>NC_092021.1:3872142-4183571 GCF_042242105.1 Pempheris klunzingeri
TAAGTAACACTTACAATTACTTGTAGTGTTGAAAGTAGTAGGTGGTAGCAGTTCCTGAAAAGTACCTGGGAAACCCCTTTTAAGTTGCTTAGAAAGATTTCATCATTTTTCTATTGTCTTCATATGAAAATTGGTATGACAGCCACACCTCCGTCATAACAATACTCACTGCGTTCATCATAACGGGGGGGCAGGGGTGCAAAACTAACAGGACAGTAAGGGAGATGTCAGTCAAACACAGCCAGTGCACAGCCACACAGTCCTGAGAAGAGCTCATATTCAGAAGTGACTAATAGAAGGCTGTTTTCACATTCAACTACGGAAGGACGAACGTTTCTGAGTTCAGCACATGTATTTACAAAGTGATTTTGTGACCTCAGAACTGCTTTGGAAGCCAATCGTTACACAAGTGTGATGTGAAAACTGAAAGTCATCCAGCCCACATCCAGTGAGAAATGGCTTCATAGTGCAGAAGAAGATTGTATAATATCTGAAGTATAGCATTTTTATGTCTTACAACTTATGTGGAGTGGCTGTTTATTTTATTATGGGTTTTTGTGCATTAATACTAAAGACAAAATGACGATGAAGATTTAATTATGTAATTGAGTAATTTGCTATATATAGCTGCCAATTGAACTAATGCAATAATCGGATCTATGGCCAATTTTGTGGGAGCAAATGAAATACTATTAATGCAGATTCAGGTAGAATAGGTCACTCAGGGAAATATGGGATTATCTTGGTTCATCTTTACTTCTTGAGAAATATCCTGTTTTATTTGTAATTTGAGAGCAAGCAGCTCGCACCTTTTCTGAGTACAGTAACAGGAAAGAAGAGCAGGCGGAAACAAGCATGGGCAAAACAGACACACACACGTTCAACGGATAACTCGAAAGCAGCGTGTGCTGTGGTTGTGGTTAATCTGCAAGAAGAAAAGAGGCAAAGAATGACAGCTGCAACATAATGTCTGTTCATGTACTTAGTTTGTCCTCTTAAATGAGGATAGACTGAGCAGCCAGTCCAAAATGTTATCATTTTCTAAATATATTGAAATGTGTGGAGAAGGGAGTAGGGTGTGCGACCCTCTCCACACACCAGCTCAGAGAACCAGAACATTTTGCTGCATAAGTAGATCAAACCCTGAACCACCTTCAGCGTCTGCAGCTGGCAGGGATGCGTTGTGGAACACGTGGAGGAGGACCCGTTTCGCCACAGCTCGAAAAACGTAATGCTCAGTAACATCATGGGTGAGGAGTTTCTACCTAAAATACAACAACAAGATGTGAATGGCACAAAATAAACCCCTTCTTTTGAAAAAATGTTTTTTATCCATTCTAAATAATACATTTTAATTTTGTCAGTTAACGATTAATAGTCTTGCCTTAAAGTGTTGGCCACTGGTCAGGAAACAAATCTGAACTAGCATCCCTACCCTCAACTGGTGTTTAATAGTAAGCTACAGACTTTTGACACTGTCAATCATTACATTTAACACTAATTGAACTTCCAAATGTCCAGTTTTCTCCTCTTTTGAATGTTTTCTGCATATTTTTCAAACAGACGCCAGACAGTAAAAATAGTCTAGTAACTTCTTCCACCTCTATGTTTGTTATTGGTGTACTCTAGTGTAGCGTTCTTGGTCCATCTCACCTGAACATTACAGTCTGTGATCCTTGCACTTGTCTCTAGATTATACGGTAGCCTTCTTCTCTGACTCTGCCCACACTATCTGACTGATGTGTTAATGAAAAACACCAGAACACATGTATTTCCAGTAAAACAATCAAAATATGTCAGTCTTTATCTCCACACCCATCTTACCTCACATTTGAAGTGTAAAATCAGAGACTTTCCAGTATCTTCCCAGGTCAGATACAGGTCGAATCGAAGTCTCCTGCTACCACAGAAATGATTGAGCCAACAGCTTTGCTCTACCGTAGAACGTACAAGATTAATCTAAAACTGTCCCTGTGGACTCATCTCAATCAATCTTTATTTATAATTCATTTACAATTCATAACAGCCTTATCTCAAGACGCTTTCCATAAAGAGCAGGTCTAGACCAAACTCTTTAATTAGAGAGAGACCCAACGATTCAGGAATTCAAAATTAAGGATTCAAGAATCCCCACATGAGCAAGCATCAGATATTATATTGAGCAACAGTGGCAGGAAGAACTCCCCTTTAACAGGAAGAAACCTCAAACAGACCCAGGCTCAATGTGGGCGGCTTCTGTAGGGGTCCGTGTTGGGAGGGAGGGAGGGAGGGAGAGAGGGAGAGAGGGAGGGAGAGAGGGAGAGAGAGAGAGAGAGAGAGAGAGAGAGAGAACACAAACAGCAACCAACAAATCTGCGTGTACTGTTTTCTCATTTCCATAACTAAGAGCGTGAAATAACCTTCACTATGAATTACATAATTGCCTACTCCCCCCTTCATGTCGTACTATTTTGAGATCTAAGATCTAACACAAGAGAATAACATCTCCTTGACCCCATGATTGCTTTGAATAATAATCTTTTTCTATACATATATTGTCATCTGGGGAAAAAGATCTAATCCTTTTAAAATGTAAGCATTTATTCCATCACTTAGCACTTTGTTTAGCACATTTCTGTAAATGACTCTACTGCGTTAAGATGATTTACGAAAAGACTGTGGCACTGAACATGTGGACCTTTTTCCACAAAAAAGGCTTTGACATTTATTCAGTAGGTGGTCTCCAATAGCTTTGGAAACCTTCAATTCATATCAGACATTGGCTTCGTCTTATTAGAGCGTGATGTGGTTTAAGAACTGTTATTGTGTGGGCAGTTAACCTTTTACTATTTGTGATGTTTGTCTCATCCAAGATGTGTTTTCAGCACGCTTTTTATATAATAAGGTGCAGTTTCATGTTCCATTATTAAGTGCCTCATGTCGACCAGAATGACAGTGATATATAGAGGGGGTTTCCCCTCATGCAGGACTTGAGTATGGCCAAGCTATTGGTTGCTCACCAATAGTTTCCTTTCCAAAGTACTGACATGCACCCATCTCACTTCCTTTAATGTGATTCAGCAACATTTCTGCTGGTGGGAAACATGCTGCTTGATTGCACATACAAGAAATAAGTTTCTTTTTCCTTAAATGTTAAATTCCCCACTTATAGTTTGGCTCTATATAGCAACTGAGCGAGTGTGTAAAGAACATTTAATGAAAATGTCTGTCTGAATTGGTAACAATTTAGAGAGAGAGAGAGAGACACAGAGAGAGAGAGAGACAGAGAGAGACCGTTAGTTGAATATCTGCTATTTAAAGATAAGCTGGTTGAACTGCTGTTGGTCTGGCCAGCCGGTTGATTTTAATGTCTTTCTTTTGATTTTAATGTCTTTCTTTGTCTCGTCTGTCTGTCTCTCCATGTCAAAGACATCCATCAGTCACATAGAAGAGGTACTGGTCATCTCACCCTGCACTGCATCCTTGTCTTCTCTTTTGGATCTTGAACCAACACCGCCCTCTTCAGTTGGAAAGAGGAGTAGCCAAACATCAGACGAAAGTGATGAGGAGAGTGTAACCGAGAGCACTGGTGGGTGCAGAGGAGGCGGTTATGAACTGAAGGGAATCGCTCACCTCCTCTTTTCCTCCTCTTCGTCATCTTTGTCAGCTCCTTTATCTCCCAAGCCTGAAGCGCCCCCAAGCTTCCCCTCAGACCAAACGCCACACCTGTTAAATGCCCAGCCTGAAGCGCCCCCAAGCTTCCCCTCAGACCAAACGCCACACCTGTTAAATGCCCAGCCTGAAGCCCCAGCAGCCCCTAACTGTGCACTGAGCGCACACACAGCCTCACACTCTGATTGTCTATCAGAGGCAGACCAGTGTGTCCCAGATCGCCGTCCTCCTGCACACAGACACAGTTTGACTGAAAGAATCGAGCCAAATAAGGAGGAGAAGGAGGTGGTGGAAGAGGGGAACACCTCAGATGTGAACCTCCTCACATTAACCTTCGGCAGGCCGGAGGAGGAGGAGGAGGAGGAGGAAGAATCACATCGTTACCTGAAGGAGATGGAGCCAGAGTCTTCCTCTTCTTCAGAGGTGTACAACACCACTCGAATCCCGCCCTCACAAACTTGTGACACCAAGGAATTTGCAGCTGAAACTATTTCCTGCTCCGCCGATGAGGAGGAAGACGACGAAGAGTACTCTGGATATATGAGGCGCCCGTGTAAAGATATCATGAAGAATTTAATATAGATGTCTTGAGGTTACTCAGGTTTATGTCTTTTTACAATTTGTAATAACGTGTTAAAACAGACAGACTGCAGCAGCACTGGCCAAGTGTGGACATGATCATGTGATGGACATACTCTGCCCCCAAGTTTAAAACAATGAGCCTCAAGCAGGAACCACTTGTAGGAACACATTTGTTCTAAAGTGGCACATGCAAGTGATGTAAGGGGACTTGTTATACATATTTTTTCTTTCTCAATCATGTCACGAACACACCTCATCATGAACCGGTGGCATTCATTAAGTTAAAACAAGCAATTTATGATAAGTCAGAGCTGTAAGAGGTTTAGGATAGAAATACAATAATATAATGGTCCTGCAAGAGGCCCATTGCCTTCTTTTCCATAAATTTGACACAGTATTATACATCAGTGTTTCCTCTGCAAGTCAGAGGAAGAGTTAATGTTTTTTTAATACAGAATTTTTTGTATATTTTATCTAGTTGTTCCAATGTTACTACAAGGCTGCCTGATCGTCAACCTTGATATTAACAATATGTGCAGGGGTCTCACTCCTCGACTTTTTGGGCATTAAGGGAACACAGTCGGTGACCATGTGCTTCCCATCCCTGGGTTGCTTTTGTTGTTAGTTTGTGCTTTTTGCATGCAGGGAACCGGCCAAACATGTTTGATATACCATCACTCGGAGAGAATTTGGGACATTGCAAGTAGACTTACACAATTACACTTAAGAGTGACAGCTACAGTTTAGTTCACATTTTATTCTCATGTTCAGGTCTGCCTGTTTTAGAGCGTTAAGAAAGTCTAGGAAGTAGTGAAAAGTAGTAAAAGTAGGAAAGCAGGTCCACTGCACAGCATTTCATCAGTAGCATTGTACTGAATGTCTCTGACCGATGATGTTAAACAGTTTGAAGAGGAAATACTGCGTACACATGCTCTTAAACATTTTCCTATAAAATGCACAGAAAACTGAATTGGTGAAATTAGCCGGTGGCCGTTTGATGAGTTATTGTATTGTATTGTGTTTAAAAGTTTTACTGTATGTCTGTATTGGGGAATTAATTCTCTTCACCTCTTAACACTGAATATGTAATGACTGTAACAAGAACTGAAACTATTCGCTGCTCAATCAGTTACTCAATTGAAAGCAAATCATCATCAACAATGTTTGATTAATTTTGACTTGGCTAATCTTTGGAGTATTTTCTAATAATAAATGCAGAATATTGGCTTTATAAATACGTAAAGGGAATATCTGTCTTTTGGACTGTTGGACGCCCAAAACGACATTTGAACATGTCACTTTTGTTGCGATGGACAATTGTCACTATTTTGTGACATTTTGGAAATAATTGGCAATCAACAGTTTTTAAAGACAGTTTTCAGCGGGATTATTGTACAAATATATATATAGAGAGAGAGAGAGAGACAGATATATATATATATATATATATATATATATATATATATATATATATATATATATATATATCTCTTCAATGTATTTACATCTGTGAAAACCCTGGAAGATGGAGGAGGAGTGAATGTTTTGGTTGTTTTCCATGGTACATTTCTGTTATAACAGCTGTCATCATGTTTCTGTGTGAATATAGCAGTAGGAAAATAGGAATGTTAGGGAATGGATGTTATACCATATATGGTTGCATACATGCTATTATGTTCCTTTTTTGATACTTTGTTATGTTCAATGTAAAATCACTTTCTCATTGCACTTAAAGTCACACCTTGTACCAGTGACACATGCATTATGGCAACTTAAGGTTTGCAGCCTTTATTCAAACAATAGATCAAAATCCATATTTGTGACATTTTTGTATTTTTATACTCATCATTCTGTACTAAAGTGTTCATATTACTCATTAATAGAAGAGAAAAACATATGACTCTGTATTCAGCCATAAACTTGCACATTTCACCACTAATGGAAGTTATAGTTTAGATTGTAAGTCATGTTTTATCATTGTATTATTACAGTAAAAGCAGCTTGTCCATGTGTACAAATTCTTCAAACTTACTCTGTACAGAAAGTTACTGAAGCACAGACAAATATATCAACACAACAACAACAGATAAAACTCACAGATCAGCAAAAAGGTAAAATCACACTTGCTGGCTCCACTTTCTGCTGAAGCTCACACGGTTAAATGCAGGATTGGAAGGACTAAATGACAGGGAGGGACTTCTGGGGAAATAGAAACTCAGCCCTGAATATGATAACAAACGATACTTGTTTCGCAACCCCCACACGTACCCCATGCTCCCTCCCATGCCTCTATATGTTTGCGTACTCTAACACAGAAACAGAAGCATTATAATCTTGCATAAGACGTTTAACTGGGAGCCATAACACCGTCCGTGGAGGGAAGATGGGGTCATTGATGCTGCTGCTTCTGCACTTTGGTAATGTTCCAAGGATTGAAGGTGGGGAGGAAGTAGGGGGTCTAAATGACAAATATGTGAGGTGATATACTTGGTTTTTAAACCTTTGAACTGAGATTTCTACATATGTTGTAACAAGGGGTGTGTAGATAATGCTGTTGGTCTGTTACTTCTGTACTTGCTCATAGCTCAGAATAAGATGAGGTGCATAGTCTTTGTACATGTACAGGTAGTGTTTCTTTCATTTGTGTAGACTGTAGATTTAGTTATGGCTAGTCATTCTGTTAAAGAGCATAAACAGTAAGAAGACCAAAACAGAGACCAAAGACCAAACAATAGAAAAGAAAATGTAAATAAACTCACTGACCCTTTGCATTTCAAAGTTAATATTCTGTCCTCCTCAGCAGTGATGTGTGTTTCCCTCCCTGCGCCTTTCAACGTCTCCATCTCTTCCTTCAACATGGAGCACACACTCAGCTTCGTGCCTGGTCCTGAGACCCCCTCCAACGCTCACTTCACTGTTCAGATCCTCCGCCCCAGGTATTCAGTTAACATGTTAGTTACATTTCTTGGGGAAAATGGACCTTGTGAGAAATATGCTTTGCCAAGCTAGGAGCATGTTGACCAACAAGCCAAATCCTGTGCTTTTTGGATAGTTTATGTCATTAAAACTTTAATGTCTAATCCATAATCACTGAATTTTTCACAGATCAGGTTGGGTGAAGGGCTAGAGACCAACTGATTCTGAATTTGTGAGGCTTATACAGATATAGTCCTATAAGAAAGTTTCAAAATAATAGAATGAATAGCATGACTGAACAAAGTGGGACTTTTAAGGTTTTTTCTCTTATTCTATCTTCCAATAAATGTGCTCGAGAACGTCCTGCTTTCATTCAGCCTCGCTTGTGACATCACACGCAGGAATCTTTTGAACATGTGACCTCCTTTGGCCCCACCTGCTGAAAACCTGCACCCGTCTGACCGGCCGCCATGTTTGTTGTCTCGCTCTGGTAATCTGATTTTGAAGGCACCAGCAAAGCATGTAAATGATGCTGCTGTTGTTGGCTGTAGGAACCCACACAACAGTGTTCATGTCCTCACACCATCTGAGAAAGTCATCTTATTATATTTACTTTATTTTGGATGGGGACGTGTGTGTGTGTCTGTGCAGCTAATTTTCTTGGGACTGCTTTCTAAACGAGGGCCAGTTACAGTACAAGCCCAACGATGGATCAATGCTAGCTGCCCAGCACCCAACTCTAGACTCTGTACTCAACTGTTCTATGTTGACTTGGCAGGTTAGTCTGTGGAACGTTGCTTGGCTCTTGTGTTTCCTCTTTGGAAATGGCACAGCTGATCTTACTTATATTGTAAGAACTGGACACTTGCCTAGCACATGCGCCCTAATCGTTTCCAGCTTCTGGGTTAGGTTCAGGGTGGTGTATAGAGAAAATTGCTATTGTGAGTGGCCGCTGGAAGCAAGCCTGGGGGAGGGAATTCGCCTTGCCTTATAATACATCCATGGGGATGGATGCTACGGCTGGTGGTTCAGATCAGTTTAAAAGATTCAAAAAGTAATAAAAAATATCACATGTAAATAGAAATATTACTGTTGGTGTTTTGTCAAAAACATCTGTCTCTCTGCTAAAGTTATATATCTGACGGTCACTGTAGCATCTGCCCTTGGTACTGTAAACTGTAAACTGTACTGAAAAGCATTCCATATGCTGTGGCCGTAGCTCCTTCTCTTTTGTGATGTTTTTGTTTCGATCTGTCATTTTTTAATTTGGATGGAGAGCAGCAGACCTGGCTGCCTCTCTGCTCACATCACCTTCATAGACTGTATAAAAGAAGTGCCACTATGACGTCACCTGTTGGTTTGTGGACCGACATTTTGAAGCCTCGAGTTTGGCCTTACGGGCATCACCATCTTGGTTTTTTGAAGCCAGAACTGACGCTCGTTCCGTGAAGACCACCTCTGATTGGTTAGTCACATCGTAGTACCACCCTAAAGCTTTATCGCCTATTTCACTCCTTATTGAAGAAGACCTGTTGAGAAGTAAATGTGTACTGAGGTAATACATTACCTGAGAAGTAGGCTCATTTTCTCATAGACTTTCATTCTGACTTATTTTTGCAGCCAATGTAGTCGCCTCCTGCTGGCCGTCAGAAAAAATGCAGCAATCTAAGCTCACTTCTTTTATAAGGTCACCTCACAACCACCAGCAAAGCCAGATGCCACAGTGCAACCCATCCCAGAGGAGAGGGAAGAGAGCAGGTGATACACAGGGAGAAGAACGATGCTCAGCTAACGTTACGCTAACCCAACTTGGACCTGGCTGCAGTCGTGGGAGGGTGAAGTGGATGAAATGAGACTCAGGCCAGCCAAGCAACGGGAATTCCGAGACCCTTTGTACCCACATTTGACAGGGATCTGATCCACATCTTTACAGAGGCTCTATCCCAGCTGGACAGACGGCTTACATCAACAATGCTTTGTGCTCAAATGTAGTCAAAGTTGATGGACGATGTTTCCCAGATGTCAAACTTTGAATGTTAAGATGTTGCTGCTGCTTTCTACATGTTGCACCTTTAAAGAGACAGGCACTAAAACGGAGCATTCAGAAAGAGTAAACACATTCTAATAGAACCCCCAAATATAAGTATGAACCTTAAAATGAGCATAATTACACACAAAATGTATTTAATTGACTGCTGTAAGTGAGAGGCAGAGAGAGTCTGCTAACAGAAGGGATCTGCCTCGTTTAGAAAGCTTAGTGGGGAAATAACTGTTTATACCTTTCGTGGTTTGCATTCACAGCTTTCATGGCAATATCATTCAAACTGTAGGATTTCTGTTGAGATATTTCACCTGAAAAGTGAGAACTTGGCTCTTTAGTGGGCTCTAGGGAGAAAAGCCACTTCAGTTAACCCTCTGGGGACCATGAATGCCTGTACCAAATTTCATCTTCATCCATTCTGCTCTTACTTGGATCAAAGTGGTGGAACGACTGACCGACTGACCTACCAAATAGAAATAGCTTCTCATACTTTCACATGGGAATTTTTGACTTTACTTTTCTTTAGAATGAATATATCATTCCCACCTGCATCATTCATGTTCGATCCAGCACCATTGGGAAGAGAACAAAATCCCAGGTACAGCAAACTGTATGCTCTGTCATTATCTGGGGTCAAAACATAGTCTGTGCCATAACGTGTTGTTCACACAGGCGCAGTGAGCTGAGATGCTGATGCTTTTGTGTCAGAATCAATAATCAAAGTACATGTATACAGCCATATTCATGAGTTTCATTTTCATTTACGCACTTTTCTTTTTGAGCGGTTGAGTATTTGAAGCAGCGTCAAGTGTTGTGATGATTCACACAACCCAGTGAGTTTCCTTTTTATTAAGCTGTGAATGTTATCTGTGGCCGCCTCTGCATTGACTAATTCTGACTCTTGGGTTGTCGTCACTCTTTTCTCCCTCTCTTTGCATTTTCTTTCACTTTGGAGGAAGAGCTCTTGGAGACCAGTGGCTGGTTGTTTGGAGCTGACGACCAGACAGACATGTAACCTAACCAAAGCATTCAAGGACCTACACAGTCAGTACCAAGCCCGTGTCCAGGCCTTCACACCCACCCAGAAGTCCAACTGGACTGTGTCTGGGCGGTTCCAGCCTCTGTCAGACAGTGAGATACCACCAACACACAAGATTTAAAAGCTTCACACACTTCTCAGACAGGCTAAATGGCTCTGGAAGCAGAAATGATCTCATTCAATGAAATAAACCTCAGTTGATGGAGCCAAACGTGTAGTTTCTCTGAACGTGAGGTAGATGATGGCAAACTTTAATGTAACACTTGGTCCATATTATGCTTGAAATATGCAGTGTACTTAGCACACATTTCAGCACTAAGTGTTAGAAATGCAATGAGCATGAAAGTGTTGCCCAACACCTCCTCAGTGGCAACCATCTTCGCTTCAGCTTTCTAAATGATGGTTATTTGTCCGACTATCTCTTCCCAGTTGACTGATAGTGGGTTCATGTCCTCTTACCGCAGCTGTGTTGGGACCTCCTGATGCGTCTGTGTCCGGATGTGGGAACTGTTTGCTCCTGCAGCTCCGAATTCCTACAACAAGGGGGCTGCAGCAGCCCCGGCAGCTGTCAGACCTCTACAGAGTACTCATCTTCCATGTACAAAGGACCAGGGATGGTGCACAGGTACGTGTATTACACTGGCTTACAGTTTTTTTCATTCATAATGGATCAAATAGCAATAGTGTGTTGTCAAAGAAGTCAGTTCTAATAGTTCTCGGACACCACACGAGAAAAACGTTCTGCCCAGATGATGTGTCGAGAACAAGCTGCGAGAACTCCCGAACCAGGGCTGCGAGAAAAGAATGACGTCATTTGTTTTGAGAGAACACATTTCTCTGTTCTTGAGACAAGCTAATAAACTCAGTGGAGCTACCAGCAGCTAAAGAACCAGATATTTCCCTCAGGAATTGGTGGAGATCTAATGGGGTCCACTGTGGCTCAGAGGTAGAGGGGGTCGTCCACCAATCAGAAGTTTTGATCCTTGGCTCCTCCGGTCTGCATGTCTTTGAGCCTCGGGCAGTCCTTGGGCAAGACACCCAAGCCCAACTTGCACCCGAAGCTGTGCTTCAGAGTGTGAATGTGTGTGAAAGAACAGTCTCCTCCAATTTAGATTCCTCATGTGTGAATGATGTGTGAATGTGGATGGATTTTAAAAGCGCTTTGAGTGCTACACAAGTACAGTGTAGTACAGTACAGTCCATTTACCATTTACAAATCAGACCTAACAGGAACGTGAATATTGGACTTACATCCACCAAAGAAACAAGTCAGAGAGCAGGCTGAACAATCTGGCAAAGAACTAGACAAACTGGCTGGTGTAAATACAGAGGACTAATGAGCTGATGTGGCGGGCAGCTGAACAGGCTGGCAGCTGACTGGCAGGCAGCTGACTGGCAGGCAGATGACACTGGGGGAGTGGCAGTAGGTGTGGGTGGTGAACTGGAGCTGGTAGGTGCTGACTGGAGGATACGCAGAGGGGTGTGTGCAGGAGGGTGGGGTTTAGGAGTAGGAAGCTCCAGCAGTGTCCATGACACCCACTAGGATTTTTATGACAAGTGAAAATGTCCTAAATTGATTTAAAAAGAGATGATTGGTCGCACTAATGCTCATTTATTGTTCCTAGTGTTTCACTGAGTTTCAGAAGAGTGAACCAGACAGCTGTTTTTGCTGGACCGTGGCTGCCATGGGCATGCTGGCTATGAAGCAGACCACCCTGAGGTGTCACACCTTCAAACCTTTGTGTTTGTAGAGGTGACGTCTTTTTTCCCCCCATGAGCCCTGTTATTTCCTGTCACAAAGACGTTATTGCCTGTCGTCACTCTGGTGTGGCTTTGCATGTGGTTGTTTTTGGGCTCTAGGAGTGTGTAGTTATTTTACAGAAATCTTGTTATAACAGGCACTGAACAGTTTATTTTGAGGTGGAATCAGTCTGCCCAGTGTGACAGTCATGTTGTTATCACACGTCTACTCGAAGGCATTTGGTTTTTGAAAGCTCAGCTAGAACACCACTGCCCCTGAGGCTGTGATGTCGGAAGATACTCACAATGTTAACAAATAGGCTACAGGCCTAAAGACACAGAGGAGCAGCTTTATGATCCAGAACTGAACCCTGATGCTTCATGCACCTTAACAAACTGAAGTTAGGGACTGTTCTCAAAGTGCATGCTAAATAGCCAGGAGAGTTGTTCAGATTTCTCTTCAAACCAGTTAATTTCATTTTCACCTGGGCATCATCCCAAATTACACACAACCCACACTATGTTAAATCGAATCATCCAAAAGGAGCCTAAGATATTTCCTTTGAACATTTCCATAATTACCAATTAGATAGATGCTACTGAGTGACAAATGTGAAAGAGACACAGCAGGGATGCTGTGATCTGATCCCTGTGCCCCTTATCCCCTCACTTCATAAAATAACAGGAATGTTTTACAGGTTTGCAGCTTCGTGTTTTATTCCAGGTTGCGTGCGTCTAGAGGATGTGAAACTGCAGTGTGGAATACAAAGAAATCAAAACAGCAAACCCACAAAGCGGCTCTTCTTTATCTGATCGAAGGACATAAACATGCGTGTAGGCTTATCTCTGGCGTACAGAGGCATTAGGCTCCTTCAGATGGTTGATGTTTTTCAGTGTGTGGTTTAACCCACGTCTTCCTTTCACCGGCTCGTGTTTGCCTGTGTTCGAGGAAACGCTCAGCCTGATGTGAAGAACAAAACGGAATTCATCCTCACCACACATTTCTTCTAGTAGCAGTAGTAAGATGTGACAAGAGCTGATCAGACCGGAGAGCAGAGGCTGAAGCAGACACACAAATGTACTGAATATACTTCCTGTTCCCCCCTTAAGCTTTAACACATGAATAAAATCAACCAAAAACCCTAAAATCAGTGGAGATGGAACAACACACTTAATACTACTTTTTACACACGAGTGATTTGGCCTGTAGCATTTCCTGCTCTCTTGTGTTGCAGCTTTTTCTTGGCAAAAATATCTTACTTTGATACAGGAAGTGACATGCATCAGCTGTACTGCACTCACTGCAAGCATTTCTTTGGAATTACAAGAAATGTGTAGTTTGTAGTGAGCAGTGAACGAAGAAAGAAGAGTGTGCCACCTACAGAAACAACCACAAATTATTATTATAGGAACCAACACATAGAGATGGAACAAACTGAGCAAATGTGAGCACGCACAACTAAGAAAAAACAGAAACAAGGGTTCAGCCATTTTAGACCAAACTTCCCATGTGAATTATGGAAGCCACTGTAAAGTATTTCCACTTTATGCTACTTTATAATTCCACTCCACTATGGTTCAGGGGGAAGTGTTCAACTTTTTACTTCACCATAGATTTTGCATACAAAGCAGGTAAATTGGCTCTACTTCCACATTAATGCATCAACAACACAATATCATATAGAATAGTTGGGGCCATAGTCAAATCATTTGGATTTCATGGATGATCCGTTTCATTTCATTTTTAATCTGCCTCATTGTGAAATTGTAAATCATTTCTTGTCACTTGTCATATACTGTGGTTCACATGTGATAACTCTGTCCCCTGGAGAAACGACACACAAAGTCATGTGTTTTCCATTGTTGGGCCCGTTATCGCCTGGGTTGTCTGTTGTGTTGCAGTTCAGACTGAGGCTGCCTTACAAAGAGGAGATTGTGATCCAGTACCTGGAGCCAGGCGTGGAGTACTGCGTGAACATCTCTGTAGCATCTTTCTTCAACTCCAAGCTTGTCTCCAGTGATCCTTACTGTGCCTTCACCAGCCCGCCGCCGCCCAGAAGCTCACGTACGTCACTGCTGTTTCACTCAATCATACCAATACCAGCATTGCCAAAAGAAAATAGGCAGACAATGGCCATTCAAACATGTATGTAAACCTTATTAAGAAAATATGATGGGCTCATGTCTGCATAAGAACAGCAGCCTACCACTTTCAGCGTGACAAGAGGAATTTGCTCAGTTTCTTATTGTAACGGGAATATTTTCATATTGAAATGACTGCTCTTTTTGTTAGATACCAAATGACGTTATCATTACGAAGAAGACGTGCTATCATAAGGGGGACATTTTGATATGAACAAATATTGACAATAATGTCATTGTCATTAAATGTCATTAAAACACTGTAAAACAGGTCTTGTGAATTAAAGGCCAGTACGTCAATTTAAAGGCCAGCGGCAGCACAGGGAATAGGCTGTACTGACATCTTTTTTCTGCCTTTAAAAACATAGTGATACATTTGTCATTGAAGTATCGTTTCTCTCATACAAAGAAAATGAAACGACATTATTCCTTTAAATATGATAAATAATGATATTTCTGAGATAATGTATCAGATAAACAAATATTTTGTCCTTTACAGTGGCAGCAACTGCTGGTTGGACTACTGAGACAAAGGAATGGGACTTTTTCAACAAACTCTGATCCCAGTGAAAAAGAATGGACACTTAATTAGTT
Organism: Pempheris klunzingeri; assembly: GCF_042242105.1. Taxonomy (NCBI): domain Eukaryota; kingdom Metazoa; phylum Chordata; class Actinopteri; order Acropomatiformes; family Pempheridae; genus Pempheris; species Pempheris klunzingeri. The sequence goes on from NC_092021.1 coordinate 3,886,848, forward strand.
TGAATGCAAACTGTGTACACCCTGGCTATTTTTAATGTGCATGGACTATGACATGACACAGTGGTTTAACACTGGCGAATCCAAACACTTGTTATTCTGTAGGATCCTCAACTTCATAGAAGAACATTTAGTCTTTCCAAAAGTAATGGGATGAAGAGAAGTGTATATATCACACAAATGCAAAAGCTTGGGAATCTGATTCTATGTTGCTGTCCTCCTGTTTCACAGTGCACGTGGTCTTCAGCCTGCTGGGTGCATTCGGTGCTCTGGGGCTTTTACTCATTGGATTGGTTCTCTACAAGAATCAGCCGTGCCTCAGATTACTAAGACAACACCTTCCGAGGACTCTGGTAACAGATCCGACTGAAGAATCAGTCGTTCATCTTCTATTTTACACTCAAACACACACTTCGACTAGCTGGTTTCTGAAATAACTGAGCTGGTAAAGGGCACACTTTAACTATTGGAAACCAGATGAAGCTTAAACATCTGATCAAGCGATTGATAGATCAGAAACAGTATTCATCTGTAGCACTTCTAATAAACTTGTTGTTTCACTCATTGATCTTGTATAACAAGAGTCTACAGCCATGCTAGCAGGTATCTGAGGTGAGCTAACACCAGCATATTAACAAGCTCACAATGGCAATGCTAATATGCTAATGTTTGGCGGGTATAAATGATTACCATCTTGGTTTAGCATGATAGTAAGCATTTATAAATTAACAGGAAACCCAGAGTCCAGCTGAGGCTGATGGAAACAGCGACTCTAAAAAAAAAAAAAAACACTTACTAAAGGGGAAAACAATCAACGCCATGATATGCAACCAAACGATGAACCACACGTTACATTTCAGAATGTCAAAGCACTATTTTGGCATATTGACAACAGTATTATCTGTCCCATGCTTATCTTCCACTAAATGACCAGAAGTGATGGGCCGGTCATTGTTCCTCACTTCAAAAGGCAGAATTCACCTCCGTATCAGTGCAGGGATTAGTTAGCTAATTATCTATTAATCAGTAAAGGTGCCTATAATTGTATTAATATATGTGTCTTATATTTATAGTGACATGAGTAAAGATGCTGCACCTTATATTTAATATGTTAGTGTGATTATTATAATCTGTCAGTGACGTCTGTAAAAATACCCACTTTTGTCTTTTAACCCCTTGAAGGTCCTCAGAAATAATCACGTTAAAGATCCTTACACACATAAATGTGTATGCATAAAAACAAGCCATAAAAATGTTAAAAATCTTTCTTTTTTTTAAATTTTTTTTAAATAGTTTTTTAGACCAGCATCAGCCCTAATCATACATATCAAATTTTAATTAGTTTTTTAAAAAATGAACCCTTAAATTGCCATGTTTTTGTCATGATGCGCATCATTTTATGGTCTAAAATACACAAAAAATACATGAAAAAAATTGAGAACTCTGAAAAATTCACCATCTTGCAAAATTATAAGCAATATGCATGAAAAACTGATAAAATATGCTAAAAATAAAAATCATAACACACTAGAAGGTGCTGAAGACCCTCAAAGGGTTAAGCTACTTGTCTCGGTTTCGGCAGCTCTTAAAAATGTAGTTCTGTGTTCTTTACCCTCCTGGTAGGGACATCATCATCCCAGTGCCGTGTCATTGTTACGACGGGAAACCCCAACAGTCTGAAATATGTCCCATTGGAGCGAAATCCTGTTATCCCCCATTCAGCATCGTGGACAGGGCCGTCAGTCGCTGAACTAAAGCTGAAGTTTGTATTTTCCAAGCAAGAACGTTTGGTTTCAGAATAACGGGATGTCAACATCAACGAGCAGACTCAGCCGTCCCTAGAGCCACGCCAAGCAGCATGGCTAAAATGGGATATATTTGCTAGTTCTAGAACTGTTGAGTGGACAAAGACATCACCATGAGGCATAAGCCTGTGGATATGTAATAGTTTTCTTTTTTACACAAACGTGAAATCATGAAAAGAGACAAAACCGATAATGAACGTATCTTATTGACAAGTATTGTGTGTCTATCTGTGCTAAAAATAACAGAGACCAGCTGTTGATCTTTAGTCACACCACACCACTCACTTTGTGTCGAACTTTGGTCAATAGTATTGCATGTTCATGAATTGGATCTGCTCCAAAATTGAATGTGTTCTTCCTTGGCCCATGCTACACCCTGCCACCAAGTTCCATGAAGTCATGAGGCCAGTAGACCGTCTGTAATCCTGCTGATAAACAGACAAACAAACTGTGCCAAAAACAGTTAGCGTTTATCCTTTAAGGTCTCGGTAACTGCGCTGGGCGTTTTGCATTCTCTTTTTAACATTTAATAGACCAAATAATTGATACACTTTAAAAAGAAGTTTTGATTAATTCATAATAAAGTAATCATTTGTTTCATCCCATTATTAAAGAGTAACACCTTGAACGTTTCGAGCGTCTGACAGCACCTAGTATGACTGCCAGGTATGGGTGGGTGTGCTCAGTCCTGGAGGACACCTGCACATCACTGCAACAAGGGGACTCAAAGTCCACTTTGATACCAAACAGAATAAATGTTATAGTATACTGCATCTGATGTTTTGGAACTGGTCCAGCAGATCACCTCATCTGATGGGCTGTAATGATTGTAAAGTATCTCTTGATGATGATCTCTTAGGGCAACTGTGCCTGTTAAAGTACTGTATGTCTACTAAAAGTGATTGTTTTTGACCGTGACAGACTCAGATTGTTACCCAAAGTGACTGACAACATTAAGGACAGAATCCCTACAGAGATAGACCTGTAAGATCCTTTTTGTTTAACTAGGAACAGCTATAATATAACTCTCTTTAAAGCCACCAGACTCCATTGACAAAAACAGTCATTTTGCCTTGCAGAACACGGCACTTGCTGGTTTTCTGCTGCATCGATCGGTTAGTTTGTTTGTGTTTGTATCTATTCTCAGAGATAACTAGCTGATCAATGCCCTTCATCAAAGGTGCATGAACAAACCTAATGAGACTTTACATATTTAGTATTTTCAGTAGTATGCATTTTATTAATATTTACAAGAGTATATGTTCGTATTTTCAGCAGCATGGAAGCGTGTTTATCTTTGTCACGTCTCTCTTGTCTCCAGTCACACTTCCTGCTGCAAGGACAGAAGTGGAAGTGGAAGTGCACCCCCGAACTCTCAAATTCAGCTATGCAGCTGCACAAAGAAGACTCTGCTGACTGTCTGCCTTCTGACTGCCCATAGTCCCGATAAGCCACTGAGGAGGATTTCTGTGGTGATGGGGGGGTTAAGTTCTCTCTTCTTCAAATTTTTTAGATTAGAGGTGCATGAAATTACTGTTTTACTGACGAATTATAATCCAGAGAATAACTGGGTGAAATGATGAGTAACAGAAATTGAAAATAAACTTTAGAAATACTTCAAATGATGCATGAAACTCGACCTGAGCAACCAAGTCGTATAAGGAAACCATAAAAACTAACCTAGTTCATGCATTAGTTTGCGTATTATTGCTGTATGCACTTAGTCTGTGTACAGGTGTCACCTTTACTTCTTTAATTGCTGCTGTCCATCCTGCATAATGACCAAAAAGATGCTTTTTCTAAGGTTCTTCACAGCTAGTAAGGACTTAAGGACTTAAGTCTGCTTTGGATCACCCTGTTTACATCAACATTTCTTTCATTCGCGGTTGCTGAGGTCATGTGTTAAACACTTTTTTTGTCAGTTAAAGCATTTTTTAGAAGCATTTTTTCCTTTCTGTGACAAAATGCTGCTTGTGAGCTCAGAATAAACTCTAAATATTAACAGTTCTGCTCTTTTCTGGTTGCTTGTGATATTAAAGCTGGAGTGCAGGACTTTTCCATATAAAAGAATGTCCATTACGTTCAGGCCTTTACTAAACGAGTTCGCACAATGCTGATTAAGCCTGGGACCATCAGGCAGTGGCGGCCCGTTCATTTTCCACCTGGGCCTTCAGTGGCGTCCTACCTGAATCAAACCACCTCTTAATACCATCATTATGACGTCACGGCTATAGAAACCATCAATATTATACAGAAAGACAGTATAACAGGACGTTGCATCGCAGACAGGGATCTCATGTTACGAGAATGAATGACATCACTAAAGCAAGAAACCCAATTAAAAGAATTCAACAAGTCACCAAACACTGTAACCACCGACTCGGCTCCAAACACAGAGTCGTTCAGTTGCCAACACCAGACATTCTCAGCAACACAATCTGCTCCTCTGAGCCTGTAAGCCGAGGGTACCGCTCGTAGTTGCTGACCTGAAAGTGGCGGACGAACCCTTTTCCCGGCTGGGACAGGCTTGCTAGCTTCAGGGTTGGCCAACATTTCCTCAAAATGTCCAGCTTTTCTTGGAAAGTCCACCTTGAAAATGGATTTCTAAGTAGATCTGCGACCAAATTAACATCTTCTCCTCCGTCAGCCATTGTGGGTTAAAAAAACTGCTATTAATACTTAGGATTCAATTCAATTCAATTCAATTTTATTTGTATAGCCCAATATCACAACAGAGTGTCTCATAGTGCTTTACAAAGTTCACTGAAATAAACAAGTGTAAGCGAACAAACAATCTAATAAAGAGTCCAGCAGTCGATGAGGCCAGTGGATCAGTCCGATGGATCAGTCCGAGGCATCACCTGCCCTTTATGACCCTCCTTCTTCGGGAAGGAAAAACTCAAAAAACCCAGTGGGAAAAGAGAAACCTCCGGGAGCACCACAGTGAAGGAGAGATCCAGCTCCCAAGGACGGACAGGCTGTAGCCTTGGACAGACGCACATCCATTGGCTGATGGAGAACCACATCAGCGGGGCCAGGACCAGGATCCATAGGAACCAGGGAACCACATCAGCAGAACCAGGACCAGGACCCACAGGAACCAGAGAACCACATCAGGATTCTGATAAAGTTTTAGCTTGTGCAGGTCGCTACAGATAAGAATCGCTAGCTTTGGCTAAGCTCTCTGACCAGCCAATCAGAGGACGTGAAAACGTCATCGTACGTCTGCTAGATGGCCCTGGGGTCACCAACTCGAAATCTGATTGGTTAAAGCAACAGTTTCATTGTGATGTATTTTAAGCTACGGGCGCCTGCACTTTAGATTCTGAAGGCCTCAGGCCTTCTTTGACCCTGGCAACACATGATGGCTGAAATATGATTGGATAAAAGCTCTAACATAAACATACACTGCTGGAAGCCCCCCAGCCCAGAGACACAGAGACGTGCTATGAAATGAAGAGCATAGACTATTAGGAATAATCTAAAAAGATTAATGGGAAAATATTAAAACGTAAGTCAGTGATTCTGAGTTTAGGCCAGCAGAGAAGGCCTTGCTGGCCCTGACGGCCCACCACTGCCATCAGGTATATCTCTGCATTTCACAGCACGCTGAGTTTTTACATCTGGAGTCTGCCTCCACATTCCTACAGTGATTGGTTTGCCAGAGCTGAAGGTTGAGCAACAACAGTGGAAAAACCGTAGAAACGCTTTAAGGGCGTTTTCACACCAGAGCTCTTTGGTCCGCTTTAAAACGGACCAGAGTTCGTTTCCTCGGATAGTCCGCTTCGTTTGGGCAGGTGTGAAAGCTCTTCCCAACTCTGGTGCAGACCAAACAAGCGAACTCTGGTCCGCCTGAAAACCTGGGTCTGGGTTCTCTTACAGTGGGAATGCAAACGGCCCATCCAGCCAACCAAAGAGAGGAAGTGCATTCAAGTCCATTGGTCTCATGGACGGATGCTGGACAGCTCGCTGCCTCAGCAAGTGAAAACAGAAACCCCAAGACTGCATTTGTTTTTGTGGTGAGCGAACCGGCTGAAAGGGATGGATTTCTGTTTTCAAGACTTGAAAATTCATTTTTGTACAGAATCACAAACCGAAATGCTCTGAATGGTCTGGCCAGATATCGTGTGCCACAGGAAGTTCTTTCTGGTGCGCACCAGATACTAAAAATAAAAACAAAAATTCCCCCATGTCCCCTTAGGGGCTCTGTAGAGTTTCTGATGCTCCAAATAAATCCAAAAAAATCTCATAATTGATGATGAATAACAAAAGTCAGCACAGGTCATGTAATGACCGTGTTCCTGCCAGAGGGGGGAGACAAAGCTGTGGCACACATGGAACTATAATAACCTTGATGGACCCTTTAAGGATTGATTTAAAAACAGCTTTAATGCTTTCTACAGTCCACGTGTGAGCAGCTTTAGCTTTTAGCTTTAACCCCCCCCCCCCCCGGACACCCGCACACTTGTCCCTGTGTTCGTGTGAAAGGTGACAACAGACCAACACTGGCGACGCTGGAGCCGCGTGAAGCCCCGTTTCCGCCAAAGTGCTGAACGAAACTCCCATGAATGGAACACTTCCCCGAAGCAGTGTGACAGTGTGTGACAGCGGTGACGTGCTGCTCTCTCTCCCCCCCTCTCCCCCCTCTCTCCCCTCTCTCTCCTCCTCTCTGCTCGGCCGCGGGTTCCTTGAAGCTGCAGACGTTTCTGCGCAGGACGGAGTTTCGTTTCGGCGGACTCTCCCTCCCCCCTCCCTCCCCCCTCTGTTGGTAAACGGTACCAGGAAACACACACACACACACACACACACACACACACACACACACACGGACAGACAGTTCAGAAGTGAAACACTCAGCTGGATCAGCTGAAGTGACACAGGAGCCTTTCGGATAAACATGTCCGCCGCCACCTGTGTCTTCGTCCTGCTCTCTACACTGTGCGGATCCACAGGTAAAGCCTGTCTGTCTGTCTGTCTGTCTGTCTGTCTGCCTGTCTGTTAATCATTGAAGTGAGTGTGGGGTTCATCAGAGGAGGAAGTGTCTTACCTGTTAGCTGGACAGGCTACCTCAGCCCACAGACAGTCAGTAGGACTTCACTCCTGGACCGGATTCACACGGAACGAAGAAAAGGCGACGTGTTGAGAGAGAGACAGCTTGTGAGAGAGAGACAGCTTCTGAGAGAGAGACAGAGAGTCAGAGAGAAATAAACAGAGATCGCCAGGTTACTTCTAGAAGTTCCTTAGGAGTTGAGCAGAAGTACAGCTGGACCTGTTGATGGTGCTTGGAGATGTTCCTCCTCCCTCTGAAGGACTGAAGGACTGAAGGACTGTCCAGCTGTGACCTGGATCACTGAGGACCATCACAGACAAACTTCTAGAAGGGTTCAAAGTGATATTCTGAAGATGAAAGAGTGAAACAGTGATGGTCATAGTAGTAGATGTACAGGTGGATTTAACCCTTGGATGGGTAGTTCGGCTCATTTTGATGAGTCTGAGTTTGAAAAAATAAAGACCATGAAAACGGATGAACGCCATACAGGGGTTAGTACTGATATGAGTTTATTCAGAGGAAAAGCTTGAAGTGCTCAGATAGTTTATGGTCTTCTCTGTTCAGGAGTGTATCCTACCAACTTATTAGTGCGGTACTTCAGCCATAATACTAACTTTGCGTTCTGTTTGGATTTGGGCTGTGCAGTGGTGTCAGGACTCCTCCACAGGCCCACAAATGTCCACTTGACCTCCTATAACATGGATCTGGTGCTGAAGTGGGGAGCACCTGAAGGGGCAGCCAGCAGCGTGGTCTACACCGCAGAGTACAGGTGAGTCACCACTGAGCTCAGTCAGTCAGTGTGTGATGGTGGAGAGCTTCATTTGGAGATCATGCATTGTCAGTTAGGTTTATCAGTGTGTCTACAGCATATCAGAAAATAATGAAAATCACTATTCTCAAAGCTTGAAACACTGATTTTCATATGCGGGTGGCTTGTTTTGTCCAACCTGCGGCCTGAAACCCAAGTTACTATCATAAGATCAGCAGAAAACCAGCAGATGAAAACTGAAAGAGCTGAAACCAGAGAATTTTGGTCATTTTAGCGTCAAACATGAGGCACAGCTTATTAAACCGACTCAGTGGAGGTCAGCATTCATTAAAAGTCACTAAACAATTCATCTTCTTTTAGAAGTAAGACTGAGTTTGGAGAGCTACATACAGCAGTAACTAACAGTGAAAAGTTCTAACTTTGTACACACACACACACACACACACACAGTATGACTTCACACAGCTATAAGCTAAACCACGTTGTAGGTAGGCTGCCATCACTGCCAGATTCCAGATTCCACTATTCTGACAAACACAGTTGCTGAATTTGCATATGAGTAAAGTATGTCCTCCACCTCCTGGTACCGTTAAATGACTCTGTGGTGCTGTGATCAGGCCGCTTACAAGCAAAACCTAATTTTCATCTGCCACTGTTGCTACATGGTGGACATCAGCAAACACATGGTAATCACTGGAGAAGGGTTTGTGTTTAAAAGTGGTTGATGTGGTCTCAGAGCTTCCTGTTTGGATTGAGGGTTTGGGTTTAACAGATTCCAGATTTTATCAGGAGCATAATTTAACTAACTGCCAAACAAGTAAGGCAAATTAGCAGTACTTGCAGAGAACCCCCCCCCCCCACCACCACCAGTGACACTTCCCTCTTCTCAACAACAATACGAGTGGTGTTGTGTAAAAGCACCCTCTCTCATGGGGAAGAGGACTGACACACCCAGTGTACTGTGACTGAGCACATGTCAACATTACACTGTTTGAGCTTACAACTTTGAGCTTAGTTTCATTTACTTCTCCATGTTAACTGTAAAGTTCTAACTTGTGCTGTGTGAACTGGGGTAACATCAGCAAGGATGTTATATTGATTAAATATTATAGTTGTATAATCCATGTAATAATAATAATAATAATAATAATAATACATTTTATTTTTAGGGCACCTTTCAAAGCTCACAAGGTCGCTGTACAGAATACAAATAAAACATATAATATAATAGATAGAAATGGCATGATGTGTATATATTCAATTCAAATACAATGATGTTATTATGTTGTTGTTATTTACCTAAAGCAACAGGCATGACCAATTTCTGTCAAATGTGATTTATTTTAGAATGCGTTTTGGTTAGAAGGTTAAAGGATAGCACCGGCACTACGGCTGTAATGAGGCCCTGTGGTGCAGCTGCTCACAATACAGAAGTCAGTACAATACTGACTACTGGCCGCTGCTATCGACAGACTTAGATTGTGATACGAGGTGTGCGAGAACATTATGGATTGGATCCATACAGAGATCAACCCATAGATCTTTTTTGTTCAACCACAAACAGCCATTACATTCCTCTTTTCAAAGCAACCACACTCTATTGACAGAAACCGTAATTTCAGGAGGTAGAACTCGGCAGTTGCCGGTCTAACGTTGCCTTGATCGGTTAGTTAGTTTGTGTTATTGTGTGGTGCACAAAAACTCAGTCGGATCCAAACTAACCCTTTAAAACGCCAAAGCCACACAATAACATAAAGGAACTACTGTAGGTAATACACTGACTGTGGATAAACACCTCACACAGCTCAACCTCAAATAATCCAAAGTATCCCTTCAAGGTTCTAAGATGTGTTAAGGTATAAAGTAGTAATAATGTGTTTACAGCACAAACAATGCAACGTTAAAGAAGTAGAAGAAAATATTTTAAGCAGAATTTCTAAGATTTATTAATGTGTCAGAACAGTATCTATTAAAAGACTCACAGATACACATAATGGAACATGAAAGGTTTTTTCCGTTGCCTTTCAGTCTGTCATCAAAAACACGCCTGAAACTGAAATCACATACATAACACGAGTCCTGTGTTCTGTTCGCAGAAGCACCGTGTCAAACTACAGAGCGGGCTGTGTGAACATCTCCCACCTCGAATGTGACTTCAGCCGCCTCAACACCTCCATCAGCCAGTACGGGAAGTATTCAGGCAGAGTGCGGGCGCAGCTGGGGGCAGAGAGCTCCGACTGGGTGGAGAGTAACCAGATTAACTTGGACAAAGACAGTGAGTAGAAACCCTCTGTGTTACGTGGCTTTTTACTGCGAAACAGTGCATGCATGTTCATTTGTAGTGCAAAACTGCACCGTGAAGATTAGCAGCAAATACAGATGATTTTAATTATAGACGAGATCATTTCTTACAGCTGAATATAGACAAAACGGAAACTTAAATGATGTCTAAAGCTGTCACATCTGATGACAAACCCACAGAAAATTAGAAACCCAACCCTGTGGTTCCTCTCTGACTGTTTTAGCCTCCATTGGTTCATTTTTCTAATTTTACCGTCTGCAGCTCAACTGCTCTGCTTTGTTGTCATGGCTTCATTTTCAGCAGCTGTTTTCCGAGTAAAAGCACTGATAAACCTCCTGTGCATGACCTGCCCAGCAGGTACTGGCACAGACAGAGGCGGCCCGGTGAACATAGTGGAGCATTTAGCTGCTTAAGAGCCAGATATTTTTCTCAGGAGTTGGTGGAGAGTGAATGTTGGACTTTGTGGTGGTAAATAGGCAACTGTTGTGTTCACAGCTCACACATATCAATTGTTTAGTTGATCTCCACCAACTTTACACATCAGAGTGTGTTTCCACTGGAAACTAAGCCGCAGCACTACTGCTTATTTGAAGAACGCGTATAAAGCAGCAGATATTTTTCTCAGGAGTGGAGGCCAAAAGCAGAGCAATAAGAGAGTGGCTATTAGGTTAACATTCATCAGATAGATACAACTCCAAATGAATGATAACATTGCTCAGTGATGATATGTCAAATGTGTTGTGATCTTTAGCTTGTTGTAAAATTCTTTGCTAAGTGACAAAAATGAAAGAAATAAATAAAACTGATTAATGCGGCATTAAGTAATTGATAATGAAAACAGTTGTTAACGGTAACCCCACATTCTCATGGCCGCAGTGTGTATCACCTCTTTATAAATAGAGAAATTGCCCTTTTCAGACAGACATCACCTTCCAGATAGAACAGCAACATAAAACAGACTTATTTAGCACTGAGAACTGAACATTAACCGTTAAACAGTAAGCAGTGAGCATTCAACAGAAATCAGTCTGACAGCCAAAGCTATAAACTCTCTAAACTAGTGAATTAATTGGGATTCAACTGGCAAAACAGAGCTAATTGTGTGGATGTGGCAAAAGAGAGTTAGGTGATCAGAATTACCGGAGAACAAGGACAATCAATAACCAATTTATGAGGGATGAGATTTATTACCACAGGCATTAGGGCCTGATAACTAATAATGTCATAAAGATTTTGATTAATTTCAAAGCTTTACTGACACTCTTAATCGATATAGGCAGTTGTCATTTATTTCGCCTACATTATTGCAGCAATGTTTCAGGGTGAGCAGCTATTTTGGCGAGGCCCTCGGGTGGCTGTCACAGCCTCCCAGCCAGGTGACACCAGCTGGATGCAGTAGTTGTGGCTCAATGACTCAGACAGTGGCGGCTTTGGTAGCTGATGGGCCCTTTCCTCCAGCCTGTGATGGTTTGGGCTCGTGGTAAACTGGTCGTCGGATAACGCTCCGAGCTTCATGTCCGAATAAACTAGTTTAAATGAGCTTAGAAGTGATCTCGCTAACCAAATGAAAACACTTACTGAATTACACAAAGGATTCAACTGAATCAGGTGATTCAAGCGAGTAAGAAAAACTGTGAAAAGAAGAAAAATTAGGAAAGTTAGTGATCAGTCATGAACTTCTGGACAAAAAGAAAGAAAAAATAACTATAATAAATAAGTAATATATTAATAATAAATTCGTCTTCAACATCAGAACTCAACTGTCAGAGTTTAATACTCCATCTTACTAATACTACTAAATAAACTAATGAACAAAAGATTATGGAAACTTTATTAGATTATGTAGCAGGTTAAAGGTCAGATATTATGCAAAATGCACTTTTTAATGTCTTTTCAACGTAAATACATGTCCTCGGTGTGCCTTGAGACTGTCAAACTGTGAGAAAAGACCATCCTCCTACTTTTTTTTCCTGCTCTGCCTTTCACTTAATGTGTGATAACAGGCTGTTTAGATGTCATTAAGGGATCTGTTGAACAAGGGATGCCTTCCAGTCCTACAGCAGGCTGACTGTCCTCCTTGCTGTATGCTTTTGTTTTTTCCTCACTAACACCAGCTCCTGGTAACGCAATTGGCTGAAGGCTGAAAATGGCTGCAGCACCCACGTCATGTAAAATACACTGTTGCCCATAAAGTTGGAATCAAATGTTTTTTACCTCTTCTCATGAAATGATTGTGACAGTGTGATTTATTCTTGATAAATAAAGTGTATATCTTCTCAACATTATTGATCAAACTCTTCCAAACATATCACAGTGAAACTTAAACCACAATGAACCTTTGCAAACTGTGTATTCAGGCTTTAACAAAACTGGGGGTATTGAACAATTATTCCAGCTTTATGTACATTTACATATATTTTAGAAGGAACTCCAAATATAAGTAGGAACTTAAAAGTGAGCATAATATGGAACTTTTAATTTATTTAAATATGTGGAATCCCTGAGACTGTTCGTGTGTTTGTCACTGGATGGCAGTGTTGACACATGGAAAAAATATATTCATGAAAGTTAGATTCTGTAACTCAGTCAATTCTAAACTCAAACAAGAAAACGGAACTACTTATCACGAGAACACATGCAGATTGAACATTGGTTGATTGGGTGACTGAACACAGTCTTAACATTATTAAACTTGAGGCAGAAAAAGGGGGAATGCAGGTATAAAGAGGAGACGTTTAGGGTTTGTGTGTGTGTGTGGATGTAAGGGAGATAGAAAGGGATGCATTTTTTAAGTAAGTGAGAAAAAAGCATTTGAAACTGTTCAAATGAAGACAGTCAGGTAATGTCTGCAGAGTCTCGTGTGTGTCCTTCAGGTTTTTCCCCGTGTAAAAACATTCAAAAACAGAGCCATTCCAGTCTGATGCCAAAGGTTCACTAAGTGTCCAGTGTCCTGTGTGCTAGCTCGTTATCAAAGCAGTGCATCCATCCTGTCAGAGTGGAAACGACCACACTTTGGTTTGGAGGTATCCATTTTTGGGGAACTTTGGTTCAAAGCTCAGTTCAAAAGCCCTGCTGACACTCACACCTAGAAAAGCAGAGTTCTGTCGGGTGCCTGTTCACAACACAGTGGTGAGTGAAACCAGCTCAGAGATATAAAAGAGGGTTGTTCTCACTATATGTCCAGAATAACTGTTGATTCATTGAACACACTGTTCATCTTAACACACATTAGTCAGCTGCTCTCTTTGTGCCTGCATGCTACATTACATTACAGAGATTTTGGCTTTGTTAGCTCTGGAAGAACAGCCCCCCTCCTCACATTCTGAGCGGATGTTTTCCCACTCTTCTCCCTCTCTTCCTCAGCCGTCATCGGTTCACCCAGTGTCTCTCTCTTCTCCAATGGGGCTACTATAGATGTCAGCATTACAGATCCAGTATTCGCGGTCTCTACACTCAGAAATGCTTACAGCATTGCAACTTACAACATCACCTACTGGAAGGATGGCCAGGAGGAAAAGGTAGGATGCATACAGTACTGTGCTAACGTTTAAGGCAGGCGTGAAGAAGTGCTGTAAAGTACAGTGGAGATCGAAAGTTTGGGCACCCCAGATAAAAATTTGTATTAATGTGCATAAAGAAGCCAAGGAAAGATGGAAAAATCTCCAAAAGGCATCAAATTACAGATGAGACATTCGTATAATATGTCAAAAAAAGTTAGATTTTATTTCCATCATTTACACTGTCAAAATAACAGAAAACAAAATAATGGCGTCTGCAAAAGTTTGGGCACCCTGCAGAGTTAATACCTTGTACTGCCCCCTTTGGCAAGTATCACAGCTTGTAAACGCTTTTTGTAGCCAGCCAAGAGTCTTTCAATCCTTGTTTGAGGTATCTTCGCCCATTCTTCCTTACAAAAGTCTTCAAGTTCTTTGAGATTTCTGGGCTGTCTGGCACGCACTGCTCTTTTAAGGTCTATCCATAGATTTTCAATTATGTTGAGGTCAGGAGATTGTGAAGGCCATGGCAAAACCTTCAGTTTACGCCTCTTGATGTAATCCACCGTGGATTTTGAGGTGTGTTTAGGATCATTATCCATTTGTAGAAGCCATCCTCTCTTTAACTTCAGCTTTTTCACAGATGGCATCAAGTTAGCATCCAAAATTTGCTGAAATTTGATTGAATCCATTTTTCCTTCTACTCGTGAAATGTTCCCTGTGCCACTGGCTGCAATACAACCCCAAAGCATGAGTGATCCACCCCCATGCTTAACAGTTGGACAGAGGTTCTTTTCATTGAATTCTGTGCCCTTTCTTCTCCAAACGTACCTTTGCTCATTCCGGCCAAAAAGTTCTATTTTAACCTCATCGGTCCACAGAACTTGTTTCCAAAATGCATCAGGCTTGTCTATATGTTCATTTGCAAACTTCAAACGCTGATTTTTGTGGTGAGGACGTAGAAGAGGCTTTCTTCTGATGACTCTTCCATGAAGACCATATTTGTACAAGTATCTCTTTATAGTGGAATAGTGTACCACAACTCCAGTGTCTGCCAGATCTTTCTGGAGGGATCGTGCAGTCAAACGTGGATTTTGACTTGCTGTTCTCACAATCCTGCAAGCTGTTCTGTCTGATATTTTTCTTGGTCTTCCAGATCTTGCTTTAATTTCCACTGTTCCTGATGACTGCCATTTCTTAATTACATTCCGAACAGAGGATATTGGCATCTGAAAACGCTTTGCTATCTTCTTATAGCCTTCTCCTGCTTTGTGAGCGTCAACTATTTTCAGTTTCAGTGTTCTAGACAACTGCTTAGAAGAACCCATGGTGCTGATTGTTGGGGCAAGGTCAGATGAGTCTGGGCATTTAACACCTTTGAGATTGACATCACCTGGTCTTTCCAGACGATGATTGTGAACAATCCATGACGCTGTCAGGTCTCAGCTTTCCAAAGGGGGCAGTACAAGGTATTAACTCTGCAGGGTGCCCAAACTTTTGCAGACGCCATTATTTTGTTTTCTGTTATTTTGACAGTGTAAATGATGGAAATAAAATCTAACTTTTTTTGACATATTATAAGAATGTCTCATCTGTAATTTGATGCCTTTTGGAGATTTTTCCATCTTTCCTTGGCTTTTTTATGCACATTAATACAAATTTTTACCTGGGGTGCCCAAACTTTCGATCTCCACTGTAAGAATGCTTTCAAAAATATGACATTTTATTGTTTATTTTTATCAATTTATAAAATGCAAAGTGAGCGAACAGAGGAAAAATCTAAATCAAATCAACCTTCAGTGTGACACTTCAAAACAGCTACACTGAAATGAGTGGGGGAAAAATAAGGGATCACCAAAGTTATTCGAATTTGTCAATTTGTCAAAGTGATCGACTGCCCTACAAAAGGTTGACCAGACCACACAACTGACCACTTTTCTATTGCTTCTTATAGGCCACAAGCCTCAGCAACATACAGCAAAATCGGGTGATTCTGAGTGAGCTGGACCTCTGGACGAAGTACTGCGTCAAAGTCCGAATCAACACAGAGAGAAACCACAAAGGCAGCAACCCCAGCAGAACAGTCTGTGAGAGAACCACCAGCAGTAAGCATCTTATTTACATAAGTTCAGTAGTTGGCCCGTTGTAAATCCTTGAGTGCGCCTGTGACTTTCACCACCACCAAAAAGGATTTCATCTACAAGTCGTGTTAACAGAGCAGGAGACATTATCAAGTCTTCAAATCACACACTGTAGCAACCATGTTCCTAGAACCGTTACAACAAAAGACTGACACGAACAGATGGTTAGTCATGCCAGTGGCAGGGCTGGACAGATGGAAATGTCGGCTGGTCAGTCTGTCCATCCATCAAAGTGTTTAAAGAGTAGGAAAAGTGCTGAGAAAAGCAAGACAAAACGAGGTAAAGTTGCAATAAAGTTAAAACAAGAAGACAATGCAAAAAAAAAAATAGAGGAGACGGAAGGATGATCAAAGATGAGGACAGTAAAGGAGAAAAATTAAGATTGCATAAATCAGAATAATAGAATAGTCTATACCAGTGTGTTTAAGAGGTCACTGGTTCTGCGAGCCGACTCGGATGATGTGATGTCATCTGATAAAAGCAGTAAGAAGCCTCACTGCTGCCTTCTGGTTGGAGGCCCTACAAGTGACGTTTGGTTTATGCCAAAAAGAAGGACTTACAGTGATAATACTAATGATAAAATAATAATAAGGCTGTTGTCCAGCATCTGACTACTGTAGGTGCTGGTAGCAGCTCCCCATCCCACCTGAATTAAACTTGGTTCATCATAACAAAAGAATGTGCTCCAAAGAACCTGCTGCACTCCAAAAGTCAGTTTTGTTTATGTAGCTCACAAATTTGCCTCAGAGAGCTTTACGGTATATATAATGTACAACATCCTCTATAATGAGACCTTTGATTCCCACTTCAGGTTCATCCACAGCACGTCATTTCTTTGGTGTTGTTTCTTTGTCATTCATTTCAGCAACACTAAGCTCTGCAGGGACATTTCCTCAGGAGGTCAGCATCACTCGGTACATGATATGGTTGCTCTTGAGTCGAAGCATGGTTTGCTGGTTACCTACTGGCCTTCTCTGCTCCTCCTAAAAGCATGTGTCTAGAATTTGTCATTTGAAAGAGTTTGCCAGTCTAAAAATGGCAAAGTAGGCAATTTTGTTATTGTGTGTGTAGGTAGGAGTAGACGACACATTCAGTTTTGCTGTGACTGATTCTATTGCCAGTGCTGCAGGGCATAACTAAAACCTTCTGATTGTTTTACAGATGAAGGGGTTCCTTGGGTGGCAGCAGTGGTGACGTTTGTCGTCATGGCAATAGCAGTGATTCTGGTGGTGGTCACAGTGGTGTATCGGAAAAGTATATCCCACTTTTTCTGTCCAAAAGATGCACTGCCTCAGCACTTTAAAGAGGTGTGTATGTTAAGATGTGTCTGCGTGGATGTGTGTGTTGTTTATAATGACTAATTCACCTTCTTGGGCCATGTGGCACGAACCTGTGATCCTCTTGTATGTCAACACAATTGGCATCCTCATTTCAACTGTGTGCATCTGTTCATTCATGCAGTATGAGTCCAGGGAGTTTTATCCATGTTTTGGATTCTTTAGCCAGATATGAATGAGTTAATGTATCACAAACCTCATTCAGTTTGCTTCCCCTCTCCCCCTCAGTACCTGCTGGCACCCCCCAACTCATCCATGTACCTAGTCACGTGTAACTCCCAGCCGCCCGAAGAGATCTACCACCAGGTCAGCATCATCGCAGACAACAGGCCAGTGGAGGAAGGGTGCGCTTCAGAGACAGAGGGGACTAGCTTCCACAAACAGTCTGACATTGCAGTGGTGGAGAGATAGGAGGAAGACAGAAGGGCTGAGAAGAGCTGAAGAAGAGCTAATCTATCGGCTGCAAGGACTGTTAGGGATTATCAGCAGGGGAAACTTTAACCACTTTGAGAAACATTGAAATAATTGATTCATCCTTGACTTCAGAGTTCTAATGCAACAAATTCTGGAGTAGTCCTGCGTTATTCCTCACATGTGGTGTTACTGTGAAGTGGCATGTAGGTACAGGATTGATTCCTCATCTAAGTGGAACTATTTTTTTGCTGTACAGACAGACAACTAACGTTGCTCACAGTATTACCACAGACTGTACTCATCTGAAGGAGCATGACACACCCATTTGAGCTGCCCACACTAAAGTATTTATGCTGCTATGGTGCTATAAGATGCACATCTACCATTGACTGTGTATGATTCTCTATTGTTAGTGTGGACTTGAAGACATGCATAATCTGCCATTCAGTGGGCACATTTTGTGAAGCATACATAGTTTCAACTGCATCATTGTGGCAATATGAAGGTTTTCTTAATGAATTTAAATTCAGAATTCAGTAGTGATAGTTGAGAGAAGCTAAAACTGAATGTGTGTTTGTGGTGGTCTCTCACAGGGCTGAGTTAGCCACATACTAGTAGAGTAAGCAAGGCAAGCTAACACAATATCCTGCTCAAAGGTTTACACATTAAGGTTGTACTGAGTTGCATTTAAATAAAGTAATTATTTGAACATGTACCGGTGTATCTCTTATTGTTTGTTCTGGATTTAAGCTGACATGAGACATTCATACTGTCGTACAAAATATGGAATGCAAATAAAGGTCTTGTATTGCAAAAACCGGAGGATCATTGTGAGCAAGTGTCCTGGAATTCAAGAAAGGAAAAACAAGAGATGGACAGTCTTAAGTTTGACCAAACTCAACATGAATAACTGATAAACTATAAAACTAATTGATTTATGCCACTTTGAGGTTTGTAAAGGTTTACACAAGCATGGCTAATATTTAATGGTGAAATAATATTTCCCCTCCATCTGTATTCCTGAAGCTTGAAGATTCTTCTCTCAAAATGTTATAAGACTGCATAAACACTCAAACTCAGACTTGAATAATGACACACCTTCTCATTCAGCGGTTTTCTTTACTTTTATTATTTTCTACATTGTAGATTAATATTGAAGACATTAAATCTACGAAGGAACACACATGAAATGATGTAGTGTTAAATAAACCAGAATATGTGTTATATTTTAGATTCTTTAACGTAGCCACCTTTTGCTCTGATGACAGCTTTGCACTCTCTTGTCATTCTCTCAATCAGCCTCATGAGGACCCTCACCTGGAATGGTTTTCAGTTCACGACTACTGATCTAATCTATATTATGGCAAGAACCACTCAGCTAAGTAAAGAGAAACGACAGCCCATCGTTACTTTCAGACATGACAGTCCGTCAGTCGGGAAAAAGAACTTTGAATAGGAATAGGAACCATAGAAACAGCAGTTACACCTGATGTGTACTTGGACTGTTTTTCTCCAATTGATCTTGCTGAATTGACCTCAATAGTCTCCTCATCTAGACCATCAACATGTCTCCTAGACCCCATTCCTACTGGACTACTTAAAGAGGTCCTGCCCCTAATTAACACGTCCTTACTGGATATGACAAATCAGTCTTTACTAACAGGCTATGTACCGCAGTCCTATAAAGTAGCAGTAATTAAACCTCTCCTGAAAAGGCCTACTCTTGATTCAGGTGTGTTAGCTAACTATAGACCTATATCCAACCTTCCCTTTCTCTCCAAGATCCTGGAGAAAGTTGTAGCTAATCAGCTGTGTAATTTTCTAAACTCTAATAGTCTATTTGAGGATTTTCAGGTTTTAGAGCGAACCACAGCACAGAGACAGCACTGGTGAAGGTTACAAACGACCTCCTTGTGGCGTCAGACAGAGGACTCCTCTCTGTCCTGGTCTTGTTAGACCTGAGTGCTGCTTTCGACACCATTGACCATCACATCCTGTTACAGAGACTGGAGCAGTCCATTGGTATAAAAGGAACTGCATTAAGCTGGTTTAAGTCCTATTTATTAGATCGATTTCAGTTTGTACATATTAATAATGAATCCTCTGTCCACACTAAGGTTAGACATGGAGTTCCACAAGGTTCAGTGCTTGGACCAATACTCTTTATCTTATATATGCTTCCTCTGGGTAATATTATCAGGAAGCACTCATTAATTTCCACTGTTATGCAGATGATACACAATTATATTTATCAATAAAGCCAGATGAACACAATCAGTTGGCTAAACTTCAAATCTGCCTTAAGGACATTAAGTCCTGGATGAGCAGCAACTTTCTGCTGCTAAATTCAGATAAAACTGAAGTTATTTTGCTTGGCCCCAGACACCTCAGAGACAGCTTTTCTACTACCATAACTGCTCTGGACGGCATTAATCTGGCCTCCAGCTCCACTGTGAGGAAACTGGGAGTCTTATTTGATCAGGATTTGTCCTTTAACTCCCACATTAAACAGATTTCTAGAACTGCCTTTTTCCATCTACGTAATATTGCCAAAATCAGGCCCATCATATCCACTGATGATGCAGAAAAATTAGTACATGCATTTGTCACTTCTAGATTGGACTATTGTTACTCATTATTATCAGGCTGCCCCAATAAGTCGTTAAAGACTCTCCAGCTGGTCCAGAACGCTGCTGCTCGTGTTCTGACGAGAACTAAAAGAAGAGGCCACATTTCCCCTGTACTGGCTTCTCTTCATTGGCTTCCAGTAAAATCTAGAATAGAGTTTAAAATCCTTCTCCTCACCTACAAGGCTCTTAAGGGTCAGGCTCCATCATATCTTAAAGAGCTCATAGTACTGTACTACCCCACTAGAGCACTGCGCTCCCAGAATGCAGGTCTACTGGTGGTTCCCAAAGTCGCCAAAAGTAGTGCAGGAGGCAGAGCCTTCAGCTATCAGGCTCCTCTCCTGTGGAACCTCCTTCCAGTTTGGGTTCGGGGGGCAGACACCCTCTCTACATTTAAGAGTAGACTAAAAACCTTCCTTTTTGACAAAGCATATATTTAAGGGCTGGCTCAGGCCTTAGACCAGCCCCTAGTTATGCTGCTATAGGCTTAGACTGCCGGGGGACTCCTATGGTGCACTGAGCTCCTCTATTCTCTATCCTCCTCTTCCTCTCCATCGTTATGTCTCATGTCAGCCAAATGTCTGCCTCTAACTTGCTATCTTCCCCGGAGCGTTTCTGTGCTTTCTCATCTCTCAGGTTCCTGTGGATCCTGTGGATCCTGGTCCTGGTCCTGGCCCTGCTGATGTGGTTCTCTGGTTCCTGTGGGTCCTGGTCCCGGCCCCGCTGATGTGGCTCTCTGGTTCCTGTGGATCCTGGTCCTGGTTCTGCTGATGTGGTTCCCTGGTTCCTATGGATCCTGGTCCTGGTCCCGCTGATGTGGTTCTCCATCAGCCAATGGATGTGTGTCTGTCCAAGGCTCCAGCCTGTCCGTCCTTAGGAGCTGGATCTCTCCTTCACTGTGGTGCTCCCGGAGGTTTTTCTTTTCCCACTGGGTTTTTTGAGTTTTTCCGTCCCGAAGAAGGAGGGTCATAAAGGGCAGGTGATGCCTCGGACTGATCCATTGGCCTCATCGACTGCTGGACTCTTTATTAGATTGTTTGTTCGCTTACACTTGTTTATTTCAGTGAACTTTGTAAAGCAATGTGAGACACTCTGTTGTGATATTGGGCTATACAATTGAATTGAATTGAATTGAATTGAAAATGTTTCCTCAAGTGCAGTCGCTTAAACCAAACACCATGATGAAACTTGCTCTCATGAGAACCGCGACAGGAAAGGAAGACCAAGCCTCACCTCTGCTGCAGAGGATAAGTTCATTCGTAAGTAGTAACCAGCCCCAGAAACCACAAATGAACAGGACCTCAGATTAGAGACCACAGAAATGTCCCACAGACACATCTCAACATCAGCTGTTCAGAGGAGGCTGCATGAATCAGGCCTTCATGGTCAACATGCTGCAAAGATGCTACTACTGAGGAAGAACAACGAGAGGAAGAGAAGAACTGCTTTGGCCAAGAAACACAAGGAATGGACATTAGCCCAGTGGAGATCTGCTTCTTTGGTGTTAAATCCCTACAATGGCTGTTGGGGATGCCACAACAGTTTTTGAATGTTGTATACTAGAGAAATGTGTGTTTGTTTTATGGGTGGCTAAGAAGTTATTCTATCTCTCTGGAGTATTTTATAAATGGGTTTTCTATCTCATTTGTTTAACGCTGTCTTTGTTTTACACATTGAGTTTACCTGTCTGTAAAATGTATTATACACAAAAAAAAAAAAACCTGACCTGTAAAGCATCCTGGAGTAAATGTATGATATTGGGTTATATAAGTCAAATGAACTCGATTGGAATTTAGTCACACGTTACTTCATGTTAAAGACAAATACTTCAAAACTAAGTCATCTAATGCTTTTATGTTCGCTCGAACGGGCTGTTATTTTGAAAGTGCAACCGGAACCCGCATTCCCAAATCACTAGTTGCGTCTCCGGTTGGGTGTCGAGCTGAACCTGGTTGTTCCAGTCGACGACTGAACAGCATGAGCTCCAGTACCTGGAGAAGTATCAACCATGTCCTGTGTTCGTCTGCTCTGCCTTCTCTTCTTGTCTGCGTGCCTCCAAGCCAAAGCTGGTGAGTTATTTTGCTGGCTAACATGCCGACGTCGAGCGTGTCTGTTTCAGACGGGTGTGTAACGTGCAGTTAGCTAACGTTATTTTCACCATTACGTGTCGTCTTGATAGCTCTATGTGAATTTCTCCAAACAGGTACAAGCAGTAACTAGCTATGCTACAGGCCTAACGTTACTACAGGCTGCTAATCTACTGTGATTTGAATTGTATCCAGGAAACCAGGTCTCAGGTCTTAAATAAGCTATTAGCTTATTAGCATGTCATTTTTGTTAGCTAACGTTAGCCTTACAGTAAGAGACAACTTGATGTTCTGACTGGAACAGTTGAACAGATTAGTGTCTAACAGGGAAGCCAGCATCCACTGCTGTGCCATCATTGTGGTGTTATCAGTGGACAATCAAACTCTTAAGTATGAGACCCAAACAGTGTAGCTGCTAACAATCAGCTTATACAGAACATGCAAAGTGCAAATCCAAGATCCTTGTCGTCGGTTGTGCTAAAACAAAAACAGAAAGTAGATTCTCTGTGTGGGCCCTCTGCCAGATCAGATTGATGTTGGCTTAGAGAGAAAAAAAGAATTCAAAATGGAATCGTTTAGGCAACATGAGGGGTGAAAGCATGTGCAGTCAAATGGTGTAAAAATGGCAGTAATTACAATAATCTTTCTGGCATGATTGTGGAAACAAATGTTTTTTTTTATTTATTTTGTGAATAGTAGTAACAGCAGCTGTAACTGAAATGTGTCTGTCCATCTTAGTACATGACCTTTTATCTAAAAGTGTACCCACATTGGCCCCTGAAATGCCCAGAATGCAGCATCAAATGACATTGAATCCCAAGCTAAGTATATTTAGTGCTGAAACAGAATTTGATCACTTTATGAATTTGCCACCTCATATTTGTTAATGCCAGATGTCAGTCCATCTCAGAGATAGTCATCTGGATGTGTCTGCATACTTTGTAATGTGCTGCACAATGCCTCTCACTCATAACGCTTCTGGCACCAAACTCAATTGGTAAATTTTGGGGAAAAAATCTGTTCTAAAACTTCCAAGAAACCCTGTGGTGGGGAAGTTTTGCTTTCACCAGCCACAGGGGCCAGCTAATAAAAGCTTCTGCCCATCCTGTGAGATTGGACTTCAGTCAGTAGATTTTCTGTGGAATATATGCTCAGTCTACAGTAGGGTAAATGTGGCTTAGAAGTATGATTTAGAGCAGGGGGGTCAAACTCAATCAAAGAAAGGACCAAAATTCAAAAAAACGGTCTAAGTCGCGGGCCAAACGGGCTCAACATTTATTGAAGAGCCAAAAAGTGACTATTTTATTATAGTATATAATGTAATAATATATATTTTATTCAGAAATATGAATTTAAACAGCCAAACTTTTCCTCAATAAAATGAATAAAATTTGTAATTATTTTTTTCGTTCTAGCACCGAATGTTTTGTCTCATAGTGTCGTCTTATGTTATATTCTTTTATTAAGATAAGATAAGATATTCCTTTATTTATCCCACAATGGGGAAATTTCAACGCCTACATTACGCCTACATTACGCCTACATCAGCTCCACAAACAAGACCCACAGGTTTACCTCCGATAGACAAGCAGATAAAACTCTGCTGTGAAAGCCCTTTTGTTCAAAGTCCTCTTTTCCTTTAGCCATTTATTTTGGGGGCTAGCTGAAGTGTCACTATAAAAGCGCTGACGGTGCATTGATCCGCTGATCGGATCATTATACCAGTGGGAAGAGGGGCTGCTGCACGGATCTTGACTAGCGCGGCAGCTGTTCAGTGCATTGTGGGATTTGTAGTATGAGAGGTGGGAATGCTATTTACTGGCAGAAGTTTGTTAATAGTCACATGAAATTATCTCGCGTATATAATCGAGTTTGACACCCCTGATTTAGAGGTATGAATTGTTAAGACCTACACCCCATTAAAGCGTGACGGATTCCTTTAATTTCATGAGAAAAAGGCACATCAAGGTGCTGGGTGGAGCAATAGGATGTAAAATAATAATAAAAAGGCATGTTTTCGAGCTTGCCCTCTCTGTTCCTCTATTCAGTATCCTGTGATACAGTCATGACTCCCCCAAGGCTTTCTTCTCCTTTTTCAAAGAATGAAGTTTTATCTGGCCAAGCTCTTCCTGTCCTTGGAGTAAAAATGAAACAGGAGTGATATTAATTGTGCTTGTGTGTTTTGAAGAGGAGGGGGAGTTGGCTTTAGTTGAGCCATTCTTACTTTTTTCACATCTCTTCCAATTCTGAATAGACAAACGTGTGCAGACAGAAGAAAATCCTGCTTTCATGGTTCTTCTATGCTATGTTTGACAAAGTATGGTTACACTATTTACCCATGTCTCGTTTAAACAGAACTCTGTTTGATATACTGTCTTGACCTGAATAGAAGACGCTAAGTTTTCTGGAAGTTAATGTTAAAAGTGTTTTTGAACAGAGGGATCACCACTATAAAACAGGCTGCTACAGAGTGTGTTGCATTATGGGCTGTTTACAGCCTTATTGTTGCTGGGATGGCGAGAGTCAAGTCTGTTCTAGGCCTTCATAGTGTTTTGTTAGGCTACAGGCTCATGTAACATGTTATACTGCTGCAGAGGAAATAAATGCATGAAAGGTCATATTTCACCTTTAGGAGAGAAATGGCTTTGAGGATGAGGACTTTTTTTGGACTAATAATATCTCAGGGAAACTTGACCTTTTTCCACAAACAGGTGTTCAGGTGGCTATCACAGAATAGTGAATGTGTGATTGAACTGTGTTTTTTGTTTGTACTGCTGTACTCAGTTCTCCTTTGCAAAATATCCCTGTGAGATCATCTGATTGAATGGCAAGAAATAGACCACATGAAGTCGTGTGCATCTACTTTACCCCTTGTTGTTTCTCTCACTCGGTCGTCGTTGGGTTTCAGTTTGACGGGGCTTGTTTCACTGTGTGAGTCATTCACTCAAGATGGTGTGCCACACCTTGATAATCTGGGCCAGTGTCTTAGCGCTATAGATACTGTACGTACAGATACAGGCTCAGAAGTTGAATATAATACTGCTTTGCAAATGCCAGCGTCTGAACAATGAGATGTTTTTTTTCAAAAGTAGACACACCACAGATGTCTTGTTTTGCTCGATCAACAGTCCGAAATCCAAAGATACAAGATTCCTTCATTAGTCCCACGGTGGGGAAATTCACTGTGATTTACAATAGTGTAAAACAGAGATAAGAGGCAAATCCTCACATTTAAGGAGCTGGAACAGTTTTTTTGGCATTTCTGCTTGAAAAGTAAATGAAATGATTATTTGATTCTCAAAGTAGTTGTCAATAATCAGCCAAGCCTTTCAGCTCTGTGGCTAAAAAATGTGATTGTGTTTCATTATTAAAAAAATATTTTGGGGGGGTTTGAACTAGTTGTCAGACAAATCAAGACATTTAATGAGGTCACCTTTGGCTGTAGAATATTGTGGTGGGCATTTTTCATTGTTTTGTAATATTTTATAGACAAACCGATCAAGAAAATAATCGGCTATAACAACAAAAAAGATTGTTAGATGCAACCCTCCTTTTTCAGATGGCTGTCTTTTTGTCATTCTATAACGCCAACAGATTGATAGATGATCTCTGTCTTGCACAGGTAGCTAGCTGGTAGCTTGGTAGTTGTTCAGTGTAAGCAATAACTGGTAGGCACTTGTTGCAAACCTTACGCTTAATACCTTTATTAATTATAGGTTTTCGTAGATATTTAGTATAGAAAGATAAATAACAAAAGATTACAGTAAGGAAATGTGAAAAGTACCTAAAGACACGTTTGAAGCATAGACTGTGTGTTTGTGGGACAGTTTCAGAGTCATGTAAAGCCAAGTTTGATTTAGCATGGAATGTTGTATGGGTCATATAAATTGCGCTGTTGCTGAGAAATTGGAATGAGACAGAAATTGTGTAACTCCCATCTGCCAGAATCATGTCCATGGGAGACCCAACATGTTGAGACACAAACTTACAAGAGGAAGCTAAGAGGAGTCATCCTCCTACCCAAAAGTCCCTTTATTACTCCCTCAATTATTTCTTATTTTGTTGCATTAAGTTCTTGGGCAGTAATGCGGGAAGTTGAAACATCTTTCACGTGTGTTTTTCAACACTGTTTTTTGTTACTGAATTGCTTGTGTTAACAATGTTCCGTCAGTATAGATTAGAAAATGTTTTTCACAATTCCCAGTGGCTTTCATAAGCACACTGGTGTCTTAGTCTCTGAAGAGGTTTTTTGTTTTTTGTTTGTTCCACTTTCTTGAGGACACGGTGCTGTATGCTGGAAATGTTGCTTCACCTTCCAGCGTGGTTCATCTTTCTGAAATTCTCATCAAATATTACACAAAGACAAAATTAGCGGACTCTATTTTGTTCTCCTTTTGGTTTTCTAATTGACACTACTAATATTAATGTGCTTGTTTCTTTGTTTCGCTGTCTTTTGGATATTGAGCGCACTCTAGATTCTTCTCTAGACATCTAGAGAAGACATCTAGACATTTTTTTTAAATTGTTGTTTACAAATGTATATCTAAAAAAACATTCAAGGTCATGAATATGTAACTGACCTTTGTTTGAAAGCAACGGCAACAGTTAGATTTGTATTGCTTTGAAACAGATTATCTTGTAATTCAATCTCACAAATATGCAATAAAAGTTCATTTGCCACCAGGTAAGACTGTAAAGCCCCCATTTGGCATTTATAAGCAGTCTATAAACATTTAATAATGATTTACAAACTATTACGCAGTTGTAATCATTGATAATTGGTTATGTATTTGTTAACAACTGTAACACCTTCTGTAGGCTGCTGTGTAAATTATACAGACATTAATAAACCCTTCTGCTCACATTATAGTGCGTTATAAATTGTTATGTGTTGAATAGTGTTAGCGTCACCATTTTTCTCTCACTGCAGGGTACGTTGTTACAATCTCACTTGACATTGTAGTATTGTGTTTTGGCACAATGGTTCTTTTCTGACAGTTTCACATTAACACAAACACTGTGTGTGTTTGTGCTAATTTAACAACTTATGTCATACAAACTTGTTAAAGGATACATCTGGTGATATTCTGCAGACCCAAACCACCAAGTATTGTGCATATCAAAGCTGGATATCTCCCTTTCCTCAGTCCCACACACGCCCTCCTCACTGGAGTGCCAAATGTGGATTAATCAACCGCTAACTTTTTTTTTTTTTAAACTCTAGTTAACAGTTTTAGGAAATGACTGAGCCTTTTAAAAAAGAAACTATGTATTTGTGAGTCATTTTTAGGTATTTAGATTCTTCAGAAAGTATTGTATAAGTATAAGTGCCACAGATGGAAGTCTGAGAGAGACAGATTAACACATTGTTCACTTAAAACCCAAATACAGACTCATTAGATTACAAAAACACACTTATAGGTCAATGTTATATTAATGCAGAGCTCATTTTTGGAGCAAATTGGCCAAATATTTGCTGGTTCCAGCTCTTCAGATGTCAGAATTTGATCCTTTTCTTCATCGTGTACAATAGTGAATTGAGCACACTTGGATTGAATGATAATCATGATAATCATCAGATTAATTTATGGAAAACAATTATTAATTATGAAAATGTGGTTTATTGTGCTTTATTATTGAATACTATAGACATTGTTGTCATGTGACTTTGTTTCAGTTGAAGCAGAGCTGGACACACCTCAGAATGTGGTCGTGGTGAGCCTGAACACCAATTACAAACTGAGCTGGGAGTGGGACCAGAGTGCTGCCAAGAATCACAATGTTACCTTCACCACACAATACATCGCGTAAGTCTTACATACACACAAAAACCAGAAGTTCTGGGGCAGAACAGCAGGTTTGAAGCTCAGAAGGGGGGTGTCTACATTCAGGAGAGGTTTTTGCAACAAATGCGATGTGGCTCAAAGGACGGACACTGTCTACTGCTCCACCACTTTGTTCCAGAGTGAAAAGCCATGCAATTCGCCAACTTCTCCCGTTTCTCACAGGGCAATAGTAATAACATATAGAATGAGAATGTAAATCTTGCTAGCATTTTAAGCCTTCGTCTGAAACATCCTGAAACAAAGAAGTGGTTACAGGTTGACCACGGTAAAGTATTATTAGCATTTAGCACAGTGTTTTTTACATAACACTTGGTGAAATTGTTTCAGTATCAGTACTTTAAACATTGTCGGCACATTTTAACAATACTGTCATGTTTCTGAAAACATGATGGTATTCATCATGTCATTCATGATTCATTCAATCATTTTGGTCATTTTTTGTGATACAGAATCTTCATAGCGTATATAAGTATGTTAAACTGCTGTCTTTCTTTGAATAGTTCAATGCCCCTAACTCAGTAAACCGTTCAAACACCCTGCCTCCAATGGTTGTATTTATTCACCATGACTGGAAGAATCTCAACTTTTAGTAGTTTACAATAAGCATTACAGCCTTACCGAGACAATTGTGTTGCTATAGAAATGTGAGTATTGTTTTTTCTTAAGTCTTGTCTATTAAGTGAGACTGGTGAGAATAGAACTTTTTTTGAGCTCTGGTGGTCTGATGCGGTTTGTCAGGAGTGAAAATGTAATCCAAAGCAACTACAGGAAACGACTTGAAAACAGAAGTCTTTACTGGCAAACACACATGCGTTGATTTATTGCCAGCTGCTCCTCATGCTTGAGGAGTTGAAAGAAACAAAATGAAGTGAAGGCAATCTGCAGTTTTCAGGACTGCAGGATTACAAGAGAGCGATTTTTTTTTTGAGGGAATTCATAATTTCAGAATTTGATAAACTGAGATGGTTTTCCCTTGTGCAATGTTTCAGACTGAATTAGAAATAAATGCACTCATGACAAATTCAGACCAGTTTTTACCATGTAATGAATTAGCATTTCAGAGTTACTCAAAAAGTTGTGTGTATGAATACAGTGGGATTTTATTCTAGATTTCTCAGAGAACCTTATATTTCCTTTTACTCTTTATGTCTACTTATGTCTGTTTTGAGTTGCCATGATTGATGCTTTAGACTTAACTTTTTTCTCGTCCCTACAGGAGGTATAAACTGAAGTCCAAGAAGAACAATCCAAACTGGTTCATGGCATGTGAGAAGACATCACACAGGTCATGTGACCTTACAGCGTTCAACCTGCACTACCTGGGCATCTATGTGATACGTGTACGAGCCAACTTGAACGGGAGTCACTCTGACTGGGTGCTGAAGGAATTCTGCCCTGATAAAGATGGTGAGAGAGAGGAATGAGATGAAGGGCAGGAGTGTGAGGTGACGATGAGAATGAGAGAAGGAGTTCCTCCAAATGTTTTGGCAGACTTACAGGAAAGACGTATATGCAACCCTACGGTAACACGTGATCTCAGGTGGTGCACCACAAACCATCAGAAATGAAACAAACAGGCTTTGAGACACAAAGACGTGCAGCTGAACCAGAAAGTGATATTTGAGTGTGAGCAGCAACAGTGGCCTTTGTGTGTGATCATGCAAGAAGAAGTGATCATCTCCAACATGATCGACCACAGTTTCACCAAGTTTTAGAAAATCACGCAGGAAGACGTAGCTGGAGGAGCACATTAAAACTCACACAACTCACTGCTATTGAGAGGCTTGGATTGATTTTAACGTAGTGAACGGATAACCTAATAACATAATCAGTTAAAAAATATTAGTGTTGCCTATAAGAGTTCTTGTAGAGAGTGTACCAAGAGTATAAAGCAGCAACAATACAGCGTTATCAATGGGACTTGACATATGAGGTTGGGGGTATGATGTTGGGGTCTTTGCCAGTCTACACACACCAAAAGCGGACCATTTTGCTGCAGTAATAGAGCTTGCACCCTGAATAGTGCAAATGCATGGCAGCCCCCGGACAACACTTCAGTATGGGACTGGCAGCCGTATTACATAATGCACACACACACAAACCCCCTTCTTCCAGGGAGAAACATTTGTTGTATTGGTAGGCTAAATATGATATTTTAAGCTTGTGTGTTAATGGTTAATTGGGAACAAGGGTTTTCAAAATGTATTGAAACTGTGCATTATCATTTCTTAACATACTCTTGGCAAGAACCCACACAGTGACATACTTGGATCAGAGAAAAGGTAATGGTATTGGATGCTCATATTGGTGGAATTTCAAGCAACCAGCACAAAGCCGTAAGTCTGAGTGCCCAGACCGTCTGTCTCCACGGCCACCTGCTGTTTTGCTTTATGTAGGTGCAGTAGTGCAACATGTTAACTGGCTGGGTGAGGTGGAGTACAGTATAACAGTACAGGGTGTGGCGATTCTAAAATCATTTAACCATGGTAAATACTGCGTGTGATGTCACTGCACTCTGACAAGGCCTTTCTCCAGTTAGAGGCATTCATATTGCAGCAGGGATGTAATGAGTTGGGTGTAAGGAAAGGGTTTATTACATTATAAAGCAGCCTCGGATAACTCTTACTGCAATAATAATGTTTTGTCAGTGCAGACTGCATCACTGATGTTCCTGCTATAATCACGTTGAACAGGTTTTTCTTATATGTATCTACTGGTCAAAGAATGTTTTTATTAAAACTCTTTACTTTTTAAGCATTATTCAATTATTGCAACACATTTGCTGCAAGTATTTAAATTGCCTTCTCTCGGCTCATCTTCTGAGACCCACCAAAATACACCAAAAACGGTTTTTGTGCTGCAACATTTGAAAGAACCTTCAACCTTTACAGAGTCTACACCATGTGCGCGCCATGATCAGCTGCCATGAAAGACGCATGTTGTACTTAGAGCTAGGATTTGGGTCCAAATCCAAACTTTTAGGAACAAGCAGTCCTACGTCACTCAGTCTCTCTCTACATGGAGCCCAATGACCACCTCTCAAAGGTCAGTGTGGAGGAGTCCACATTATAGTCATACTGAAAAAGGAATGGTGGAGCTTATATCAACCTGAGCTGAATGAGTGAAACCCTATTACTGAGGGGGACCCTCTGTTGAACTATTGATTTGACACTGAATGTTAGTTGTTTTGTTGATTAATCATTTTGTCTACAAAATGTCGGAAAGTAGCAAAAAACGAAAACAAATGTTTGTCATTGTTACTCAATTCCGCAATTATTTTTCAAAGGATGAATTAATAAATCAATCAAAATAATAAAAATTGTGTTGTTGGTAGGCATAAACAACATGTCTGCACCAAAAATGCCCCATATCCATCTATTGCTCAATTATATATGTTGTCTTTCTCCTGCTTCTGCTAGCTTATGTGGGTCCTCCAACCAAAGTGGATCTTTCTCTTGCTGGAAGTTTCCTGGATGTTTTCATCTCTGACCCTCTGACAAGCACCAATGTCTCCATGAAGGACAATCTCCCAGAGCTGTACTACCACATCGTCTACTGGGAAGACACACAGGTAAGGAACGCACCCCTGGAACTTATCCCTCTGACAAACTCCAGGACCACGTGTTGGACCGATGTGAACAGTTTTAAACTTGTTTGATTTTAAGCCAAATACCGGACCAGGACCAGTAATACTGAATTTTACATTCAACTGAGCTGCTCCCCATTGGAACGTAATGAGAGCAGCAATGCAGCAATGGAGGCATGATATTCTCTGCCTTGACATTTTTATGCAGTATTTACACATTGCCTGATCTGTGTGTTTTGGCTCACTCAGCTCTTTCGTTTTCCTCTTTCCGTGGGCAGCACTTACGTGTGCCCGGCCTGTTTTGTTTTTGCACTCAAACACTCCATTTATTGCCTAAACAAACACAATCTTAGGCAAGACCGTCAAAACCAGAAACCAACCTAACCCGACCAGAATATAGAGACTGAAAGCTTTTTTATACCAGCTTTATTTAACATAAATCCCCTTGTTGCTGCGTGTATTAGAGGCTTTTCGTTAAGTGATACCTCTCATACGGATACTTTGTTCACACTTCCTATTTTCTCTTCAGCCTCAAAAGATAGCTGGTGAGACGTCTGGCGCTACAGCAGCCACATAAACAAGTCAAACTCTTGGAAGCAGCCCTGTTAGCAGAGAATTTGGTATCTGTCACATATGTTCAGTAAAAGTGTTGGTTTATTGGGTTTGACTTGTGCCCTAGCAGAGGTGTTTCCTGTCTGTGCTACAAGGCAGCTGATTCTCACATGACAGAGTACACGGTTTCCTGTCTGGTGCTATGATTTCTTTGCCAATTGCTTTTATGTAAAGCAGCATGCAGGTTCATTTAAAAACTGGTTTGACCAGGAAGGTTACTTGAGTATATCCTAAAATAACACAAGGCTGACGCAGGGCTGGCGGGTGTGTCAAATTATTCTGATGAATTTGGATAAATTGTCTGGAAAATGAATATCATCACCTGAATGTGCTTTCAAATGTATTATTGGGAGAGACTAATTATATATAATTATAATTATATATTAATTATTGGAACTTTACTTTGTTGCACAGGGTCAACACAGTACGCTGTCATATCCTCCTTGCAAGTGCATCCCAAATTGTATCCAGTTCACACTTTTAATTGGGGCAATCACATGAGCTTTTATATCGGTGCATGATCAGTTCATTTTACCATCCCCACTACCAGTAGTGACACCTGTCCACTGTGCCATAGTTGTTGTGGTCAGTGACCACCAGCTCCAGGGCTGCTGCTCAGTAGCTGAGCCTGAGTGAATGGTGAAAATACACAACCAGACACCCTTATATCTCCATGTCGGTCTGACTGTGGTACCAGTCATGAAGCTGTTTGTTGAAAGAAGGATTTTTAAAGCACAAAGCAGTTTTTTGCCATCAGACAGAACATTGTCCAGACATTCGTGGGCAGTTTCTAACAGCATGCACAGTTACAAAGTGATTCTAATTGGGATCTGAGTAGACTTGAACTCAGTTTGTGTTAGGACACCAACTAGATCAGGACAGTTTTATCTTGTCAATATGTTGTTTGGGTGTAGAAAAATGCAGAACGTTTAAGTTGAATCAGCAGAAGTGAATAATGTAGTGTAGTGAGTTCCATACCGTCTTAGAAAACAATAGGTGTGGGGAGGCATTATGCTTTCGGGTTGCCCATCTGTCCATTTGTCCCATTGTCGTGAACGCGGTAGCTCAGGAACTCCTTGAGGGAATTTCTCTTAATTTGACCAAGTGAATGCTCACTTGGACTCCGCTGGAGTCCACTGGTGGGAAAATCTCAAGGTCACTGTGACCTTACAAAACATGTTTTTGGCCATAACTCAAGAATTCATGCTAGTCATGACAACATTTCACACAAACAACTAATACAACGGAGTGAGGACATTTTATGTCCAAAAGATCAACGTTGCTGTAACATCATCATTTTCTGTAAACACACATTTCGGGCCGTTATTCAGCGCCTTAACTCAGGAACAGAAGGCAAGACTGTGACACTGACTTGTTGACACTAATCTTGTTTCTGGACAGACATGCAGTTTGACTGGTTGGTGGAGGCATGCAAAGAATTCCTTCAATAATTTCCGCCACATCCTTACAGACATCCCATCAAAGATCCAAACATTGAGTGTAACTGTAGAGTGCTGTCTCGTATATAAATGAAATTCAACGTTGTGTGTTATGTATTATCTCTCCCAATCTCCCTTCAGGCCTTCAGACCCCAGACTTTGAGCACCAGTACTAACATAGTGACCTTGCCAAACATGAAGGCGTGGACCTGGTACTGTGTGACTGTCCAGACACGCTATGACTTCTACAACAAGAGCAGCAGCTTCACTCCACCCCACTGCATGCAGACCGAAGGTAATACATGTCTCAGGACACATTTACACCTGACCACCAACAGTCAGCCTGTCGTCGAGTCAGAAGTGAGTCATGAAGAACATCTTTGTCAATCATGTTTTTTCAGTTGTAATTTATTTTACTGAATAACATTGTTAGAAAGGCTCTGGAGTTTAACGCACCGTTATACTTTCTGTAATGTGCGTCTTAAGTTGTATGTTCCTTTAAGACCGGGGCATTCTGGGAGATGTAGTTTGGGAGCGGCGTAAGCTCCCGTTATGCGAGTTAAGTTTCGTTTTCATGTAGTCCGGTCCGTGTTGATGTTGGCGTGTGAGTTGAAGCGCCAGTGTGCGTTAATTGATAAAAGTAAGTGTCATATCAGTAGTTCATTAACAGACAGGCTCAAGTTGTGTTTGTTGTCAGTCATGACATTATACCTGTAACGTTGTTATCTGTAAGATATGTGTGTCTATGGGCGCCGCCATTATGTTGCGCGATGTAGCCCGATGCTATGTTAGCATGTTGATGGGGCACGTGCATGTGCATTGCACTCATTGTTTGTTTATTCATTTACAGAACCACACAAATGAAGAACAATATATTTGCATATGTAAAGAAGAGCAATACATTTACACACACACTTCAACCTGCCTGTTGTTGTGGCCTGTAATCGCCTGTGCCTGACCTCAATATAAATCATCAATCCAACCCATCCTCTCCGTGTACTGTATCCTGACCGATGCCCCGGGGGCGAATAAAGCATATATAAATCACCATACAGTCCTTTAACCTAAGCTCATCAACATTGTGGTCCTTCGAGCCGGATGCTCTATTTACCCCAGGACAACATGGAGTTTGAAGACCATCGCGGAGCAAGGCCTAAGCGTCAGACACGCCCACCAACCTACTTAGATGACTATGAGGTTAACCTTGGCAGGCACAGGCATGAGGAAGAGTGGTCAGCAGAGGAGGGTGCAGCCAAGATGACCGCCCTCAACTCCTCTCACGTTCCACATATGGACCACCGAAGGAGGGATGCTGCTCGAGATGAGGCGGACCTGTACTACCGAGAGCGGCAGATGTACAGTCCGAAACCCCAGCTAGCCCACCTACAGTATCCAGAGCAGGACCCCAGAGAGAGGATGCGAGGACCACCTTCGCTGCCTCACGTAACCCAGGAAGGCTCTCTAAGAGAGGACCTCAGGGCAATAAAGCGAGAGAGCACCATGCTACGACAGCCACAGCACGACATGCATGCCGAAGTGGAGGGACTTCGTGGTGTTCAGGCTGAACTGAAAAGGCTAGCAGACACAATAACCAGCCTTCAATATGCTCCACCGAATTCCAGCAACCACATCGACGAAGCGCCCGTCTCCAGGGAGGATGGAGAGGACTGGCCAGAACCCCCACCAAGCGTGGACATCGGGGACTATGAGGAGCAGACAGATCAACGGACAATAGATAGATTGGATCAGCTGATGCAGGAGCTACAGCTCATAAAGAACCAAACCAGAGCAGCTAGTCGCAGCAAACCATCGCAAATGAGGCAGAGCAGTCACCGCCCGCTAGGTCATGAATCTCTGTCGCCGAGCAGGGAGCCAGATGACTACAGCCGAGAGCGGTATCCATCCTACGGAGGACGCTACGCACCTCAGCCAGCTCCAACCCCTTTCACGCCTACTGCACAGCCTCTAACACAGATGGCGATGCCCTACGTCTCGGCTTCACCATGGCAGCCTCCGCACCAGTACCAGCCTGTGGCCCAGCATCCACCCCTTAGGCCAACATGCTACTATACAGCTTATGGTCCTCAGCTTCCTCCAAATCCCCATCAGAATGAATACTCACAACCTCTACCTCCACGAGTGCCATCCTATACAGCAGCATATCAGCCGCCTCCACCGGCAAAACCCCCAGGCTACGCACAGCAAGTTGCATCGATGCAGGGACAGAACCAGTGGACCCGTGACCCACCAACTGCATCTGAACAGACTTACAGGGGGCCACGCCCAACATTACCCAACTTCAGCCACAGGGACCCCTGCGAGTGGGCAAGATTGAAGATAGCCCTGGAGAACCTCTTGCCGGTTGAGGGGACTGAGCTGTTCAAGTACCAGATCCTGGTAGACCACCTAAAGCTCGAGGAAGCAAGGTTGATAGCAGATTCCTACCTCAACTCCCCCATGCCCTACCGTGACACCATGTCAGCCCTCAACGAGAAATTCGGTCAACCACACCAAATAGCCCTCAAGAAAATAGCCAGTGTCCTAGACTCACCCGATATTCGCCGTGGTGACACTGCAGCCTTCGAGCGGTTCGCCCTCCACGTGCAGTCACTGGTTGGGTTCCTGAAGACCTTAGGCACTGAAGGGGATGCAGAACTTCGCTGTGGATCCCACGTAGTAAGACTGCTAAGCAAACTACCTCCAGAACAAAGAGCAGACTTCCGTCGATGTACCCTCAGAGAGCCAGGGACCGTCCCCAGCCTGATAGATCTCGCTCAGTGGCTACAGTATGAATCCTGGTGCCAGGACTTCGACGGGCAAACGTCATCCCGAGGGCCGAAAGAGAAGCCAGCTTTCCGATCAGAGAGTCATCAGGGACGAAGGTCCGTTTCTGTCCTCCACGGTGCTAAAGAGAACACCACTACCGGAGGCTTCAAGGGGTTGAAGGGGAGAGCCAAGCCCTACTGCCCCTACTGTGAGAATGAGGAACACTTCCTCAGCCAGTGTACAAAGGTTACAAAGCTGTCGAGAGAGCAACTCACCGAGTGGATAAAGGCAAACGAGGTGCTGGCGCTGCGCAAGGCCCCACCAAGCCGCTCAGTGTGACTTAAAGAAACCCTGCAGTCTGTGCCAAGGTAAACATCTACTGGTTCTGCACGAAGTTAACGACAGATCAGCTAGACCAACAACAAAGGAGGAGAGTTGCTTGGTGAGCTCGACCAACGAGATCCTTTACGTCAACAGGCCACCAGAGGCCACTAGGGTTCTGCTCAAGGTCGTCAGGGTGCTCCTTCGTTACGGCAATCGCACCATAACAACTTACGCCATCCTGGACGACGGGTCAGAGAGGACAATGCTCTTGGCAGCAGGCGCAAAGGAGCTTGGTCTCCAAGGCACACCTGAAGACCTGCATTTAAGGACAATACGGCAGGATGTTCAGACTCTTCGTGGATCTACCGTATCCTTTTATATCTCACCTGCTGATCAACCGAAGACTAGCTTCCTAGTCTCAAGGGCCTACACTTCAACGCGTCTTGGTCTGGCCGATCAGTCCTATCCAGTGGACCGTCTACAGAAGAGGTACTCCCACCTAGTCGGCTTACCCATCAAATCCTTTCAGAACGTCAGACCTCTGGTGCTCATTGGCTCAGATCATCCACACCTGATCACCGCCATAGAGCCAGCCAGACTGGGTCCTCCAGATGGGCCTGCCGCTGTTCGGACCAGATTGGGCTGGACCCTTCAGGGCCCTGCGAGGTTCTTACGGCACCCCCTACGACCTCAGCAGTGCCTGGTGACTTCAGTCTCTCCACAAGCTTCAGAACTTTTTAAGCATGTCGAAAAGCTGTGGCAGCTTGACACTCTCCCATACAGGAGTGAGAAGATGGTAACTAGGTCGAAGCAAGACCAGGCAGCGGTAGGACTGCTGGAAGAAAGGACCATCCGAGTGGAGGTATCAGGAGTCCTGCGCTATGCCACGCCTCTCCTACGCAAAGGAGACATGCCTCGTCTTCAGGCCCCCAAAGAAGCTACCATGCCTAGTCTGCGGAGCACAGAACGGCGGCTAGCTAAAGATCCAGAGCGGGCCAAAGCCTACAGCACAGAGATCCAGAAGTTAGTGGATGCAGACTCCGTCACTAAGTTAAGCACTGAAGACATCAATCAAGGGGGCGAAGAGTGGTACATCCCTCACCACATGGTGAGCCATAACAACAAAAACAGGATTGTATTCAATTGCTCCTACCAGTACAGAGGTCAGAACCTGAACGAATCACTGCTGCCTGGACCCACTCTGGGAGCTTCACTCCTGGGAGTGCTCCTACGCTTCCGGGAACACCCTGTTGCCCTAAGCGCAGACATAAAGGCGATGTTCCATCAAGTCCGGCTCCTCCCCGAAGACCGTTCCCTCCTACGGTTCGTGTGGCGCGACTTGACTAGGGATGACCCTCCAGCAGTGTTCGAGTGGCAGGTTCTACCATTCGGCACCACCTGCAGTCCCTGCTGCGCCACGTATGCCCTGCAGCGCCATGTTGCAGACCATAGTCAGCAAGGGGACAACGTGATGTTCTCTGTCAAGAGGTGCTTCTACGTAGATAACCTCCTGCAGAGTCTGCCGACGCCGGAGGATGCCAGACAGCTGGTAGACAAACTAAGAGGACTCCTAGCATCCGGTGGTTTCGAACTTCGTCAGTGGGCCAGCAACGTTCCCGGAGTTGTGGAACACCTACCAAAGGAGGCCAGATCTGACAGTCTTGAGCTCTGGCTCGCTCAAGACAAAGCTGACTCCCCTGAATCCACCCTAGGACTCAGCTGGCACTGTCAAACCGACACAATAGGCTACAAGCATCGACCTATAGAGTACGGGGTCCCCACAATGCGGAACATCTATAGGGTCCTAGCCAGCCAGTACGACCCCTTGGGGTTCATCGTACCCTACACCACTCGAGCCAAAATGCTGGTCCGACGCCTCTGGGAGAAACAGAGAGACTGGGATGATCCTCTACTCCCCCAAGACCTTCTACAAGCCTGGAACGACTGGATGGAAGAACTACAGTTTCTGCCTCAAGTCACACTGCCACGAGCGTATGTGCCGGTTGCAGTGGACCAGGCCAGTGTCACCCGTGAAGTCTACGTGTTCACTGATGCGTCTGAACAAGCCTATGGTTCTGTGGCGTACTTGAGAACAGAAGACAGTCAAGGCCAAGTCCACTTGTCCTTCCTCCTTGCCAGGTCCAGAGTTGCGCCAAAGCGGCTCCTCTCCATACCCCGACTTGAGCTGTGTGGAGCGGTCACCGGAGCTCAACTGGCCAAGCTCCTGGAGAAAGAGCTTACGCTGAAGGTTGACCAGATCATCATGTGGACAGACTCCACAACAGTGCTTACATGGCTACAGTCGGAGTCCTGCCGGTTCAAGATCTTCGTCGGGACCAGAGTGGCAGAGATACAGGAACTGACTAGCCCACAGGCCTGGCGCTACGTGGATTCAGCTAGGAACCCTGCCGATGACATCACCAGGGGCAAGACCCTGTCAGACCTCGTGAAGCCTAACAGGTGGAGTCAAGGGCCTCCGTTCCTTCTTCAGCCTCCAGAGGGATGGCCTGTCAAGCCCAACAGCGAGCCCGCTGAGGACACCTCTGAGTTTCGGAAGTCTACATTCTGTGGTGTCACCTCTACCACCCTCAGCACGATAGGCACAGAGGTGAAGCAGTATGTTACCTGGAAGGAGCTGTTAGAAGCTACAGTACAGGAGCTGCATGGGGCGGCAGAGCAGACCGGCCCCTGTACAGCAGAAGATTACCGCGAGGCAGAGATTCTCATACTCCAACGAATCCAGCACGAAAGCTTTCCAGATGAGCTACGGCTTCTGAAAGCCGGCAAACCTGTCTCATCCAGCAGCAGATTGCTCACCCTGTCACCTGAGATGGATGAAGAGAACGGGCTCATCCGAGTAGGGGGCAGACTCCGTCGTGCTGTAGACCTTGAGGAGACCGCAGTACATCCTATTGTCTTAGATCCTGGTCACCCATCTACCAAGCTACTAATCCAAGATTTTGACAGTCGCCTGCACCATCCAGGACCAGAAAGGGTGTTTGCTGAGATTCGGCGTTCGTACTGGATCTTACGAGGACGCGAAGCAGTACGTCGTTACCAACACACGTGCGTTGATTGTCGTAGATGGAAGGCCAGACCCTCTGTACCTAAAATGGCAGACCTGCCACCTGCCCGCTTGCGTCTCTTTAAGCCGGCTTTCTTCTCTACAGGGATGGACTGTTTCGGGCCATTTCAAGTTAAAGTGGGAAGGCGTACGGAGAAGAGGTGGGGGATCATATTTAAGTGCCTTACCAGTAGAGGGGTCCACTTAGATCTCCTGAACACCATCGATGCTGATTCCTTCTTGATGGCTCTAAGGCGATTTATCGCCCGCAGAGGGACCCCAGCTGAGCTTTACTCTGATCAGGGAACAAATTTCCGGGCAGGAGAAAGGGAGCTTAGAGAGGCGTTTGCTGCACTGTCCCCAGAACTGCAACAGCAACTTGCTCAACGGAAGATCGGCTTCCACTTCAATCCGCCTGCATCACCCCACTTTGGAGGAGCCTGGGAACGGGAGATCCGTTCTGTGAAGAAGGCCCTATACACTACAGTGGGAGCTCAGCCAGTCCCAGAAGAAGTGCTACGGACTGTGCTGATGGAAGTGGAAGGGATACTTAATTCCAAGCCATTGGGGTACGTCTCATCTAACATCGCTGACCTAGATCCGGTGACACCCAATGTATTGTTGATGGGGCGGCCAGATGGATCCCTACCCCAGATTGTGTATCCAGAGACCGAGCTTTTGAACCGCCGTCGCTGGAGGCATTCTCAGATTTTGGCTGATCATTTCTGGTCCTGTTTCCTGCGGAACTACCTGCCCAGTCTACAGACTCGCCAGAAGTGGCACTCTACACCAGCCGATCTTGCAGAGGGATCCGTCGTGATGATAGTGGACCCTCAGTTGCCTCGGGCTCAGTGGCCAATAGGTCATGTCATTAAGATCCATCTCAGCGCTGATGGTCATGTCCGGTCTGCGGATGTGAGAGTCGGCGATCGTGACTACACCAGACCAGTGGCAAGGCTGGTAGTCCTGCCGGCGGTTCCAACCGGCAACGAAGACGACAGCACAGACATCCACGCCACCCGGCAGTGAGACGCCAAAGGACCGTGCTGCCTTTCTATGGAGTGAATGTATTTCATACATTCGGGGCGGCTGTTAGAAAGGCTCTGGAGTTTAACGCACCGTTAT
Organism: Pempheris klunzingeri; assembly: GCF_042242105.1. NCBI lineage: Eukaryota > Metazoa > Chordata > Actinopteri > Acropomatiformes > Pempheridae > Pempheris > Pempheris klunzingeri. The sequence goes on from NC_092021.1 coordinate 3,927,633, forward strand.
ACTTTCTGTAATGTGCGTCTTAAGTTGTATGTTCCTTTAAGACCGGGGCATTCTGGGAGATGTAGTTTGGGAGCGGCGTAAGCTCCCGTTATGCGAGTTAAGTTTCGTTTTCATGTAGTCCGGTCCGTGTTGATGTTGGCGTGTGAGTTGAAGCGCCAGTGTGCGTTAATTGATAAAAGTAAGTGTCATATCAGTAGTTCATTAACAGACAGGCTCAAGTTGTGTTTGTTGTCAGTCATGACATTATACCTGTAACGTTGTTATCTGTAAGATATGTGTGTCTATGGGCGCCGCCATTATGTTGCGCGATGTAGCCCGATGCTATGTTAGCATGTTGATGGGGCACGTGCATGTGCATTGCACTCATTGTTTGTTTATTCATTTACAGAACCACACAAATGAAGAACAATATATTTGCATATGTAAAGAAGAGCAATACATTTACACACACACTTCAACCTGCCTGTTGTTGTGGCCTGTAATCGCCTGTGCCTGACCTCAATATAAATCATCAATCCAACCCATCCTCTCCGTGTACTGTATCCTGACCGATGCCCCGGGGGCGAATAAAGCATATATAAATCACCATACAGTCCTTTAACCTAAGCTCATCAACAAACATCCTGCACTTTCATATTTTAAGGAAATAGCTCTTTAGTTTGTACGCTGTTTTTATACTACTCCATTTTACCTTCCATACAGTTAAGCATAAAAGTTATAGTTGTACATTAAGTATTTCCGACCAATTCTGTCAGTCAAAAGCTGCAAAAAGCAGACAGCGTCTCTGTTATGACCCAGGTCATAATAATACAAAGGTGTTTTTGGATGACTGTTTCTGTTGTGTTTCCTCCCTGCCTGACGGTGGCGCTAAGGTTTATTTTTTGAATGTTATTCAAAGTTCAACATTGTGGAAATCATATTCATTCATTTGGACCTAATGTTTGAGCGGTTGTGTCAGCTCTCCTGTACCATCTGAAGCACATATGTCGCACAGACGTGCAAGATTAATGTTGCTGTACCACAAGCCTGGACCATTATAGTCTGCATGATGTCTAAACAACGTTTCGATTACAAGATAAGTGGATATGCAGAGGGCCAGCACAGTTTCTCCCCAAAATACAGCCTGTCCCCAGTGGCAGCTTTCACACATTGTGTAAGCCTGACCTGGCAGCCCTCGGTTGTAACCATGAGCTCAGCTTCTACGTAGCCATTTCAGGACGCATTACAGTACATATTACAGAACATATACTACTGCTGCATAGATGTCTCATGGGCACGAATGAATCAAAAAGTCAAACGTAATCAAAGCCAGAGAAAGCTCCAGAGTCCTTCCTGCATCAGCATGTGTGTGTGTGGTTTTATAGAGGTGATAATTATAATTATACCGTGTGTGTGTGTGTGTGTGTTCACACTAACAGGTGCTACTCCGTGGTGGCAGATCTTTCTGTACTTCCTGTTGTCTCTGGTGATTTGCTTCCTGGTTATGCTGTTCTCACTCTGCGGCTCTTTTTGGTGCTACAAGAAGGTCAAGTCGACGGTGTACCCCTCCATCCAGCTGCCTCCACAATTCACAGAGGTATGCAGCCACGGCACACCACATATTTATTACAGCTTTGTCTGTGTGCAAGTCTTATAGAGATCATTTATTATTATTCATGATAATAATTATTAATAATTCTATCAATTTTTTTAAAGTCATACCTGCTAAATTTCAGGCGCACTGGTGCAACCAAAGAAAATGTTTTGTTGCTCTTGGCTCTTGGTTGCACCCTGTTTTTTTTTTTTTTTAATAACCTAGCTTTTATTGTCCTAGATCTTTAACGAACCTATAGATACAATTTTCAATTTTCAATTTCAATTTATTTGTATAGCCCGATATCACAACAGTTGTGTTGCTGCGTACAACGGACCAAATCATCTTTTAAATCTTTATATATATATCATTAAAGTTTACACATTTAATTCCACCACAGTGCTTCATCTTAATCTCTCATCCCTCCTTCCCTCCCAAACAGTATCTATGCGACTCTCCTGGATCCGACATTCCTCGCCTCCTCACCTCCGATTCAGAATCGGAGCTCTTATGTGATATGGTGACGGTCTGTCCAGTCTTAGAAATCCATGACCCCCCCCCTGAGGCTCTGGAGCCAGACAGCAGGTGGGTTTAGTCTCTAATGCTACATCAGCTTATGTATATAGAGCACAAGTGCATTTAATCAAATGACTTATCTGTTTGGCTTTCTGTTATTCTACAAGGGTTTCAAGCCACAGTGTACATATAATAATGTGTATATACTTTTTTGGCAGTGTGTAAATGAATAAATACGTTTTGGTCATTATTTTTCCAGTGGTAGACACAGTCGTCAGGACAGCAGCGGCAGTGGAGACTCGGGAGTTTACTCCGCCGGCGGCAGCTCCGGCCTGCAGCAGCCAAACAGCAGTCAATCCGATGCTTTGGCCGAAGGGTCCTGGCAGGGCCCCTTTGACTTGACGCAGATGAAGATGGGGCCCATTGCTCCAGGGCCCAAGAGTCGACTTCTGATGGCAGATGAGGGTATTGTAGATATGTGTGTCTGAGGGCATGCATGCAAAGAGACGTCTGAGAAGATTGGGAAGCGTGGATGATACTAAGGAGACAGAGGTTAATGGAAAGCGCGCCTCTCCTCCAGCTGTTACTGTCAGACACGGAGACAAACGTGTCGTGTCTACTTTCAAAAAGAAAGAACAATGTGGAGAAAACATGAGATGGTGAGTGACGCTGTGATTCATTCAGTGTTTCCAGCTTCCAAGGGTGATGGGTGTTGATGTATCCTTTTTACAGATGGAACTGCTCACCTGGCCTACTTTATGGTGCCTACCAGGAAGTAGGGTCAGTGTATAAAAACGTCTTACATTCTCTTCACCTTGTCTCAAGCCGCCACTGTGAACGCTGCATTCATGCAGTGAGTGGTTGGCAGGTTGCCTTAACCTGACAACAAGTATTTTAATGAGTCAACATAATTAGCTTATTAGGTAGCATTAAATAAATCTAAAAGCAGGTGAAGTCAGAGTGTATGATTGATACCAACAGCTGATGCACTGTTCTCAAAGTACCTCTGCAGCTGCAGAGAAGTAAGGAGCATGAATGAAGTAAACATCTTTTTCAGCTCCACTAAACTGCAGTTTTAGTGTCCGTAGAAGTGTACGTAGCTTTTGTATCTAAAAATCGAAGCCAGTGCATCAGTAACTTCTTCTGCAGGGGTCATAAAACCAAGATGGTGGTTTTGAAATGACCCAAGCAGGGATTTCTGTTGATACCCAACAGACAGATCCTCCATTTTAAGCAGTTCTGTGTTGTGTTCCTGTGTGTGAAACAAAATTACTAAAGGAGGAAGAGGTTTATTTCTGTCCTTTCTGGCTTTTTCTATTTCTCATCTAATTGCAAAGATATAGATAGATAAGATATAGCACCTTTCTAGTCATTTCAATTTCCATCACATCCTCATTCACACATCATTCATTCAGGAGGAATCTTTTTCACTCACATTCACACACTGAAGCCGTGCTTCAGGAACAAGTTGGGGTTCAGTGTCTCGGCCAAGGACTTCCTCATTCTGACTCATAGGAGCCGGGGATCGAACCAACTACCGTTTTTCGACTGATGGACGACCCACTCTACCTCTGAGCCACAGCCGTCACTATTAGTGGTCACTATCATGTAGGCAAAGTCTCTGTTTGTTGTGTGCATGTTGAAGAAGCTCATATTGATGTAGTCGTATTTGAGTACATTTATGATTCTTATAGAATCTTGATGCCATATTAGTTTGTTCTTATGCAATATTTTATTTGTATCAAAGATATTTTCCTCATTTGCATTTGAGCCACATGATTTTGACCCCTGTCTTTCATGCTTCGAAGGAGAAAGTTACTTGTGTCCCTCACAGTTGTACATACAGCTGCAGTTATTCTTGTACAGTATGTTCACATCTTACTTTTAAAGCACATTTATCTAAATCACCTATTCTGTGACTTCACCTATAGACTATAAGGAAGCAAAGCAAACCTATTTTGTGAATGGAGAGGGCTGTCTCTGCTCTGTGTACTTGTATAGTCTACTTCCATCCATGTCATCTGCTTCAGAGCAACAAACATGGATCGCCTCATCCTGAATCTGCAACGCAAGGACGTATGGGTGACATCTTTAGGCAGCAAGTGTTGGAGTGGGTCTACAGAAACCAGATCAGTATGTAGAACGTGATGGGAAGATGTCAACTACACAATATGAGTTTATGGTCATTTTGAGATTTCAAAGACCTTAAAAATATAAAAACAGCCTTCCAAAAGCTTGTAGAAATCTGTTTAACTTCCTGAAACTTGATTTAGTTTGGCTTCACGAACCTACAGTTTCCAGTCTGCATTGCCTCATTATGTTGCTCATCACTGTCTGTTGTAACGTCTGCTGAAATCGTATATATAAGCATATTGTGAATCGGCGTGCTGGTGAAGTGCGTGTGCACAAAGCCGTGGTGATGTCTGTGTTTCTGCTCTCACATCCACCAACTACTGCATCTGCAGCACCTGTGTCGACGGACAGTCATTCAGTGAAATAAATCACTTCTAATGCCAAACCTTGGTGTCAAAGTGTGGCTTTGAGTGTGGCTTCTCATCCACCCACACACACACACACACACACACACACTCACACTGAGCCCCACACTGTACACTGTTTAACGTGGCACATTGATCCCAGAGTTAGTACAAATCTTTGTAGCCATTGGCTGTAGTACACAAGTCTGGGCCAGAGACATTTTTCTCTTATCCCTGGTGGATGTTCTTACTCTGTCTCAACCATTATAGTCGGTGTTGACCAAATATAGTTGGATCTTTCAAAGAGGCAACAAAACAAGCAGCCTCATTTTATACCTGCAGCTTAATGGATGTAAAAATGACTTAAAACTTTCACTGTTAGACTTTAACATCTGAGCATAATTCATCTATATATATTTTTTTATTCTGTTTTCTGCTCCTGTCACATTTCAGACTTTTCTAAATCCTACAGACTTTACAGAGCAATTTGTTATATTGCAGTTAAATCTCCCGGAAACACACAGACTACAGTATGAACATTGTTTGGTCAATTTATCAATAGAAGCAATTAATATTTAATAGAATCAGTATATTTATGTTAACAATGACTGTAAATGACTGTAGGATGTGAAACCAACAGAGAATTACCACCACACCTGCAGTTCCTCTCATCTCTAGATTTCCCAATGAATGCTAAATTTACAGGTCTTACTTCCCTATTATGGTTTAGTCACTTAGATACTTGTTTTGAAAGATGTGTCTCTGAGATATCTACCCCCACCCCAGAACAATGGAAGTTTGTGTTGCTCACTACATTGGAAAATGACTTGAAAGCAGCTTCCTTTCTTTGCAGAACAGATGTATCCATTACGATGGACAATCCACAGTTTTCATTGGCATTACTTTCTACTAAAGCAATAGCTCCTACAGAAATTTGAGAAACGTAAAAAGACATGTTGCAAAAGCAGCACATTACAAACTACATCTTTTATCTGCTGTGAGCACCACAAACTATATTCCACCTCCATAGGTATTTTCCACAGCAGATATTTGAACCTGAGTTCAAAGTTGGAAGTAAAAGGTGTCACTAAAAACAAAATGTGGTGGAAGCAGAAAATCTCACTCAGATATTTCAAAAGCTGGACAAGCAAAAGCAAAACTACTGTACTTGCATGGCTGGATACCATGAACCACAAGTGGGAAGTACAAAAATGAGTCTGTCATCTGTTTCCATGTCATAGGCAGGTACATAGTAGAGTTACAAGGAATGTTATTTTATATGCACTAAGCCGTGAGCCTCCTCACATACAGAGGACTGTTCGTGCATTCCTTTTGTTTCATAGTTTCTGAAGGATTGAGCAGAAGACTCACTGCACTGTGCTGTAGTGTGCTGTAGTGTACTGTAGTGTAGTGCATTATGCTGGACTGCCCTAGACTGCACTGTAAGCCATGATGAAAGTAAAATGAAAGCACCAGAAGGTCCACTGAAGTCAGGGAAGTGACCAGAGGTGGTGGGAAGCGTCGACTGTCAGTGAAGAAACGTCCCGTGAACTCATGGAGAACAGTGTGCACCACCTTCTCTCTCCTGAACCCGTGGTGTGGGTTTCAGCATCCACTCGTTTTGAGAAGGAGCTCCAGTCCACTCTCATTTTATAACGTGTCTCATCGACTGCTGGACTCTTTATTAGATTGTTTGTTCGCTTACACTTGTTTATTTCAGTGAACTTTGTAAAGCACTGTGAGACACTCTGTTGTGATATTGGGCTATACAAATACATTGAATTGAATTGAATAAAGCCAACTTTGCCTTTTATAATATGACTATTTGTATGATATGGCAGCCGGCCTACTTTTACTGTGCTCCATTATTAGTATTGCTGTGAGGAACATAACACGATTGTTAACAAGTAACAAGTGTAATAATTGGTCAACTATTAACCTTCCCCATCCAAAGGAGGTGACATAACACTCTATAGCTAAGGGACAATCTGATATGCCAGCAGTCTGTTAGGTAGAAGTCAGAGCAGACGTCAGAGCTCCTGATTCTACTGATGGTAAATGTCGCCCTCTGCTGTGAAAGTGGGCTCCTTACTTTTTTCAATGTTAACTTTTTCCTGAATGCATTATTTATTATGGAAAGTGTCTTAGATAACGCTGTTAAGAATTGGCACTATATAAATAAAGATTGATTGATTGATTGATTGATTCTATGGGTCATAAACAGCAAAAAAAAAAAGCTGTTACAGCAACACAAAGCGTCATATCATTGAAGTGCTGTCCTGTATCCCGGAAGGCTGATCTTATAGAACACAAAGCGAGAGGCCCATGATGTTGTTTTTTTTAAATTCAAATTAACATGCCTATTTGCTGTGAAAATGTCAATAAACCTGAGATACGTCACAAATGCATATTTTAGTTTTGAGTTTACAATTTGCATATCAAAAGGTGTGTATACAGGATGATTTCATGTTGATTGTTTTAGGTTGTCTTCTATATTTGACATTTCTTTTTTTCAGAGAGTTTGTATTCTTCACTTTTGGAATTTTATTTCACAGATTTTTTTACTTATGAATCGATCAATCAATCTTCATATAGAAAATCTTATCTCTTATCTTTTTCATATAGACCAATCTCTTTAATCAAGAGAGATGCAATTTTGAATTGAACAATTGTAAGGATTCTAGAACCCCCAAACCAGCAAACCCTAGGCGACAATGGCAAGGAAAAACTCCCCTTTGACAGGAAGAAGCTTTCTGTCTGGGGCTGTGTTGGGTGTTGGGTGTGGGTGGGGGAGAGAGAGAGAGAGAGAGGGAGAAATTGAAAATGTTACTGAAAGCTATGAATTAATGATGAACACACGTTTGCTCAGAAAGTTGTCCTCTCATCATTTTAACTGTAAAAATCTTCTTTTTGACATCACAACTGTAAAACACAATGTAGGCCTAATGGTTTGCCATCCATTGCATTTATACACCCAGAGAACAAAGGAGTATTCCATTCTGATGATGCTTAGGCCTTGTGCTATTCCTAAGAAATGTCCAGTGTCACTACGTCTGTCTAGACTGCTCACATGCTTCTTTTAGCTCAAGACAAGTCGGCAAAATCTCGGAGAAGTGATAAAATGTATGTTTGATAATGATGTCATGACGGTGCTTGTTTAGAATATATTTACACTAATTACATGCTCGCTTTTTTCCAGTTTCTTGAAGCTTTTGATGAAGCTTGCGAGAAGCGTTCATTTTGTAAATCTGAGACAGCTGAGCCGAGCGTTAGCCATCTAAACATAACAGAATTATTAAAGCCATCACAGTGCCACAACCATTAAAGCCTTTAAAGGACCACTCCGTGTAAGCGACATGAACTACTCATTTTTCCTCACACACCTCCAAATGAGTGTGACTGCCATGAAGACTTTAGAGCAAGTCGAGTCAATCAATGTCCGTGGCTGGAGGAACACCAGATATCTATTTAAGAGCAAATCCAATAATAACACTTAAAAACACACCTCCAATTGATTGCGCCTGAATGAGCAATTTGCTTAAACTTATCCATAGTAGAACAAGAGTAAGACTGTTCCATAAACCCCAGTAGCACATCTGTTGCATAGACAAGGCTTTAAAATGTGTTTGAGGCCTAATCTCACATTCATTTCGACTAATTTGATAACTTTTATTTGACAACGCCTTTGACTTTTGTTGAGCCTCTTCCCAAAAACAAAATGCAACTTCAGTCATTCATCTCATTTAGACTGGAATACTTTACATCCCTCAAGATTAAAAAAGTCTACAAGATTGAAATATGGTCAAAAGAGAAATACACTCCCCTCCAAAAGTATTGGAACAGTGAGGCCAGTTCCTTTACTTTTGCTGTAGACTGAAAACATTTGGGTTTGACATCAGAAGATGAATATGAGACAAGAGATCAACATTTCAGCTTTTATTTCCAGGTATTTACATCTGGATCTGATACACAACTTAGAAGATAACATTATTTGTAACAGAACACCAAATTTTTAGACGAGCAAAAGTATTGGAACAGATAGACTTAAAATACATTAACGTGAAGAGACTTAATATTTAGTTGCAAATCCTTTGCTTGCAATAACTGCATCAAGCCTGTGACCCATTGACATCACCAAACTTTTGCATTCTGCTTTTGTGATGCTTTTCCAGGCTTTCACCGCAGCCTCTTTCAGTTGTGGTTTGTTTTGTGGGTTTACTCCCTTCAGTCTGCTCTTTAGCAGGTAAAATGCTCTACAGGGTTGAAGTCTGGAGATTGACTTGGCCAGTCTAAAACCTTCCACTTCTTGCCCCTGATGAACTCCTGTATTGTTTTGGCAGTGTGTTTTGAATCATTATCTTGCTGCACCATGAAGGATCTCCCAATCAGTTTGGTTGTATCTTTCTTTATATTGGCAGACAAAATGTTTCTGTAGACTTCTGAGTTCATTTTGCTGCTGCCATCATGTGTTACATCATCAATGAAGATGAATGAGCCCGTCCCAGAAGAAGCCATGCAAGCCCAAGCCATGACATTACCTCCACTGTGTTTCACAGATGAGCTTGTATGTTTGGGATCATGAGCAGATCCTTTCTTTCTCCTAACTTTAGTCTTTCCATCACTTTGGTAAAGGTTCATCTTTGTCTCATCAGTCCATAAAACTTTGTCCCAGAATTTTTAGGCTTGTCTCTGGACTTTTTGGCAAATTCCAGCCTGGCCTTCCTATTCTTCTTGCTAATGAGTGGTTTGCATCTTCTGGTGTGGCCTCTGTACTTTTGTTCCTGAAGTCTTCTGCGAACAGTGGACTGTGACACCTTCTCTCCTGCTCTCTGGAGGTTGATGCTGATGTCACCAACAGTTGTTTTAGGGTCTTTCTTTAGCTCTCACAATGTCTCTGTCATCAACTGCTGCTGTTTTCCTTGGTCTACCCGTTCGACGTCTGCTACTTAGTACACCAGTGGTTTCTTTCTTCTTCAGGACATTCCAAATGGTTGTACTGGCTATGGCCAATGTTTGTGCAATGACTGTGATTGATTTTCCATCTTCTCTCAGCTTCACAATTGCTTGTTTTTCACCCATGGACAGCTCTCTGGTTTTCTTGTTGGTTACGCCTCTAACTATAAATGCAGTCTGCACAGGCAAAACCCAAATCTGAAGCTGAACGTAGACATTCAGCGCTATTTATTGTTTGAATAATCAATGTAACAGGACACACTAGGGCAACAAAACACACCTGTCAGTCACATGTTCCAATACTTTTGCTCACATGAAAAATGGGTGGGTTCAAACAAAAGGTGCTAACTTCTAAGTTGTGTATCAGATCCAGATGTAAATACCTGGAAATAAAAGCTGAAATGTTGATCTCTTGTCTCATATTCATCTTTTGATGTCAAACCCAAATGTTTTCAGTCTACAGCAAAAATAAAGGAATTGGCCTCACTGTTCCAATACTTTTGGAGGGGAGTGTATAATGTGCGTGTTTGTCTAATAACTGCATATTTGGAAACTGAACAATCCATTCGATCCATCCAAGAGTGGTGTGAATAAGAGCATCTGTGGACCCACAGCACGTTCAGGTGGATGGGCTAGAGCGGTGGGAAACCAGCGGGCACAGGCTCACTACAACTGTAGAAGAAGAAAAACGTCGACTGGTGAAACACATCTCCATTTCTGCTGCAACATGCAGAGCATCAGAGCTCAGTGCAATGGGCAAACTGTACTCAAAGACGTGCCTCATTTGATGCTCTCATGGTGCACCGCAGGCATCAGATTTGAAATGCCAACACCACAGAACCAGCAGTTTTGGGAAAAGGTTGCTATTTTTACGCAGACAGACACATTTGTGCTTTATTATGCCATTCATTTTCTATACATCTCTACATGAGTAACCTATGAGGGTACATGAGACCGGAGGACAGATGTGCAGGCTGCTGTTACTTGGCAGAACACTGCTAAAGCCACTGGGGAGCCAGCCATCTCATTTCATCTTTTAGTTCTTCTTCCAGGTGGGTGAAAATCACAGTAAGATCACCTACTCATAACTCTATACTATGGTAATAAATTGCAGTTGTTAGTTTTATGTAGCAAGTTAAGTTTTTATGACCAGCAGATTTCAATAAAAGTTGATCACAGATGATGATAAGGGGTTGGCCTGTGCTATTAATGTAACTACCAAGGGTTCAAGCTCTCATTTTTCTTTTACTATCTGACATGTGACAAAACAGCAGTTCAGCTCTTTAGGTAGAGGTAGAGGTTTTGGCCACGGTAGTTGTTTTAGTTTAGCGTTGCAGAATTTCAATAGTATTGCACAGAGTTTTAAGCGAAGATACCAGAGCTAACTTCAGCTGTCGCGTGTTGCCATAGTAAGGCAGTCAGGAGGCTAACTAAAGGAATGAAATGATGTCTAGGATAAATGAAAACCATAGAATTAGGTTGGCCTATGTTGTAAAACCTATAGCACAGAGTACATTGTTTTGATAATTGTCCACTAGATCCTCATTTGATGCTCTAGAATCACACCGAGGTGGGAGAAGGGACATGAAGGCAGTTTGACGCGCCTCATGGTGCACTTCAAAACACGTGTCAGACACTAATTGAGCAACCAATTGAGCATGGTTGACATGCCTGAGTATTGTTGCTGATCGTGTGCATCCATTTGTGGCCACAGTCAGCCCATCTCCTTATGACTAATGCGCGGAGAAACATAATACATACATGGCATAATTAAGCAATTACCATCCAATCGTGCACTGTGGCATGGGTGCTGCTGAGCAGGCCCAGTTGATTCTGATTTTGTATCAAGAGGGCTGATTGTTGAGACACGAATGGCCAAAGGTTCATTCACAAAGACTGCTCAGATGGCTCAACAGGAACAGTGCAAAGTGACCTGATGTGCATTCAGATCTATGGGACACACATCAGTAGATAAGGTCAGAAAATGAAGTCAGCTGCGCATGATTGCATTGCTTGTGCATTGGTGTGATATGTAAGGAAAAGCAGAGGAGCAACTCCTTCTCAAGTGACTGAGAATGTCGACGTAGGACATGATTAGACAGCAACAACAGTCCACTGTCCATGACATAGAGTGTGGTATTACAGTGAATGGTCTAAGGTAAGTAGTCTGTATTTGTATAGCGCCTTTCTAGTCATTTCGACCACTCAATGTGCTTTCACCCATTCACAGAGGAGTCTAAGCTGGAGGCTGCAGTGAATCTCATTACAAAAATGAATGAATGAACCATGAAGTTCAGTGGTGCAAAACCTAAAGGCACTGATCAAAAAAGATGCAGAAAAAAGTGATATGGTGAGAGGACTCATCCTTCACACTAAAAGGACAGTACAGGCCTGAATGCTTGAAAAATGTGGGTCCACTTGTCCCCTCAGGGGGGAGGGTCACACCAAATCGATACCAAGCTCTGAAGGATCAAACATTTCTATGCTAATGCCCCCATCTGTGCCCCCAGTGTCAGGCACCTGGGGTCACTGAATGGTTTAATGAGTATGAAACTGATGCGAATCATATGGTACGGCCTTCGCAGTCACCAGGTGTCAACTCAACAGAACACCTAGTGGAGATTTTTGGGCGATTTGTCTAAACATTCTAAGATACTGATACAGTTTTTTTTTATTTGCTAAAATTGTGTACATCATGATGATGATGATTATTATTATTACTACTACTACTACTATTATTTCATATGTAATACAGCAGGGGGCATTTCAGAAGCAGAAGACACTTATCTCAAAGAATATAGGAACCGTGAAGAGACTGTAGCGACTACTGGAGACAAAAGTTGTTAGTCGCTGAGAGGCTGAGGTTGGGCTGTTTGCTGCTTGTCTGTCACGCTTTCCAAAAAGGATTCGCTGAGATCAAATGATACGTTTAACAAAGTTTATTTAAGAAATAGACCATCTTCCAGAGGTACAGTTTAATTACCAGGATTATTGTTAACATTACAATGGGTGGAGCGAAATAACCAATCCAGAGTCATAATTGCTTCAGCAGCAGTTGATTACATGACATTGGAAGAGCTTGCTCCCCCTCCCTCTACGCTGCTGCTCCCTCGGTTCTGTCTCCAAAGCCCTTCCCCACAGAGGAGGCTGGAGGAGGTCATGCACATGTGAGCGAACCATGGCAACCAAAGATACCAGGTGTACAATGGTGTCCATAATGGTACACAATGGTATAAATGCAGATAACAAGCCATCCTTGGAGCTTTGGGTCACAGGCTGATGGCTGCCGAACTCCCTGCTGTCCTCCTGAAATTTCAAAAGCCCATTCACTATATTCATTAGGAAAAGGCTTGTAACACTGCTGTTTATGATTGTGCTTTTTAAATTACAAGGTTATTCCACATACACTCCCCTCCAAAAGTATTGGAACAGTGAGGCCAATTCCTTTATTTTTGCTGTAGACTGAAAACATTTGGGTTTGACATCAAAAGATGAATATGGGACAAGAGATCAACATTTCAGCTTTTATTTCCAGGTATTTACATCTGGATCTGATACACAACTTAGAAGATAGCATTATTTGTAACGGAACACCAAATTTTTAGACGAACAAAAGTATTGGAACAGATAGACTTAAAATACATTAACGTGAAAAGACTTAATATTTAGTTGCAAATCCTTTGCTTGCAATAACTGCATCAAGCCTGTGACCCATTGACATCACCAAACTTTTGCATTCTGCTTTTGTGATGCTTTTCCAGGCTTTCACCGCAGCCTCTTTCAGTTGTGGTTTGTTTTGGGGGGTTTCTCCCTTCAGTCTGCTCTTTAGCAGGTAAAATGCATGCTCTATAGGGTTGAAGTCTGGAGATTGACTTGGTCAGTCTAAAACCTTCCACTTCTTGCCCCTGATGAACTCCTTTGTTGTTTTGGCAGTGTGTTTTGAATCATTATCTTGTTGCACCATGAAGGATCTCCCAATCAGTTTGGTTGCATTGAATGAGTTTGAGATTTTTCCTTTAATTAGTTGATCATGGTTATGATCATAATAAAACACAGGACAACGATTTTAGGCAAATAAAAATCAATGGGGAATCACCTAGGTGAAATGATAAGATAATAATAATAAAGAATAAAGAATAAAGAATAATAATCTGCATGTAGCCTAAATATAGGAATACTAATGTTCCTTTGACAGTGAACACAAAAGGGATGATAACCCTTCAGCCATATTCATATTTCAGGTTTGAGGTATATATCTTCATATGGGTATATACTGTATTTTTCAGTTCCGGTAAAATAATTCATTTCGATTTATTTCAACTAGCTAAATATATTATGACTGTCTGAATAGTCTATATTTAATCAGTCTGCTAAAATTACAAGTATGACGACCAATTACACTTTGAATAACATTAACTAATGCTGGAGATGACTAAATCTTACTTTCACTTCTATAAATCAGCTACCCGGATATTCTTGTGTACTGAACGTGGAGAAGAGAAACTGAAATTTAAGTATCGATCAATACTGATACCAACGGTGGTATCGACCTTTCGATATTTTAGATCGATCCACCCACCACTACTTACCTGTCTCATGTACTACTGTTAGGATACACTGGCAGTTTCAGCATAGATATTTTATAGCTTCTATACCAACCTTTAATACCAGGTCCCCATACATTGATTTTTTTCAGCAATTTTATGCATTTATCTATTTTGAAATAAGCCTCTCGATATTGATTACCCATTAACACGAAGAAGTTTAGCTTAGTTTTCTTCTGCCACCAACTGTTCCTCTGCCGTCCAGTAGGGGCGGTGATGCGCCTGTGACCTGCTCTGTCTACCGCGTAGAAGAAGATGTATTTCGGGAAGTTAGTTACTCAAGGGTAAAAAAACCGTCACTTCCCAGAATCTATTCGTTCTACGTAGCATGTATACCTGACAAATATCGCTGCAATGGAGACTACTGTGTTCGGGGACAGGTCAAACCCTTGAAATGACCCAGTCAGAATGCTGTTTCTTCTGCTGTGCATCCAAGCCGCCGTCCCAGGTAATAACCAGTGTGTGTGTGGGTGTGTGTGTGTGTGTGAGACAGAGAGAGAGAGACAGGGACAGAGAGAGAGAGACAGAGACAGACAGAGAAAAGGAAGGGAGATGTCCCATCCTAACACACACAGCCAAGCCACGAGTACTAGAGAGGCGTTTCGTCGTGAAGCGGGCTGCCGAGAAAGAAAGACAGGCTAGAAAGGCCGAGCTAATGTTGCCTTCAGGATCCCTTCATGGTCCTTTCATGTCGCCTTCAAGTTCTCTTCATGTTGCCTTCAAGTTCTCTTCATGTTGCCTTCATGTTCCTCTCATGTTGCCTTCATGATGCCTTCATGGTCCCTTCATGTTGCCTTAAAGTTCTCTTCATGTTCCCTTCATGGTCCCTTCATGTTGCCTTCATGATCCCTTCATATTACTTTCATTTTCCCTTCTTAATGTGGGAGTTGAGCATTATGTAGAACACGATCTAATGCTAGAAAAGACTCACTGAGCTTTGTGGTAAACTCAGCATCAAGTAACGCTTTCAAGAAATGTCAGTAATAATTTCAATAAACTGTCAATACTCGAAGTAGAACTTCACCAGGGTTGCTGCTGCTTTATCTCTGTGTGGTAAAAGGAAACCCATCAGTGTTCGTCTTAAACTGTCTTTCTGAAGTCAGTAAGATCTGTAAAGATCAAACAAGGCAACATTATATATTTGAAATCTCAAGACGACCATCGAACCTCACTGCTTCTGTTCCAGAAAGCAGTTTTCCTACAAACTGCACACTGTGGAAGTACACTGTTTGTAGTGCGGAAATCTGAGGTGAGCATGTTCTAACAGTACTAGTTAAGACTGTTGAGTCAGTGCTCAAAAGTACGCCAACGTAAAGTTGCATCAGAAGAAATGTCACTCCTAATTGCAGTTTGATGACAATACAAAAACTGGAACTTCTCAGTTCTAGTAAGACAAAACACTCTAATGTCTAATATGATAAAACTAAGACAGTGGTTTTTAATTCTTGCATCCCATCAGTACAAGAGACTCACACACACACACACACACACACACACACACACACACACACACAAATAAACCTCAATTATATTTGTATAGCTTTAATGTTAGAAGATGACACAGTGGATTGTCAAACCTAGAAAGAAAAGCATCAAATAGCAGGTGATGGTCATTAATATCATTATTAATTATTATAGTCATTAATAATTATCATTTGCTTCTCTGTCCCAGTGCTGTCTGTGGCACCGCCATCTGCACCACAGAACATCAAGGTTGATAACTGGCTGCTGACATGGACTCCTGGCGAGGAGGAGAGAGATGTCACCTATACCGTCCAGTACCGCAGGTGAGGTCTGATGCTTCTAGCGTGCTCTGCAATCTACAGAAAGAAACCTGAAAGATTCTTAGCTCCCCATCTTGTCTGAGCGTAATAAAGGTTAGAATCATGATGGTCTGATAGAAATCTCCTTTTTCTCTTGTTGCGTCATCAGCCTTGACAAAGATACGTGGGAAAAAGTGTCAGCCTGCGTCCACATATCTTCACTCAGCTGCAATGTCACTTCAGCCAAAGGAAAGGCTGAGGATGACTGTGTTATGTTGCGTGTGCAAGCAGAAAGACACGGGCTGACCTCGGGACAGGTCAAAGCCTGTAGCAGACATGGTAAGAAGGATGGGGCTGATTACTGTGTTCTCACATCGGCAGCAGTGAAGTTCATGCTCATGTCTGTTCTTCACTGTTGCAGTTTGTATGAGATGCTCTAAGTGTGCGCCATGTTTGACGCTGCTGTGTAAAAAAATACCAGTACAAAGAGAAAACCATGAAACACTCATACTGCTACAGTTGTGATAATCAGAGGTTACATGATTGTGAGAAGCCTAACTGTCAGGAAATGACTGATTTCAGCCCTTCAGGCCTCTACAATTTTAGTCACAAAGGTCACGTGATCTCTCTCCTACAGCAGAGACAGAGGGCAGATGGTTTGTCAACACATGTGTCTGCTGTGCTCCCCCAGGTGACACCTGCTCTCCTGAACCCACTCTGACTGCACGGCCAGGCTCCCTGACTGTACATCTGAATAGGAACAACAGTTTCGCTACCAACAATGCGGACCGTGCACAACACAGGATTTACTATGGCAAGGAAGGAGAGCCCCTGGAGGTCAGTCCTGAAACCTGTCCGTTCCGTCAGAGTCAGAAATCGTTTTTATGAAGTGAATAGGAAATACTGGTTTATTTCTGTAAAATCTCTCTCTTCTACAGGAGTATGGAGATACACTCTCCTCCGTGTCCATCTCTGGCCTGCAGGAGGGACAGCGTTACTGTATAAAGGTGCAATATATTTTAAGCACTGTACCCAAGGGAATGCCCAGCTGCATCCAGTGTGAGCTCATCCCTGAGTCAGGTAAGAACACGTTCGTCGTTGCTGCTGCTCTTCAGCCAGCCGCAAACCATGTTTTTGAAACACAAAAGAACCAAATTGACTGTGCCTCTCGTTTTGGCCTTGACTTGACACTTGGCCGAGGTCGGTAACCCAGTCACAGTGAGCATTCATCACCTGCAGCTGCATCTTCTTACAAAGTCTGCCGTTTTTTCTGCTGTTTTTAATGAAGCATCTTGTGTTTTGGATTTGGATGTGCATTATTACCACACAACCTTCAATCAAAAATGAAGCTGACTATATGTCAGAAACAAATCACTGCCTGGAACACAAGTAATCCCTAAAACACACAGTGCTCTTTAGAGAATGATCACCATCGTACAGTGTTTGTGATTTATAGTTGAAGGAATACACTGAAAAGCACTCTAGTGGATCATATACACTATAAGGCTCACAGTGTTGCTCTGAAAATGTAGTAGCAGCTTGTATTCACTGCAAAAAAACCCTTTGCTTTGACGAGGGTGATGAAATGGCTGTTTCTGGTTTAACAAGCAGGACTTTACAGGTCTTAATAATCTGAGCCTGTCAATGGCAAAAACAAGCACTTTCAGTGGACCTACTTTGATCGGGTGCAGTTGTCTCAAGGGACTACGTTGCAGCTAGTAGAGCCTGGCTCAGGTGATTTACTGGACTGTATCCCAAACTTTTTGTACTTACTTGTCATGTCAAACTTAAGTACAAAATAGGGCCCAGGTTTAAAAATGCTGAAGTTATACTCTAAGTGGAATCGGTTACTAACTTTTTCAAAGGTTTTAAGGCTCATGAATCCATTTCAAACGCATGATAAAGAGTTGTAATGGACTGCTTCCATCATTGCCTCTTGTGTGTGTGTGTGTGTGTATTTGTGTTTCTTCACTTTGCATTTCCCTGGAAAAGAGCCACAACAAACAGGCACGGCAGCAGCTGCGGGGGTCGGCGTCGTCCTGCTCGCTCTCATACCGGTGGTAGCGTACATCCTCATCTTCAAGCGAGGGAGAATCAAGGAGTGGCTGCGTCCCCCATATGAAATACCAGAGGACGTAAGCACCAAAACTGCCCTTGACCACACAACCACCAGATCACACTGTACACTCTATACTCTATTGGGTAGTATGTTGGGCACATGCCATTTATTATTGTCATGTGTATATTTCTAGGATGCTAGTTATCAGTGTTACTGACATTCTTCACAAACAATCGCTAAAAACATTCAGTCTGGAGTTTGATTCTTCAGCAGCAATTAAAACACACATCTTTTCACCCAGCCATATGATATATAATGTATATTTTTATTCACAATATGACTTTAATAATCAGCTTCCCATGTCTCTCGCTGTGCATATATAGTAAAAACTGGTCAGCCGATATGAAGGCACAGGGTGATCACAGCCGGCACATGTAAAGTACCAAATTAAGAGATAAACAAGTGCACTTGAAGCAATTCCTTGTTGCTGAAAAGCAAAGATCAGTACGAACACAGCACATGGACCACCAACCTGCCAGCAACTTAAAGTAAAGATGGCTTATGCACAACAGTTCACATGTATTTGTAATGCAAACAGTATCTTCAAGTGTTTGATTGCATAAACTGGACTGTTATCTTATCTCTTAGTTCTTCCTCGAGCCATTTCCTGAGCATTACATCATCTCCACCAGCATCCCCAGCGACGAGCAGTGTGATGTCATTTCCTGCATAAAGCCAAAGGAGTTGGCAGACTGAAGGCAGCCACCCTCTAACTGCTTCTGTACCACACCTCCTCTTTGTAACAAGATCTGCAGATGGAACTATTGGAGACACTCTCACACACACGTTTTGTGCTCTGCTTCTCCTCTGAAGCCAGACTTTTTGCTGAGAGGGATTTAGACTTAACTTGAAGTGAAAACTCTCTAATTTGATCTACATTTAGCATTAAGCGAGGATTTGGTTTAATATGGCTGCAAACATTCAATTTACTTTCAAATTACAGTCATAGCAAACACTGAACACTGCGGTAAATAGGTCTTCACAGGCTAGTGTGTGTGTGTGCTGAGATGAGCTTGCACTGGAAAATTTCTTTTCTCTAAGAATTTGTCTGTTGTATATTTGTGTGTGCCAATGCCAATATTGCTTATTTCTTAAAAACTTCATGACTGTACACTATTTCATCTTTTTATTTGGTGATTTAATCGCATTCCTTCCATTTTTATGCACTTTGTAATAGCACTCACAAATTGTGTGCATTAATCATTAATGAACCAGATCAGCCGCAGCTTAGAACACTTCCAGCATTAATCAGGTTAGGTTTTGTCTGACTGAGTAGTATAGGTTAGTATATATTTAGTATAGTACTGTAGTGCTCATCTTTATTCTCAAATCATGAGACTCTACTACTACTACTCTGGCACCTCTTGGCCTCTTTTTAAATAAATGACTGATGTAAAGACTGACAGCTTTTTCATCGGAACTTCATTACAGGTCAGCCGGTTGGATTAGCATGGCATCTAACATCTTTTTAGAATCGTACTTTTATTTACTCTGGATAATCCACCCAACACTTTTCGTAAACTCTTTGGATGCAGTGAGTGATGCATGAATATCTACAACTGGGGATACGTCAGAGGCTTTTTTTGTACTATTTAGTATCCAGCCAAGCTGGAGACACCACAAAGGCAAAATGTGGTGTTAAAAACACACGTTCACACACCACGTGAACGACAAAACGCTGATACAGACATTTGTTGTGTGGTTTTTCTTTTTTTTATTGCAGCAAATTACACAACATGTATTCAAAATAGCAGCACAGTAACTGGAAAATCAATACAATTCTTAACATGTTTGAAACTAACTTGACTACAAAATGCTTTAAAATCCGCCTTAATATTTATAAAGCTGGCTTCTGATGGGGTCGGCGAGTCCTGCAGATTCATCCGGTCAAACCTCAAGATGACCTCATTCACACACATTAGACGGTTCGTTTCCTGTGAGAAGGGCTGTAAAGTTATTTGTATAATAATCACAATTGTAATTTTAGTCTCCATGTTTTTTTTTTTTTTAAATGGAGTGGCTGCAGTATTGATGCCTAGTTTTTCCTGTGCCCACTGTGTTGCATCAGATAAACTCCAGATGTAATGTGAGTTTAACCCCTCTGATAATGACTGTTATGTGAAACTGATTGTTTACAAAGGACACACAGCTTGTTACAGCTTTGAAATAAAATGATTCCTTTTATACTTGTGAATTTTCTGTGTATATTTCACAAAATCTGTTCAAATGGGACATTAATTAATGTTTGAATAAAGTTGAAGCTGCTTCGATCTAATGTTGAGGTGGTAGACCACTGAGTTAAATGTTGCCAATTCTCCTCTGTGAACTGCTTAGAATAAGTGTGTATGTATGGAACTACACTGTTATTTAGCTGTAAGTGTTATTTCCTTTTTATAGATGGCCATGGGTTTCCTATAAAAAGGAAATAAACGGTCCACTGCAATTGTCCTGACTTGGAGGTCACAGTTGCTCTCTCCCAGTTGCACTAAAACGGGCTTTGACTACACTGCCCAATAAAGAAATGGTACTTTGCTGCTTTTGGACAGCAAAGTGGATGAATATGGTTTGTTCAGAAATCTCCATTGAACACGTTTTATTTATTTTTCAATTTTTAAGCTCTCAACAAGTCATAGAGGCACAGAGAAGCTGGAATGTAACTCTAAATCCCACTTTCTCAGGTTTTTCCAGCTTATTTTTACTCCATGCAAGTCAAAGATTTAGGGTACGAGGGGCAGGGTGTAGGGGTTCTTGTGAGATTACAAAATCATTGCAAATGTCTATGTGTGATAGCAAGGAGTGTAAAGTAGTCCGGTACTTTAATACTGTTACTACAGCAGTCTATTTGACAGCTTCCCAAAATGTATTCTATACTTACATACTTTAGATGGCTACCAGGAAAATCCCCAGTATCAGAATGCTTACATCTTACTTTACAGGACATTTTCTGGTAGGAACAAGAACTAAACACAGACAAAGTACAAGAGGACAAAAGAAACTATTTAGAAACGTACGCCTCATCCTGATGACTAATCTGTCAGCAGGAAACTGACCCTACTGAGAATGAGCCCTATGAAAAGAAACACTCCTGTCTCTCACCTAAAAGACTTTATAATCCAGTGCATGTATTGAACTCTGACATACAAGTATACAAGATGAGCAGCTTAAGTGGAGACAGCAGAATGGGCTTTGTTCCCCTCGTGATGAGTGTACACGCACATCCATCTCCGAATGCATTTCTATCAATAAATTAGCCAAATAAGACATGTGATTTCCTTTTCTAATTCACTACAGTGAAACAACACTGTAACCTCTTAACATGTTTAACAAATGATGACATAAATAAACATTTTAGATACAATCAGAGATACAATAAAATAAAATGGCTCCTCAGTTCTCAATAACAAACAGGGATTCCCTCTTAAAATGCAAACATTTTAAAACCGTTTGAAATGATTTTCTGAGGAACAGCAGATATATACAGTATGAACAAAATGAGTCATTTGCAAATGACTACTACAAATGACTAAACGACAGAACTATTTTTACAACAGGAAAGACTTGTAAGGGTATCCAGAACGAGAAAAAGGTGATACTATAAAACATTTGTGAATTCTTGTGTGTTTGAGGTGGAGCTTCTAACCAGCTTTTTAAATTTAAACTGGTTTCAAGTGGTTACAAAACATGTTTAAAGACTGTGTGTGTGTGTGTGTGTGTGTGTGTGTGTGTGTGTGTGTGTGTGTGTGTGTGTGTGTGTGAGAGTGAGGGAAGCCCTGCTCGGACCGAGCATTAGCATGCGTCTTGGGTTTACACCTGGCATTAAAATGTATCTCCATTTCCATCTTGAGTTTTCAGATCTCACTTCGTCTGTCTGTATGCAAATAGACACGTACATCCTTTGTACAAACATTTATATAAGACTACAGACATTTTCTTTAAAATATTGAAACATTACAAATTAAAAAAATCTATTTAATAGCAATGTCTCCTTTACAATAGAAGACAAAACAGTGGTTGCCTTTTAAAAGTCTGTGTCTGTGCTTGGTGCGACAATATCACAGCACCATGCTTCATCTAATCATTACTGTGTTGTTAATATCACAGCCCAAATCAGGTCCATAACGCTAACATTAAGGACTTAAAATTCCCTCGTCACTTGTACTGATGAATGGGGCTCAGTGCGTGGACGGCTGCTCCACATGCACAGCAGGGCGCAGGTTCTAGAGCTAAACATCTTTCAGTCCTGACAGTAAGTTTAAATTGTCTAAATATTCAGTGGACCTTCAATGTGGCTCAAGATACAAATGCACACACTACTAAAAGAATGTGCTTACATGTGGCCCAGACCACCTCTGAGTGCAGTCTGTGCGATTAGGTCGCAGTGCATCCTGGGTGCGCTCACACCTGTACTGAGAGCTGTCCACATGTGATCGGATCACAAAAAACGCATGTTAATACCAGGTCTGAACAGGGAGAGAGAGGGGGGGGAGAGAGGGAGAGGGAGAGTCAGACAGACCATCTAACCCCATAAATCTTCAGTTCGACCAAACTTGTAGATCAGGGTGCTACAGAGAGGGTGAAACAACAGCAGAACAGGACATCAGGACACAGTGAGCTCTGCAGCACAGACAACAGCTCCGGTGTTTCCCCATCATAAGGGGACTGGGAGGACTTTACACTGTGTCATCAATCAGAGTTCCTTTAATAATCCCCAGGGGGAAACTGCTTTTTGTTACACACAGCTCCAAAAGAATAAACTTCAAACAAAAAGAAACTATTTAATGGTGCTGTGCTGAGTGTTTGGGTACTGCAGTTACTATGACGCAGGTCAAATGTTTCCCCATTTTGTCTTTTTTATTTAGTTTGACTAATAGTGACTTTTACAGTTATAGTGGCTACTTGGTGTCAGTTTCAGGTTTTATGTTTGGTGTAACGGCACAGCTTGTGCTATGACAGTTGCTATGACAGTATTGTGTCATACACACAAGACTTTGCGGCACAACAGTTGGATTGGATTGCATTGGATTTTATAGTAACACCTGGTAAAGTGATAAAATTCTGTAATAATTTATATTTTTGTATTACTATATGAAGCTAAATTATTATTACATTCTCTTATTTTCTTTGAAATACAAGCAATTCTTAGTAGATTCCTTTGTTGAGTGAACAGCATATTTCTACTGTTTACTAGGGATGTGCATTTTAGGCAAAAACCCTTTTCGATAGTCACAGTGAACTATTGAAAGATTACTTAAATTCCGGCACGCACACACACACACACACACACACACACACACACAGTCTCTAGATGCAGCAGGTGCACCTCCCTAAAACTTTGCTACATTGCTGCTCTTATTATCTGCCAGTCTTTCACTTTTCTTGCTGAAGCACGTATTATGTGTGGCACGCTGGACATGAGTGTTTGGATTAAAGCAGACGTTGATTCGATCACCGTCCACGATCTAAGCCTGCTAATGCCGAAGGCTGCTTCAAGCAAATGTGCTGTTGCGAATATCTGCTGAATGAAATGGGACTCAGGCTGCCTGAGCTAACAAAAATCATAGACTGTTTGTGCCCACGTCTACAGAGGCCTGCTTCCATCTCAGCGCACCAGGTCAACCTACTGCTGCCGACGGGCGTGCTACCAGGTGCTGGTAAAAACAAAGCAAAATATGCTTCTTCAAACAAAACGATAGTGGTATAAACTATTCAATGTTTTGTAATCTAACGCATATTCAAAAATCATGACCCATCCCTTCTGTTTACGAAGCAGTCATCTTGACTGGGGGGCTCTTCAGTATGGTGAAATGCTCTCAGAGTATTATAAACCAACAAGCCTTCAAATCCTTCTGTTTCATTGTCTCAGCAGTACCTGAACTACGCAAATCCTATCTTTTGTAAAATGCCGGGCTGTTTTCAGGGCTGTACGTATTCATGTTAAAAAGGCCCCACTGACACCATTCAGCCATCAAATGTCAAATTCCTGTCGACTCCTTCCATTACATTTAAGTCAGAGGATTAGATGAGAGGTTCATCTCTGAACTGGAAAAGCACTTTCATTTCAGCCTATTGTCTGTAGGCAACAGCTCAACAAAGTAATACACCTACAACACAATCAAAAGAGGCACGGCCTGCTTACCTGCTTGGGCATGTTAGAAGCCCACAATTCAAGGAAAAAGGATCAATGAATTCAGCTGGTTTATATATGAGTCACACCCGTTAGGTGTCAATCCACTTCTTGCCCTTTCTCTCCACTTTTTTTGTAGTATGTGAAGCACTTACACGACACAACTTTTCCATGACATAAGCCAATATACAGAACATAAAACATGAGCTGGACTCAAGCTGAAGGCTGTGCAGAGCAACAAAACAAATAGAATAATATTCATCCGGAGATGGGTTCCCTTTAAAATATGGCACAAGATATACATTTGAAAAAGGCCAATACTTTACAGTACGTTCACCCTTTTTATCTGTCCAGTAATTCCCCTGGAGTTCTGCCAACAAAAGGTTGGTCCTGCTAAACTACTCCTATTAACTGGATGATCCTGCATGTACATGTTTTACCAGCTGAGTGACGTAGGTTCGCAGTCCGTGGGCAGCTAGATGGCCTATAATCTAAGATGGCCTATAGAATCTTAACAGCTTTTTTTTGGGTAGCCCTAGTTTATAGATAGGTGATGTTTTAATATTTGACTTCCATATTTGATTTCAGTCCAGTTTCATGTTATACTCACCTAAAAAAGATGAATGCATTCTGAAAGAATACTGCCAGTCCAGGTGCCACTTCTTTCTCTAAAAATTAAACAAATGACAAACAGAATCACAGTCAATAAGACAACAGTAAGCACGACCTTTTGAAACACATGCTTATGCGTTCCTTTAAACTGATGTTCTTTATGTGTGACTGAGCCATAATCAACAGTCTGTGAGCTGAAAATATCTTGTGGGGAAAAGGAAGTCACTTGATTCCAAATGGTTTGGTTCCTCAGCTGTTGTGTTGTGTAACTAATGCAGCGGGTGAGAACTGCCTCGTCCAAAAGTTAACTGTAACACAACTGTTTTAATGTAAACATGGCGTCTATAGTGCAGCTAAAGCTGAGATGGTTCTTGGGCAGTCTATGTTAAACAAATCAAATGGGTGGCTGGTATGGTTTTTTGGACCAAATGCTGTCTCTCCCCAGAGGAATATGTCCTGGTGGTCTTGAGGTTGACGGTTGAGAATAGCAGTTTGTGAAATGCAATTGACAGCTCAATTTTTTTCTATTATTACTCTGCCACTATGCTAATTCATTCACTGCACTCGACTGCTTGTTGTCTTTTGCTCCGTGTTCTTCTTCTTGCCCATGATGGGTGGGCAGCAGAAACACAAACATGGCAAATGGACAACAATTCCATTAGTAGGACAAGAGCCCAACCGGCCAGAGGACGTCAGCCCTAATAAACACCACTCTGATGGGATACTGTGAGCCTCAGTAAAGCCCCAAACATACAGTATACTGAGATTGTATAGTATACTTACTGACTGCAATCAACAATCCAAAAAAATAACAGTTAATGGGATTTGTTACTTATATTATTCTTTCTCTAACTTTGCTTCAAGTGTAAAAATAGCAGGGCTCCACAGCAGCCCAGATCAATCTATCTGCTGCCAACTGGCGTACAATCAGACGCTCACACACATCACATGAAATATTCTAATATTTTTTATGATTTAACGAATATTTGAAAACCATGACCCATCCCTAAAAAGTATGTCAGTCTTCTGTTTACAGTTTTTATGGAGCTGTTTTATACAGAAATTACTTTTTTTTTTTTTTTTTTTTTTTTTTTTTTTTAAAATGCAGCTATTTTTTGTGAATTAAATTACTGATAAAAAAAAATTACTGATAAAATGACACTTCTGTCTTCTGTAGTAATTTATTTTCCCAGTACCAGCAGGTACTTAGTTAACAGCACCATCTACAAACTACAGTGAGCTATGTAAGAAATACATTTACTAACTAACTAACCCGCTTCACAGCGTTGTGCTGGGTCCAAAAGCACAATCCAAAAATGAACCTTATGCTCGCACAACCTTATGCCGTATGCACACTGTATGTGCAACCAGTAAAAAGGTACATTGCACATACTATCTGCATATGTTACATAAGTTCTACAATTGGAGCTCTGCTGTTTTAGCTCATATTTGTTCACTTTAATAAAAATACCTTTTTGCTGAAACTGTTACTATATCCTGACATGGGACAGGTAATCCTTTGGCCCCTCCTAATGTCATCTGCAAGAATCCACCGTGTGTGTGTGTGAGGAAACAACCCATCAGAGCAAGAACAATCTCTAACACAGTGTCAATCACAGCTCATGCACACTTGTTGCACAGCCTCCTCTGTGGGGGAGAGCTTTGGATGCAGAACTGAAGCACATTAGAGAGGGAGGGGGAGGGAGCTGAAATTGTACTTTTAAATTCTGATGCTGGGAACACACTGTTTACTTCAGCAGTGGCCCTGCGTCGCAGGACCTGGCTTTCTTTTCAGCATGCATCTTCACAGGTTAGAGCAGCCACACAGCCTGCGTGAGCAGTGCAGCTCATCTAGAGGTTCCAAGTCTCACCTATTTTTTCCACAACACGTGTGGTTCACAGAAGACACTGTGAAAATGATCTGTTATGACAGAGACATTACAACTTTGGTTTGAGTGTTGCTAGTCGTGTCGTGTGGAAACAATTTTGCTAATGTTAGAAAGTTGGAAAGTTTGAAATAAAAGTGAAGTAGCTGAAGAGAACAAAGAGAAATGAAGAGAGAAACATGCATTCACTCTACCACAGTCCAGCTGTGAGTTCATTTGGCTGCATGTGGACATGTGAAGATGTTTAATGTGAAGATGTGCAAATATTATTAGAGTAACACTCAAATTAACTTAAACTGTTGAATGTTTCTATTCCTTTAAAAATGGCGCATTACTGCCGTCATATAGTGCGGAGCAGTTGATTTTTTTTTGCGGATTATTTGACTGATTTATTATTTGACAGACTGTCCTTTCATTCCGTTTTACTTGCACCATATTCAGAGTTCATACAGACATTAAAAAATGAGTTAGTATTTTTTCAAGGACTTCACTCAAAGCAAACGATTCATTTTCAAATGAATTCTGTGAAGCACTGAAGCTCAAATATTATATATATGTAATTAAAATATATTTATATTGGAGTACAATTTATAAATTGAATGAAACCATTTTTGGCCTATGTAATTGTATACATCAACTTGTCACATTCTTTTTAGGCCTATAAATCAGCATATTAACAAATAATGAAAACAAAAACAGTAGTAAAAAGAGAATAAAATAAAATCTGCAGATTAATCACTAATAAAAATACTTGGTAGTTTGAAGTAAAGGCAACAGAACAGTTAAAACAGTGGTGGGCCGTCAGGGCCAGCAAGGCCTTCTCTGCTGGCCTAAACTCAGAATCACTGACTTACGTTTTAATATTTTCCCATTAATCTTTTTAGATTATTCCTAATCGTCTATGCTCTTCATTTCATAGCGCGTCTCTGTGTCTCTGGGCTGGGGGGCTTCCAGCAGTGTATGTCTATGTTAGAGCTTTTATCCAATCATATTTCAGCCATCATGTGTTGCCAGGGTCAAAGAAGGCCTGAGGCCTTCAGAATCTAAAGTGCAGGCGCCCGCAGCTTAAAATACATCACAATGAAACTGTTGCTTTAACCAATCAGATTTCGAGTTGGTGACCCCAGGGCCATCTAGCAGACGGAAATAGCAGTGTCTGCATTTTTCTTTACAAGCTCAAACATTTAGTGGAAAAACTGAAAAATGCTTGAAGATTTAGCTTTCCTGTGAATCACTGAACTAATATTTAGCTGTATAACCACTGTTTCTGAGAACTGCTTCACATATGTGTTGCATGGAGTCAACCAACTTCTGGCACCTGTGAACAGGTATTCCAGCCCAGGACGACTGGACTACATTCCACAATTCCTCTGCATTTCTTGGTTTTGCCTCAGAAACAGCATTTTTGATGTCACCCCACAAGTTTTCTATTGGATTCAGGTCCGGGGATTGGGCTGGCCACTCCATTACGTTAATCTTGTTGGTCTGGAACCAAGATGCTGCTTGTTTACTGGTGTGATTGGAGGCCAGTCAATGTGTTCTTTGGCAAATTGTAACCTCTTCAGCACGTCGTTTTTGCAACAATGGGACTTTGCGGGGGCTTCTTGCCGGTAGCTTGGCTTCATATAGGTGTCTTCTAATTGTTACAGTACTCAGGTAACTTTGGACTTTCTTTGATCTCCCTGGAGCTGATCATTGGCTGAGTCTTTGCCATTTTGGCTGTTCTTCCATCCATTCGAATGGTAGTTTTCCCTTTTCTTCCACGTCTTTCTGGTTTTGGTTGCCATTTTAAAGCATTTGAGATAATTTTAGCCGAGCGGCAAATCATTTTCTGCACTTCTTTATATGTTCCCCTCTCCAATCAACTTTTTAATTAAAGTACCCCAACTTGCTCCTGAAGCATGGCTTCAGTGTGTGAATAAGTATGAAAGAATAGTCTCCTCCAAATTCCATTCCTCCTGTATGAATGATGTGTGAATGGGTGAATGAGGATGTCATGTAAAGCGCTTTGAGTAGTTGAAATAACTAGAAAGGTGCTACACAAATACAGACCATTTACCATTCTTCTGAACAATGAACGACCCATTTTACTCTGATTTTCAGAGATAAATGCACTATAACCAGCATGTACAACATTTGCTGCCTTTGTCCTTAAAACGGGCCACCTGTCTGACACCTGTTTTTTCACAGAATGAATGATCTCACTAATTGAACTCCACACTGCTATTATTTTGAACACGCCCCTTTTAATTAATGATTCAATAACACAGAATCAGGAGCATGCATGTCATGACTGTTGGGTCTGTTGGTTTTCTATTACTCTACTACACCTACTAGTAAATTATTTGCCATGTAGAAATATAATTTTTACCCAAAACAGTGATTGATCTGGTTAGTGATGTGCGACTGCTATTATATTGAACACAACTGTACATCTCTGGCTAAGTTTCTGTGTCTGGTAAGAATCCAGCAATCTCTGTTCTTTCTCCTCGAGAGATTTTCTGAAGCTAATAAATCTCACTCCACAGTACCTTGGATGAGAGGACCACTCTGCCTCTGTGAATGCTTTTTCACTCTCCCTTTCCAAGTGTTCAATTTCTGTTTCATGTACTGTCGCTCCTCTTCTCAGCACTCCTCATCACACCTCTCATTTTGTTTTGAATCATCTGAGGTGTATGTCTCCTCTTTTTTTTCTCAACAGAACAAGGAGGGTTTTCACAACTTGCCACACACTGTTGTACTGTTCATTATCTTTAATTTTTCACCACCAGGAAGGTGTCAAGGCACTTCAAACTGACCTATTTCTAGCACCTTCCTCTTGGAGGAAAGATCAGCATTGCTTTAGAGCAAGAACCTTTTTAGCTCGCGAGCATTTACATTTTCTCTCACAGGTTTCGGGAAAGGCTGCGATCAGCTGCAGCTGCACAGAGACAGCTGGTCAAAGAAATGTTGACTGGATTGGACTTTTCAGAATCCTTTCATTTCTTAACAAGGCTTTCATTTGATAGCCCTTACTGAAGGCAAACTCAATGTAGACAGATAGGCAGGCTGGCTGACAGCGCTGCAGCCATGTATGTATGGACAGCACACAGATGCCAGCTGCAGTAGTTCAGTGTGGTAGCTGCCACATACAGGTAGAGGTAGGCAGCAAAGGCATCTTTGTCATTGGTTGAGAATTAAGCAAGGTAAAAGGGTCACTAAGAGACTCTGTAACCTGTGATTTTAGTGCTGTGCTCATCACACTATTAAGCATCTTAATCCAACCAAGGGTCACGAATGGGACCAATTTGAAATCTTGAATATGCTCCACTGTTCTTATGAAGGTGGTGATATGAGGGAGCATCTCTAAATCTCTCGTGTCAGCATCAATATTTTCCACCCTCCCAATGTGGACAGAATTTCGTTGGGAACACTCATGAACAAGTGATCGTGCAATGGGGTCGCAGGCGCTCCCGTCAGCAAAAAAAAGGGTTAAAGCCAGGAAAGAATTGACTGGGAGAGTGCTGCAGAGTGGCATGAGATGGTGACACAAGAATTAAAACAAAAAACCTGAGTGATTCCTGATTCCGAGCAATTTCATTATGACTTGAGGAGCAAAACTTTGTTCAAAATAGATGGCATTCTATGTATGTAATTTGAATTTCAACATGTTTTAAGCACTTTTTTAAAAAAGGAGCTATTTTCAGGGTATTTCAGTGCTTGATTTTTTCTACTCAAAACCCAAGCACTTCAACTCTGTGAGTAGTTTATGTTGGTACATACAGTGCCCTCAGAACGCATTCAGATCCTTCACTTCGTTCACATTTTATCAGGTTTCAGTCTTGTGCTAAAATTGTTTCAATTTTATTTTTCCCTCATCAATCCACACTCAATACCCCATAATGACAGAGTGAAGGAGGTTCAGTGGAAGGGATGGTGGAGAGGACAGGGTTGAGGGAAAGCTGAACGGACGGTACCAAGATATTCATAATTAAAACTGGGTCCAGAGCGCTCAGGAGCTCAGACTGGGATGAACGTTCAGCAGCACAATGACCAGAAACACACAGCAAAGACAGCGCAGGAGTGACTTAGAGACAATGGTCCAATTGAACATTTCTGGAGAGACCTGAAATGACTGTCCACTAGCAGTGCTGGTAGGCTGTCTGCATGCTAAATTGTCTTTTGTAAGATAGTGTTCTAAGCAAATACCAGTTTGGATATGTATTCATTTGACAACGTTCAGTGTTGTATGTATAAGTCAGAACACTGTAAGTATGAAATGTCCGTCACTGTTGGAATCATCCAGAAAGATTATTTTTGAAATATAACATATTTGGCAAGTACACAAGTATCAGTGTAGTAAAACAGGGACGGAGACACATGATGAAGGAAAAATGAGTCTGTAGAAAAATATGGTGTTCAGGTGGACGGACACTCACTCTGCACCACGTAGGCACCAAACAGGATCCAGATGGAGGCGATGAGTGAGCCGAACATCATCATGAAGCCGATAAACAACCATAGACGAGCTCCTGAATGGACAAGGACATGCAAATCACTGTCCATAGCTCACTAGTAACTCAACAGTTATACAATTCAATTCATGATAGTTGTCTCGCATAAGTTTATGAGCAGGATGTTAGAAATAATGATTCCACTCAGGGCACCAACTGTTAAATCAGAAGCTGGCCTGAGGTGGGGACGTGGACAGGGACATTTTGAAGAGCAATGCTTCATTAACAAAGCAACAGTGCTGTGTGTAGGGTTGGGTTGGCCTGTTCGGTCCACAGGTGGAAATCTAAATAACTTTGATTTTATGCAGACCAACTGAATTGGCATTTGTCTTTTAACTTTTCTTGCTTTAATAATAAGCGATATGGCAATGTGATTAAAACAATATTATGTTTGTTTAGGCTATAAACACATCCACCAGTGTCTGTGCACTGATCTTTTTACCATCTGTCTTATGTACACAGTCCGGTCCACTAACAGATTTTGCCAGATAAAAACCCAAAAACGAACAAACAAGCAGACAACCGAAGACACAGAGCACCGTACAAGGGTTTATAAAATCCCAAATTGTTATCCAACTGGACTCTAGATACTGTGTAACTTTATACATGACAGACTTCAATGCTAATGAGCCTCCAAAGCTAAAAACCAAGTGCAGCTGGGCAGACCAGATACCCGGCTGCTTCACAACCCTGCTGATTGCCTCATGTGGGCGTTATATTTACTCCTGAAGTTCAACATAATTTTTTATTTTGATGTTAAAGTTAAAAGTGAAGAAAGGTTAAGCTGAATGGTTATTCAGTTGTCCTGATTGTGGTGCCACTGCTTTCTCATTCATGGCCGCTCATTATGTTCCACTGAGCAGCAGCTGAGTCAACTAGTGGTGAAGTCTAAGACAAAATACACACACACATAAACCAAGAAACACACCTGTCCTCCCAAGGCAGCCCTCTCCATATGTGTCTCCTCTGACCTGGCCATTAGAAACAGCATTTATCCTGGAAATAAAGACACAATCGACAGTTGTACACTGGCAGCTGTTGTCCATGTTCCATGCCACCTGCCTGACCATGACATGAAAATGCCAGGAACCTCTTCTTTTTATTATCCATGT
This sequence comes from Pempheris klunzingeri, assembly GCF_042242105.1. Classification (NCBI taxonomy): domain Eukaryota; kingdom Metazoa; phylum Chordata; class Actinopteri; order Acropomatiformes; family Pempheridae; genus Pempheris; species Pempheris klunzingeri. Next base: position 3,959,865 of record NC_092021.1, read on the forward strand.
TATTATTACCATTACCTATTATATCTTTTACTAAACACATTTTTAGGCCTTTTTGAGGTGCAAAACCTCACAACACTTTGCACCCATGCTTGAGGGTGTGGTACATTAGCTCAAGTCCACCTTTAAATTACATGTAGATGTATAAAATTTGGTAGGCATGTGTAACATCTCAAGACTTAAAAAAATAACAGGAGTGCTAATCTAGAATTGTATCTGACCAATAGCTGACCTTCATGAACCAACTATCAAAGCAGAAATAACTTTCATAAAAAAAATATCTTTTTACCATATTGCTGCATACTGTCATTGTATTCTGACAGGGCAGGTAATCAGCTTCCCTTAAAGACAACACGCACAGAGAAGGAGCTATTCTGCTCCTCTGCTCTTTGTAATCACACATAGAGCTGATCGTGAACAATAACCTCATGAATTTGTAATGTATGGCATCCACCCCCACCTCTCTGTGTCTCTGTCTACCCAGGGCTTCTGCAGAAGGCTGGCTCACTTTTTCCATAAGGTGGGGTTTCTTTTTACATATGCAGTACAGTTGTTGTTCTATTTAGAGTTTGATGTTACCGGGGTGTCCATTTTCATGCTGCACTGCGTCCAGGAATTGAACCACGTGCACTCAGTTTCTCACTCCATCTCTGATAATTTCTCAAGACAAACAGATCTACAACCTTGTCTAGCACTTACATGAAGAAAGCTATAGTGGAGAAGACACCGCATGTGTGGAATGCATGATTCATCTCATCCTGGGTTGGATACGTCACTGCTGCATCAATCATGATCCACCAGCCAGTGAAGAACTGGGAAAAGAGAGAATATAGTGTTTGAGGTTTGACATTTGAGGCATCAGAATACATGAGATGCGGTTCCCTAAGCTGACTCTCTTATATTCAATGCTGGGGGGGGGCCTCGGGGAGAAGAGGGAGCACCGGGAACAGGGGACACAAATGGCACAGTCCTTATGATCACATCAACAGACGTGGAGGAAGAAACTATTTTACATATCCCAAGGTATTGGGGGGCACTGTACTGAACCAATTTACAATATTTACACATTTCTTCATTTATTTTTAAATGTATAGTTCTCCTGAATCTGCCTCATCTACCACTAATTTCCTGTACATGAAAAGATTGGAAAGTCCCCATAAAACAAATAGAACATGAAACAAAGGATAGCAATTCAGCTGTTCTTGAGAAACTCAACAAGAAGTTGGGTACCTTCCACATATGGCATGCTGGCAAAGTTTCATTTCACACATTGCGGAATAAACAGAAATTAGCTACATTTGATGTCATCGCTTTAAGCTGCGGACATGACGGTCAGTATGTTTTGTACATTACATTTACTAATAAAAAATGAGGAGAGATAAAAAAGGTTTGCAGAGTGTGTATTCTGAACAACTAGGAACTAGATATATACTTATTAAGCTCCCAGTCTGTGTGTGAGCTGTATGTTGCACTAACTTTACCAGCAGACTCCTCATACTTGCTGGATGGCCAGGGAAATAAAATCAATGAATCAATCGACTACCACTGTTGACTTCTTCCCATGGAACTGACGAAAAAACAAAAATGGAGCTTTTCCAAAACGGTTACCGGAGCGTGTACATCTTAAAAAGCTTGATGTTTGTTGTAATTAGTACATCAACAGGTTACATACGAACACTGCTGATTTCTTCCCATGGAGCTGACATGAAAACTATTTTGGTTCAGTACATTTCAGCTGTCAGTCAGCCTGGTGAATGCAGGTCGACCTGCTCTGCAGGAGCTGCTGCTGACAGAAATCCAAATGCAAGCAGCTGTATATGGAAAATGGAGTGAGCGTGGATTAGATGATAGTAATTACTCAAATACAATACGGTAATGCAAATCCATAATACCAGCACTAAGGGGGGCTCAGGGTAGAATTTGACCTGAACAGTCTGGGGAAATTAACCTATAATTATTATTCATGGTGTGCATGTGTTGCATACCTGCTGTAACAATTTGATAAGAGGGAGAGTCAGTCCTTTAAGTCTATCGTCATTACTAAAGGCACAAAAAATACAATTCATTGAAACAAAGCACTGAGGAAATTAGATGAATATGTGCATTTTTGGAATATTTGGATTTTTGTCATGTTGGTGACTTTTCTGACAGAGGCCTTTGGATCACAACAACACTATGGTGAATTAACAACTTCATTTTTGCTTCACAGAAATGACTGTGATAAAGGTTGAACTGGGATCGTCCTGAGGCATTTCTATCTGATGAAGAGCAGCAGAGGATGGAGATGCTGTCAAACTTAGTTTAATTCTAAATGTTAGCAAAAACACTTTCATCCATTTTTTCACTTGGATTCTAAATGAACACTGAACCCTGAGATTCTGTCCGGCTCAACGTACTCAGAGTTGACTGAACAAACTCTGATTAGCTATTCTGGAACCAAAAACTGAGTTCCCCTTATAAGAGTTAGTTAAGTCAGAGTTCAGGTTAGGCTCAGTGTTCGTTAAACCTGCTTTCTGAAACAGAGCCTCGACATCCACTAAGCCAAATGTTTACAAAGGGCCTCTAGCATCATAAAGAAATCCCTCTACTCCTCTTATATTGGGGCGGCTGTGGTTCAGTGGTAGAGTGGGTTGTCCCTCAATCAGAAGGTCGGGGGTTCGATCCCCAGCTCCTATGGGTCAACATGTCGAAGTGAACCCCAACTTGCTCCTGAAGCATGGCTTCAGTGTGTGAATGAGTATGAAAGAATAGTCCTGTATGAATAATGGGTGAATGAGGATGTGATGTAAAGCGCTTTGAGTAGTTGAAATAACTAGAAAGATGTTATACAAATACAGACCATTTATAAACTGTTCTTTCATCTAAAGAATTTTAGCTCTTTTATTACAACCATGCATCCATACAACTGTTATTGTCAAGCTGGTTTTATACTTTTTAGGTCGTTTATGCCCTACAGCTGAAGAAATTATACATCAGTTCAACTGTATTTGTACAGTTGAAATGACAAATTTCTAACTTAAACTAACAGTAACAGCCACTCAACCTCATGATTTTGACAATCTTTCCCTTTACATACACTCACACAGCCACACTCAATATTCCTGCTGCAACACTATTTTTTTGTCTCTGACAAGACGCACTGACCAGAACTCCAGCGACAATAGAGGCCACAGCATTCCTCCTCTCCCCCCAGTCGATGCATTCCCACTCTGGCCAGCGGAAGTTATCCAGGAAGCCAGCCATCTGCAGTCAGTTTTGTGTCCACTCGCTCGTTTTTGGATTCTTCTCTGCACAGACGAACCAGTCCTCCTCCTGACCCTTATGTGTCAAACACCTGCTTCACACCCTGTTCTTCACAGACTGCAGGCTGCTCTGCTTCTGGCTGGGATCAGTCACTCAGTCAAAGTTGCCTGTGGAGGATGCACACATTCATGACTTAAAAACATCTTCTACACACAAGTTTTGACCTTGTGTAGCCGCGGGTTTCCCCGACATTGAAATGAGAAACTGCTGAGCTTCAGGGGGGGGTCTCTCAAGAAATAAATGAACCGCTCATACATGGACTGTCGTATTAAATTTAACTTAATAATTTGGTTATTTATTGTTGGCTTGCTTGGTTGGTTAGGGCAGCATAACTTCTTCTAACCTCTTCTCATATTTCCGTTCGACATTGAGTCAATCTAACAAGCAGTTTCATGTCTTAACTGACTAATCGGTTGATGCTGATGAATGCATTCCACCAAATGAAGCCATTATGACCGGTGTTTCAGGTTAACAAGTGACTATGCTGCAGCTCTTGAAATCAGGAAATCGAATGCGTAGCTGTCCATGTGAATGCCTGTTTGATTAGCTCTCATCACAATGTCCAAACATCTGATCTGATTCCACTTTAGAGCCGGCACTTGTTAAAGATGAGATAAGATAAGATAAACCTTTATTCGTCCCACATTGGGGAAATTGCCGAAACACCGGCACTACTAACGTTAACTCCACTTAGGACCATTCTAAACGTATTCACACACTGAACGCACTTCAAGTGATACATAACTACCAGGTCACTTGTATTCAATCTCAAGAATTGAAGAACGAATGTTATTCAATTAAAGGCGCATACCTGTAGATAAGCATTTAGTGCTATAAGAACTTAGCTGCCACTGAGTTTTCTATTACTACAAACCGAGGAAAGTGAACAGAAAAACGAGAATCCAGTCAATAGCTCAATTACGCTAGCTCTAACGTTAGCCTGACAATACTGTTGCTACCATTAGTAGAGCTCGTAAATAGAAGCGCCATTAAATAAAGATTATCGATCGTCTGCTCTTTGACCCGCACTGTAGGTGGCTTAATAGAAGGAACACACACATGCACACACCTTTCGTGGGTTGAGTTACAGCTATATTAATGCTAACAGTAGCAAACATAGCGTTACTCGTTCAGCTGAATCTGCGGCTAACACTTAGCAAACATCAAGCATGAACGTACTGACGTTCAACTTTGTTATCGTAGGCAACTTAGTTAGTTGTAACGCATCAGGAAATGTTTTGCATGTAGGACTACGTGCCATTGCCCACCTTGTCAAGAGTCCGAGATAGCTTTCAGTTTCCATTGAAAGGCTGATATTTGGTACTTTTTTTCTTCTTCGCCGTCTTCTTCTTCTTCTTCTTTACATTTAATGGCAGTTGGCAACCAACGCAACGGTGCATTACCGCCACCAACGCCTGACCGCCACTGCAAGCATTCGCTCCTAAATCCTAAATCCTAAATCCTTACTCATAATATTTCGAAAACAAAAGTACAACCAAATCCATACGATCAGGTTTTAACCAGTCAGTGATTTTAACACATAAATATATACTGCTTGTATGGTTTTTCCACCAAATAGAATAATTACCTAATTATCTTGTTTAAGTAAATGGCTGCCAGTTCTCTTCCTTGTTTTACCAAGAATCTGAAATCTCAACCACAGATTACGGCCATTTTTCTACTTTCCCAATATCCATTTTTAACTTCCTCACAAAACATCTCTTCATCTTTTCTGAAGGACCTCATAATATGAAAAAAAAAAATCAAATAATCCTATGATGTCTTCTGTATTCAAAAACACGTAGAAGGCTAAATATACTTTGTTAGACTAACTATACGTTCTCAATAGTAATTCTTTGTTGAATTGAGTAATAAGTCTTTCTTCATCTAAATAGCTCTCATTTAATGCCAACTTTCCATAGTTTAAAAGGTACCTTGTGATCTTTTTCACTATTACTAGTGCGAAACGGCAATGTTTGCATTAGTGTTAATCCTGTTTGAGTCTTCTGCATGCACATTAGAACTGACATGACTGATTAGATACACTCTAATTGTTTTATGCTGCTCCATTAATTGATAAGTCGGAACAACATGCCACAAACAGCCTGTCCTTCCTCTGAAAACAACAACAGGGGCCACTGAAAACGCTCATATATGTTATTTTGGGAGTTACTGGAAATCTATTCTGTTGCTGTGGTATGAGGATGTGTTGGCCAATAAATAAAACAATATGTTGCAAATGGAAAAATATTCAAAATATTTTAAAAATCAGCTTTGCTAATGTTAAACAGGGAGGAAAATGCAAATGAGAGGTTAAAAAAAAAACCTAATTAGCAATACAGTATGCATCTCGTTCTTTTTTTTGATAGGAAGATCACATATAATTTGTTTTTCTATTCTACTTATTTCTTACCTTTCAGTACATATTTGTACCATGAGGTGATAGCTTATGCTAATGTAAAAACACATTTTTTAAAAGTGCTGTGAAAACAATTCAATTCAGTTGGCTTTACTGGGATGAAAGTTTTAGAAACAAAGCATCAAAAAATACAAAAAGCAAAATACAATTGTTCAATATGTAATGAGCGGGACATTTTACAGTTGGTTGCTCAGTGCTTTGTTGTGGACAAACTAATAGTAAGTAAAAATGTAAGTAATAAGTGCTACTGAGACTAGCTCAAACATATCATATAAAAATGGTGTTTCTTAATTGCAATTAGTCTTTTCTTATATTTTCTGATCTATCTATCAGTCCAGTGATTCTCCTGAGCCCACTCCACACTTTGGAATGTGCATTTCAGTATCAATGTAAAATGTTAGTCTAAGTCTATTTGAAGGCAATAAAAGCATGAACTTCTTGAGACACATGCTAAGTCAAGGATGATACAGTTTTCCCCACAGATTCTGTTCCACATTTCCATTGTGACAGCAGTATATTGTTGCTACAGTGACCTGCTGATATCGTAGCCCTCATCGCTTTTAAATGCCAATCCAATATGGACTTCCTGCTGGGTAATGATACAATCCATTTTTCAGTCAGACTGGAATAGAAAGGTGATTTTTAAAAAAACATTCCTTTGATGGGGCCCTGTGATTGACGGGCAACCAGTCCAGAGTTCCGCCTCTCGGCCAAAGTCAGCTGGGTTTGGCTCCAGCCCCCTGCGCCCCTTAAGGATAAGCGGTGTAGACAATGGACGGATGGATTTCTTTAATGGAAAAATGACTAATGTGTTTGTGAAAGCTCAAGATCCAAATGAATCACATTCTTTAATTTGGTCACTTGTTTTGAATGACTATGACTCGCTTAAGTCCTTAAATATGCCTGAACTCTGTGACATTCGTGACTGTTTTACAATAACATTGTCTTTCTCTCTTCAGTTTCATGATTCGTGAAGTAATGTAGGACAGAAGGGACTGTGAAAAAATCAGTTTAGTGGGGAGGTGGGCTGAACCTTTTGTTTCACTTTTTAAAAAGCAAGTCTGCTCCCTTGAATTTCTTCACAGAACATACATTTTGACAATGTGCACCAATATGGGTCAGAGTTATACCAAATGTATAGCACAAGCTGTCAGATGTGTATAAAACATCTTTTAAAGTTAAAGCTGAAAGAAAATACGAGCATGATGCAGGAAAATGAACACCCTCTGCTGCTTTCCCAAAATAGTTACGCTATCCTCATTTCAGCAACAGAAAAATCACACAACCCTCCCCCATGTCTAAACCCCTTCCCCCGTGGTAATATGTGCATGGATAATAGAATCCATGCAGACCCCAAAGGTTAAGAGTTCTGAGTTGCTCCTGTCTACAAATATTGACTGAGCTGGTATTGATCACAGGACCAACAAAATATACAGATGCATTTATAAAAGACGGGAAGACGGCCTCTGGTAAATTCCACTCGTACAGATTGACTTCTCTGTCCTTTTGTCAGAGCAGAAGGGGTGGGTCAGGTTCGTCAGGGGAGGGCTCAGCTTGTTATTGAGGAAGAGATCCAGTTGCAGATGACAGCAACAGTGCTACCACAGATAAAAACAGCTTTGCTCCTGATACAACACTGAGGCTACACTTTTAATCTGGGCCCACAAATCTACAAAGCTGAGAGAAATGGTGTGACTGATCATCAACGGTGAGTCCTCGCTGTTTTCAAATCCACAGTTTTGGCATTTTGTGTTTAAATCAGTAATGCCAAAACTGATTGCGCTGGGACTTGAGTTAAAGATCTAATAGCAAAAACACATTCAAAATATTGATTATAGCAAAATATTGTTTGGTTCTGCTTTGTGAAGTATCAGAATACTTTACTAAAGCAGAGTTACCTACGCTGTGTGGCAAGTAAAAGCAACAGATGACGGAGAGGAATGCTTTCGTTGGTTGTCAGAGTGACTCAGCATTTTTCCGTCAGTGAGTAAAGGCTTTCTTATCCTGGGTTGCCAAAGGTCAGTCAAATCTCATGAGCAAGACAGAGAGACAACAACATTTTATGACAGTGTTTTGTGTGTGTGTGTGTGTGTGTGTGTGTGTGTGTGTGTGTGTGTGTGCTGCTGCTCCAGAGAGCTTTTGGCTCTGGGAATTTCGATTATTTATTCATTTTATCCCGTGAACGTTTCTGTTGTTCTTCTCCAATGTTCGGGGGTTTGTGAATGCCAAACATAAAAGTCAGGGAAACATCATTTCAGTGCAACTTCAATACATTTTTTAAATTTCTTATTTATTTCTAACCCCATAATAAAGTATACTGCACTGGAACAGGTTTTGTGAGTTTGACCATCATGGCTTTGCTTTGGTCCAGCCATAAAGCGGCGAGAAGGGGCACATGGCTAAGCAGCAACAATACACACTGTACACAGTAAGATGGTTGTGGTTAAAAACAGAATTTAAAAATGGCTTTACAGTAATCTATTTCCATGGACTGTGACCAATCTGAGTTTGATGAGACCATGCGTGGCTTCCCTGAAAAAATAGACCACACATGTATTTTTAGCGGAGCAGAGCAGAGAGCAGCTTCTGAGACTCCTCTAAAACACATCGTGGCACACATGGCAGAATCACAAGCACTTAATTAGAGAGGCCGTGATCAGCTCCAGCCTACCTGCTTTACTCCGTTTACTCAACAAATTATATTTTTTCATTATTTTGCACTGGCCTGCACAAATGAAAAATAACTTGTACTGTGAGGAATTTATAACAAACACTAAATGAAGGCTTGTGTGCTTTCCAGCAATAACAAAAAAAACTTTGAACACACAGAAACCATCTTGGACCATCTTACAAACTCAAAGCATGTGAGATTTTCTCACCCTCTCAAGTATTCCTGAACCAAAACCCAACTACAAAGATTAAAGAGTTAATTAAAAGTTAAACCTTCGCTGGACACTGTAAACCTTTTATTGGCTACATCATATCAGTACACCATCAACTAAACATTCCAGACTGCTCATTGCCGCAAGTTCCAGCATTTTCAACAGAAAGAATTCAAAGGAAATAAACTCGTCCTCAGTGACCAGTTTCCACATCATAGTGAATGGACACCACAAAGTCCTGAACCCCAGAGCAGAGAGAAAATAACAAGCAAGCAACCAAACTAAATAGTGACGGTCAACTCTTCCACATTCCTAAGATAACACCGTGTCCTCATCCTACTGTATGAATACATTGTTACACACCAATGATATCATGTATTCTTTTGATGCACATGCTGCGATAAAGAAAAGAATACATCCATATACTGTATGTCACACTTGTATAAACTGTATAATATACTGACTAATTAATGACCACCATGTCAAATCAAACTTCTTAAAGTGAAAGTTTTGTTCTTCCAACTGCATTTATAATATTTTTCGACGCAGCCATGTCATGTGATCTGCTACGTCAGTACACTTTAACAACAAACATTATTTGGACCACTACAGAAAATTCAGGCGAACATTTAATATTCAGGAATTTACGTTCTACTGACTGACTGATCTGTGTAACAATGTGTCCATAATTGAGCACACTGACCAGACAGGTTGTGTCATATACTAGATATCTTGTCTTGTTTCTTCCTCAACCAGTTCTCTCTTTCTTTCTCCTGCACCTGGGGATAGCTAAGAGCAAAACACCATCCTTTAAACACAGCACACACTGCATCCCTTTGCTTCTCATCATCTGACATGTGGCAGTTGACACCTGCAGCACACACCACATGCACGATCGAATAGCTGAATTACTGTGTTACGAAGTCATCACAAGGAATGTACTCATATTTGATCGGCCAATGCAGGATGACAACACATTGTGTAATAGTAAAAGCTGAGCCAGGTTTCTGGATGACTTTTTTCTGGAGCATTCTAGGTCAGTCAAAGCAATCCAAGAGAGTGGGCAAGCTCTGCAAACACCTCAGACCAACCCAGTCTCACAGAAGCTCAGACATAATGTGGATAATGCTTGTGATGGCACTGCCGTTATGCTGTGTACAGTATTCATATCTTTTTATTTCACACCTTTCTATTACATGTCTATGTCAACTCTTTTTCTGCATGTATTAGTTGAGCAGTAATGTTGCACAAAATGTGAAAATCAAAATCCAACGTGTGGAAAGAAAGGACTTTAACCCCACAGCTCCGTCAGTGCTGGACTGCTGCAGAACTTCTACTGACAGCTTTATGTTTTTCTTTTTCTAGCCTGCAGGTATGTGGTGCAGAAGATCCAGGCTGCAGTGAGAGGCGAGGCGCAGCCGAAGAAAACTAGCACCACAGCATGTAGCCAGGAAAAAGGTGGGTTTATGCCTTGTACTACATCCTACATTACTACAGTGCCAAGTGAGCAGGGAGCACAACACTGCTCAGACATGCAGCACCCTGGAAATTCTGGCAGTAATCTCCACAAATTCACAACTCTCTTCATCAGTAAATGGCTGGCAGTATTTTACATTTTTGCTGTTGTCAACACAGCCCATGAAAAGGCCGAAACCAGCGTGACTCACTTATGTGCTTTCAATAGTTTTTGGATAACAATAGAATTCTATAGCATAGAGGAAGAAAATATCAGGTTTTGGCTCCACAAGCAATACCTGGTAGAATCAGCTGAGAGCTCACTACACACCTCAGCCAAAGTGGTCAGAGGCAAGAAAAGATAAAAAGGACACTTGTCCAAGATATTGTCAAACACATAGTTTGTCTTCTTCCCTAAAGCTTTTTGTTCTGTAAAAGTAAAACATATCCTTGAAAATACAAACAACAAAGAATACATGTAATATCTGTTCTGCTTGTCCAACTACATTTTACTGTAGTAAGCTGTTAGACAGAAGTGACAGTCTGATCTTACATTTTGTTTTATAATACTGTATAATATCATACAGAACTAGCCTAATGTTTTATTATGGTCAGTGGGGTCTGTGTGGGGTCCCATTCTCTTACCGCAGGTTTATCATTAAGTGTTATACCTGAGTGGATCTGAGAGGATCTGGTCTCTCTCCTAGCTCATATATATTGAGTTGGATCTTTGATATCTCAGACAAAAACGGTGGGTGTGTATAGACTGAAACGAATTTCCTGAATTTCCCCATCAGAGTCCAGATCTATCATTTTGGACACACGAAGACCTCTAATGCAGTGCTCCTGAAACAAATTTTCATGTAGGACTTTTTAGACAGAGTTCGCAATGTTGTAATTTCAGCAAGCAAAATAGACCTTTGCTGGTTTTTGTCTACCACTGTCTGAAATTAGACTTATACTTAACTAACAAAGCTGTTAGCCCCTGGCTAAGACAGCTGTTACTGCTGCAATCCTTGCACATTCCAAAGTGGGCTTACCCCGACTTGAGTCCCAGGTTTGTTGGCCCTGCTCCTGAGCTGCGTTAGTCCAGAGTTTGTGGGGTTATCCCCTGAAAATCATTATCATAATCATTATTAGCACAATTACTCGCCTCAGCATGTCATCTGTCTGTTTCTGCCTTTGCAGAGGGGATGGCAGGGATGCAGTATGGCAGGATGAGCGCTGATGAGCCAGCCTTGATCCCCCAGCCAGCACAGACAGTCGATGTGCTGCGGAAGGAAGACTGTGGATCCTGAAAGTAAACCGAGAGCTGGATGGTAGAGTGGAGGGTCCATAATGAGGAGACAAACACACACACATACACACACACACACACACACAGAGTCTTGGACTAGTGAGTGTACTGATAGACACACTGGATTATAATGATCTTCCCACATTAAAATCACCATGGTGATATAATGTTAGTGAGCTGACCATGGGTGGTTCTTTCTAATGAAAGCAGTAATTCCATGTTGTCTTTTTGTTTCTTCATTTGTTTTTCAAATATCACCTTTGCCATGAGATTCATCAGCTCATTCATCATGCTGACATGCAGATTTGTCCGTCTGTGGCTCCCTGACATACATAAACACAGACGCAACCATTTATAAAAACCCAAACACATTGCACGGAACCCCCACCTGTTTCCAGCTCTCAGTTTTCTTTCACGTTCATCCTTCATCCTGTGGAGAGAGCAGTCCGAGTTGGCAGAGAGAATGAAAGCCTGATCTCCAATTCCCCAGCAGAGGAACTGATCAGTCTGGATAACTACTGAAGACTCTGCTAATGAAGCTGTGCCAAGTCATATATTCATAAACTTGTTCTTTTTCTCTGTCACTGTAATACTTAATAAAAAAAGGAACATATTTCTTGTGTTAGTTTTTCTATTCGTGTTCCGCTGCTCTTTAGAGTTCAATTCTCATGCATGTACAAATAGCTAATATAACTAAACACATGCATCTGTAGTGGATATCACTCAAAGAAAATGAAGATCCTGAACGATGAGCGTTGCTTTTTGCTTCGGCTTTACTTTGCCCAAGTCTGAACTGGGATGATAATTCAGGCTGCCACTCTAAAATCAGCCCAGGTCGTCTCCACACTTTAACAACTGATAACATATACTGTAGCCATTTACTGTCTATCACAGTAACACATCCTTAGGTTCATTATTACACTCAAGGCATTTATTTACAACAAAAGAATCCAAAATAAACAGACAAATAAATAATAAATAAATGAATGAGAAATATGTGTAAAGTCATTAGTGTAGGGAATGTACCAATAGAAATGTGTTGTATGGGTGTGCTGGCAAAAATAAAAGGATGGCAGGCTGCTGCTCTGCCTTATGTGCATGTCTTGCACACCAGGCCCAGGTGTATCCCTCAATGCTGATTGAATTTCTATTTCAGTCTGCAACCCTGGAGACAAAGCAAGCAAGCTATAGCAGAGTGAGCAGAGTAGAGGGGGAGTCAACTGCACTTTTAGAATTAAGGCTACAGAAATAAATATTCACATATAATTTTTGTATTGGAGACGATGTTTTCTCAAAGCTCTGACTGGTTTTGTGTCAATCATCGTGAAGCAGTGGTAGCTGTGAGTAACTCTTTTTTGGTTTAACATAGAATCAAGTGCAGTTGTGATATAATAACGTGCTAATGTTTTTTCATACACTAACCCTGTCTGATGCCAATGAATATGTATGTCATTTTCTATTTTTCCTACTCCTATTTTCGCTCCTCCCTGCTCTGCCATGTACTCTCTGAGCCTTCACTGAACGTTATGATGATGTGTGTGTGATAACAGTTGCATATGATGACAGACATCACATCATCAGACTAAAATCAGATGGGTGGGATAGCTTTCTGCAGTTCTGCAGCTGCCCTGTGTTGTTTTCACTTTCATTTACACATTATACTCACCACTGTGAATTCAAGATATGCCATAGGTATAAGACAATGGTAGAAATCAGACTGATCTCACAGAAATATGTGAAAAGAGCACGACCTCTTAACACTGAATTACACAGTGGTGGTATGTAATGTGTTAAAATGACATGCCAGCACAACAGAAACAATGGCAGTGGAAAGGGAGTTATGATTTATTTATTATATCTGTACTCCTACCATGGGTGGGCTGGATGTTTAGCCACAGCTGTCATAAACTGCCTATTGTTGTATATATGGGCATTGCATATCTATAAGCAGTTATTAAAACATTGTCCATTTGTGAATCATCCAACCACTGTTCTGTAGTTGTACTGCCAGTCCAGTCTGTCTGCGCATCTCCCAAATGTTTCCTGAAATCTACCGCCCTCTCCTTGGTATTCAGGAGTTTGGCAAGGAGGCTGTAACTACAAAGCTGTACTCCATCCCCTGTCCGCAGCTGATACACACAACAACTACAGAGTTATCTGACAACTTCAGGATGAAGAAGAAATGTGAGAGGATCCCTGTGGTGCAACAGAAAAACTCATGCATACAGAAACGGGCTCTTAAAATCCAACTTTAACATTTGAGGAAATGGTGTGGTAGTTTTCACAGGTTCTCAGATTATAATGGAATCTGTTCCACTCTTTAATGGCGTGAAAAGAAAAACTTCTTCTCCCCGTGGAGACGACCTTTAAGCTCTGTTTATTTGATTGCAGCAAAGGTCAACAGAACTTTTCAACAGTGGAGTTATTCAGGCGGCTGTGGCTCAGAGGTAGAGTGGGTCGTCCCTCAATCACAAGGTCGGTGGTTAAATCCCCAGCTCCTATGGGTCAGCATGTCGAAGTGTCCTTGGGCAAGACACTGAACCCCAATTTGTGTGAAAGAATAGTCTTCTCTTCCTGTAAATGGGCGAATAAGGATGAAATGTAAAAGTTCTTTGAGTAGTTGAAATAACTAGAAAAACGCTATACAAATACAGACCATTTACCATTTTACACCAAATAAAAAAGAAACTTGAATACAAAGTAGTTTTCATCAAAGTTGCACCTCTGTTTTTTTCAGCTACGAAACAACCAGCATTCACAATCAGGTAGCAAAGAGTAATTATGACCATCAACATATTTCGTATAGATGTAATGTATAAGAGAATATAGAGTGTATTTAGAGGAATGAGAGTAGAAAAGCATTGCTACTTTGGTGGATTTGCATCACAATGCATTGTACCATGTATTATCTTGTACAAAGTGGATTCCTATTTAAAAACAGGTAAAACACATTCTGAATTTAGGAGAAATATGAACCCATGTCATGTCTTATTATTTCTGCTAAAGAACAATTTAATTTGGTGACCATCTGCAATGCCCTGCCCCTCTAGTTACTAATGCTTTCAAGTTTTCCCTTCTCACACAAAACATATGCAATCTACATTTACAATGGTGGCAAATTCACCCCATACATTTTTAGTAGTAAATTGGGTCCTTGATTACAGACACAGGTACACAACAACAGCATCTCAGTCCTAGCTTGGGACCATGAAGGTTGTTGGAAGGTCTCAACTGACAGCTGTCTATAGCAGGTTTTATCGGCTAATTAAGCAAATGTTCGCTCGATGAGTTGGCTGAAAAAGTTGTCTGGTAGAATTGTCATGATTTCTGTTTTTTAAATGAAGCCCCTGTGAAGCAGTTCACTTGATTCACTTGGTGGCTGCATAATATCATACCACCTACAGTATGGGAGATGAAAGTAATAGAAACATCCACCCACTGAAACACAATGAATATACTCTCATTTTGGAAAGGTTCTTCTCTTACACTGTATTCTGGGAACAGGATACATTAGTCTCTACAAACCATAACATACCTCTATCTCCACACACAGGTGGGTAAAGAAGAATGAATCTAGAAAAGGAGACGATATACCTGGCTGAGCTGCATGGAGCTGGAAGGCAGGCATCAAGGCTGCTTGTATTGTGGCTGGAGATGTTATTATCACCAACCTGAGGAAAGTCCTGCTGAGATATCAGCAGCACATCAACAATAATATAGTCAAAGCGGTCTAAGTTATTCAGTGAAGCAGTTATTGTCACTTAGATACGGATGAATTGAGAATTAAGAAATTGTGTACTTTTAACACCTAAGTAGACACGTTAATTGTCCACAGAGGGATGAATAAAGTGGCTCTCTGTTGATTGGTTGTCCTGTCAGCAGCAGACAGATATTATTTAATGGATGGATGGATGTAACGAATGTCAGTTGCCACATTGGTCCAATGAACCACAGAACAGAGAGCAAATAGGGTAAGATGCATAAAATGATTTATGAGTGCTAATGTTGTTTTTGTGCTTTCAGTGGCTCTGAATCATGAAAATGTCCCCATCTCTTGATAGAATGAAGCTATAAATGATATTCAATTGTATTAAGTGTAATAAAAAGGTGAGGTTTGTCCGCTTGATATGACTCATGAAGGAAAATATAGATGTGTGCATAGACGTGACCTTGATCATTGTTTTATAAATCAAAAAAATTCTTGAGGGTTTTCAACCTACTTACAGCTTCACATTTTGCGCATATATGAACTGGTAGATATAACAGATATTTTTGATTGTTCCATCAAAAGCCAGAAAAAGTATATGATTAGGTAGGAGGTCACTGAGGAAAGAAGAGATGGAAACATGAATGAAATGGAAAATTGCTTGAATCTGCTGCAAATTCTATGCATGTTTCGGTGTATTTCTCCTTTCATCACAGTTTTTTCATTGTCTGGACTATTACTGGAGTCTGAACAAAAATGTTTTCTCAGTCTTTGTCTGTCTCTGTCTCACTGATTTATCAGACATACATTTCAAATGCAGTTCACTCTGTTACTTTAATCATGCCCCTGGTAGGGTCTCCCAAGGCAAACAGGTCCTAGGTGACGGGCCAGACTAAGAGCAGTTCAAAAACCCCAATGAACAGAAGAAGAACGAGGACCGTGACGTCGCCCGGTATGGCGCAGCCGGGGCCCCTCCCTGGAGCCAGGCCCGGGGTTGGGGCTTGCATGCGAGTGCCTGATGGCCGGGCCTTTGCCCATGGGGCCCGGCTGGGCCCAGCCCGAATGGACAACGTGGGTCCGACCTCCTGTGGGCCCACCACCCGCAGAGGGAGTCGTAGGGGTCGGGTGCTATGTGGCACGGGTGGCGGTCGAGGCGGAGTGCCCCGACGACCTGGGCCTCGGAGACAGCCTCTGGCTGTAGGGACATGCAATGTCACCTCGGGGGGGAAGGAGCCGGAGCTTGTGCGGGAGGTTGAGAGGTACCGGCTAGATGTAGTCGGGCTCACTTCCACTCACAGCTTGGGCTCTGGAACCCAGCTCCTCGAGAGGGGCTAGACACTCCATTTCTCTGGTGCTGCCCGCGGTGTGCGGCGGCGGGCTGGTGTGGGCTTGCTTATAGCCCCACAGCTCAGCCGCCATGTGTTGTGTTGTGAGTTTACCCCGGTGAACAAGAGGGTCGCGTCCCTGCGCCTTCGGGTCGGGGACAGGTCTCTCACTGTGGTTTCGGCCTATGGGCCGAACAGCAGTGCAGAGTACCCGGCCTTCTTGGAGTCCCTGGGAGGGGTGCTGGATGGTGCGCCGACTGGGGACTCCATTGTTCTACTGGGGGACTTCAACGCCCACGTGGGCAGCGACAGTGAGACCTGGAGGGGCGTGATTGGGAGGAACGGCCTCCCCGATCTGAACCCGAGTGGTGTTCTGTTGTTGGACTTTTGTGCTAGTCACAGATTGTCCCTAACGAACACCATGTTCGAACACAAGGGCGTCCATCGGTGCACGTGGCACCAGGACGTCTTAGGCCAGAGGTTGATGATCGACTTCGTTGTCGTGTCATCTGACCTCCATCCGTGTGTTCTGGACACTCGGGTGAAGAGAGGGGCTGAGCTGTCAACTGATCACCACCTGGTGGTGAGTTGGATCTGCTGGCAGGGGAGGAAGCCGGAGAGACTCGGCAGGCCCAAGCGTATCGTGAGGGTCTGTTGGGAATGTCTGGCGGAACCCGCTGTCGCTGCGGTTTTCAACTCCCACCTCCGGGAGAGCTTCTCACAGATCCCGGGGGAGGCAGGAGATATTGATTCCGAGTGGACCATGTTCTCCACCTCCACTGTCGGCGCGGCCGCTCGGAGCTGTGGCCGTAAGGTCTCTGGTGCCTGTCGTGACGGCAATCCCCGAACCCGGTGGTGGACACTGGAAGTAAGGGATGCCGTCAAGCTGAAGAAGGAGTCCTACCGGGCCTTGTTGGCTCGTGGAACTCCTGAGGCAGCTGACAGGTACCGGCAGGCCAAGCGTGCTGCAGCCCGGGCAGTTGTGGAGGCAAAAACTCCACTGGGGACCGCATGATAGCATCTCTGCTTTTTGTGGTTGATGTTGTCATGTTGGCCTCATCGGGCCGAGACCTCCAGTGTGCACTGGGGCGGTTTGCAGCCGAGTGCGAAACGACTGGGATGAGAATCAGCACCTCCAAGTCCGAGGCCATGGTTCTTGACCGGAAAAAGGTGGTTTACCCTCTCCGGGTCGGTGGAGAGTCCTTGCCTCAAGTGGAGGAGTTCAAGTATCTCGGGGTCTTGTTCACGAGTGGGGGAAGGATGGAGCGTGAGATCGACAGGCGGACCGGGGCAGCGTCTGCAGTAATGCGGTCACTGTATCGGTCCGTCGTGGTGAAGAGGGAGCTGAGCCAAAAGGCAAAGCTCTTGATTTACCGGTCGATCTACGTTCCTACCCTCACCTATGGTCATGAACTTTGGGTCATGACCGAAAGAACGAGATCTCGGATACAAGCGCCCGAAATGAGTTTCGGACTCACCCTTAGAGATAGGGTGAGGAGTTCGACCATCCGGGAGGGGCTTGGAGTAGAGCCGCTGCTCCTCCACATCGAGAGGAGCCAGCTGAGGTGGCTCGGCCATCTGTTTCGGATGCCTCCTGGATTTTCCGGGCATGTCCCACCGGAAGGAGGCCCCGGGGAAGACCCAGGACACGCTGGAGGGACTACGTCTCTCTGCTGGCTTGGAAATGCCTCTGGCTCCCACCGGATAAGCTGGAGGAGGTGTCTGGGGCCCGGGAAGTTTGGGCATCTCTGCTAAAACTGCTGCCCCCGCGACCCGACCCCGGATAAGCGGTTGAAAATGGATGGATTGATGGACTTTAATCAAAATGAAATCAAAAATCAGGTTTCTCTTCCCTCTCCTCTCAATTTGGATTTTTTAACTGAAGAGAAGCCATAATGTGCTTTTTTTTTTTTTTTTTAAGCAATGCAGCTCTTCCTTTCATTTTTCAGACACAAAATCTCTTTGTGTCTATTAGTTACAATGGACACATGTCATTTGTGTGTGTGACACATAAAGAAAGATGAATGGAAAGTGTCTGGGATTGGATGCAGTAATAAAGTCCTGCTCTCAGGTTAGATATGAGGGAAATAAAGACAAAGTAAAAGCAGACAAACACAAAGTGAGCAGAGGAATTCCTGCAGCTTGGGGATAAAAGTATCTGCAGGCTGTTTATGTTCTTTTTTGCAGCTCTTTCCCTCAGAGCCACTTTGTTGTCTTCCCCAAGGACCGAGAAAATGAAAATGTGCTGCTGGTTGGACTGGAATGTGAATCCAGTTGTTTCATAACAGTGTGCGTAAAAGAAATTACAATTCCATGTAAACAGTAGAATATTAATATGACACTATGCCTGTAAAACAATGGATGCATGTTTAAATTGTCCTTTTCCCAATTTTTAAAAGAATTTAGAGGATTCTTCCCAGACCTTGTTACTCATTCTGATGTGATTTTAATTATTGCTGATTTCAGTATAGCCTGAATGAGGCGTTTCATCCTCGAGGTAAAGCCTTCTGGCACAGTTTGTACATGAACGTTTGCACTGCAGTGATAACACCTTAGACTTAATTGTATCATGCTGGAATGTGGTTGGCATTAAAATAAGGACTTTCTTAAGGTTGTGGAAACATTGTGGTTTGGGTTATGGCTAGGGGAAATCTCCAGTGTTCAGCCTTGTTTGATGTATGAAAATCATTTTTAGGTGTGTAATATGTCCTTTTTATAGCAGAAAATCTGACTTGTCATAGTAAGAAAAGAAAAGCACATTTGTTAATAATAATGGCTCTATTCTATTCGAGTGTCTCAGTAATCACAGTGAGACAGTGATCCAGTGTGAACAATACAAGAACCCTGATACTGAAACAGATAAATGGAATTGAGTTATCAGTAGTTTCATTATTTACACCTGTGTTTTTCCTTTTGTTAGTTCCAATAGGTGTACTGATGAGACTGTATGCAAGTGTTTGCTGAACACCCCAGTAAATATGACGTGTGTCAAATCAGACATTTGGCAAAGTCTCATTCAATCACACACCTGTCTGTAAAACGGCCAAATGCAAAGAAAATCTCATCACAGTACATCTCACGCACTAGTGAGGCAGACACACACACACACACACACACACACAATGGATGGTGAGAAAATTCTTTTCAGACATGGTCAAATAAAAACAGATCAGATTCGTGACGCTCAGCATCTCCAGGCAATATTGGAGGGCAAGGTGGAAGACAGGGCTCACACACACACACACACACACACACACACATACACACACACACAGAAAACAATGAGACAGTGACACGAGGAGGAGGTCTCGCAATGATTTATCGTGAGATGTGGAAAGTCTCCCCGGTCTCTTTTCCAGCTTCACACTCGTGTTCTGACGAGAACTAAAAGAAGAGACCACATTTCCCCTGTACTGGCATCTCTTCATTGGCTTCCAGTAAAATCTAGAATAGAGTTTAAAATCCTTCTCCTCACCTACAAGGCTCTTAAGGGTCAGTCTCCATCATATCTTAAAGAGCTCATAGTACCGTACTACCCCACTAGAGCACTGCGCTCCCAGAATGCAGGCCTACTGGTGGTTCCCAAAGTCTCTCAGTTCAGGAGGCAGAGCTTTCAGCTATCAGGCTCCTCTCCTGTGGAACCTCCTTCCAGTTTGGGTTCGGGGGGCAGACACCCTCTCTACATTTAAGAGTAGACTAAATTTAAGGGCTGGCTCAAGCCTTAGACCAGCCCCTAGTTATGCTGCTATAGGCTCAGACTGCCGGGGGACTCCTATGGTGCACTGAGCTCCTCTATTCTCTATCCTCCTCTTCCTCTCCATCGTTATGTCTCACGTCAGCCAAATGTCTGCCTCTAACTTGCTATCTTCCCCGGAGCGTTTCTGTGCTTTCTCATCTCTCAGGTTCCTGTGGATCCTGTGGATCCTGGTCCTGGCCCTGCTGATGTGGTTCTCTGGTTCCTGTGGATCCTGGTCCCGGTCCCGCTGATGTGGTTCTCTGGTTCCTGTGGATCCTGGTCCTGGTTCTGCTGATGTGGTTCCCTGGTTCCTATGGATCCTGGTCCTGGTCCCGCTGATGTGGTTCTCCACCAGCCAATGGATGTGCGTCTGTCCAAGGCTACAGCCTGTCCGTCCTTGGGAGCTGGATCTCTCCTTCATTGTGGTGCTCCCGGAGGTTTCTCTTTTCCCACTGGGTTTTTTGAGTTTTTCCTGCCCGAAGAAGGAGGGTCATAAAGGGCAGGTGATGCCTCGGACTGATCCATTGGCCTCATCGACTGCTGGACTCTTTATTAGATTGTTTGTTCGCTTACACTTGTTTATTTCAGTGAACTTTGTAAAGCACTATGAGACACTCTGTTGTGATATTGGGCTATACAAATAAAATTGAATTGAATTGAATTGAATTGAATCCACTGTCTCACAGCTCTCTGGTCCTATCCCCACAATCATTGCCACAGTCTACCGACCTCCTAAGCCGAACAAGGACTTTTTAACTGAATTCTCCATATTCCTCACCCATCTTACCACACTCTCTCCCAATGTAATCTTGCTGGGAGACTTCAACATTCACATGGACATCAGTAGCAATCCTCTAACCCGGGACTTTGCATCCTATCTGGACAGTTTTGGTTTACAACAATACTCCACTTTCCCTACACACTCCAAAGGCCACACCCTGGACTTAATATGCTGCTCTGGTTTGACTACTGCTGACTGCAAGGCAGATGCTGTCCCCTTCTCGGATCATATGCTGCTTTCCTTCAGCGTAAGCCTCAAACTCTCCAGGACAATTCCCCCACGCACCATCTCCTTCCGGAATATAAAAAACATTCAGATTAATACTCTCACTGCTAGTATTGACTCCCTCCCCAGTGCTGACTGTTTTTGCACCCCGGACAACTTGGTCTCCCACTACAACAGCAGCCTCCAAAATCTCCTAGATAACCTGGCCCCCCTCAAAACCAGATCTGTCACCTTCACCCGATCTTCACCGTGGTTCACTCCCTCTCTCCGACAGCTTAAAACCAAAGGACGCCGACTTGAACGTGGACATGTACAACAACCATCTATCCCATTATAAAAACTGTATTTCACAAGCCAAATCCACTTACTACTCTGGTCTGATCAGCTGTAATGAAGGAGACACCAAGGCTTTATTCTCCTTACTCAGAAACATCACTCAACCCCGATTCACTTCCTCCACACATGTATACAACTGCTTCCTGTATTAACCTCATTTCCTTCTTCTCAGACAAAATCACTATCATCCATCAGCAACTTATTCCTACCATGCCTGCAAGTTCGCCCTCCTTTCCCCCTGTTGTTCCTCCTTCACAGTCACTCTCAGTATTCACCCTACCCTCTGTCTCTGAAATTATGGAACTTCTCAAGAACCTCTACCTGCCGACTTGACCCCCTTCCTACTGCTCTTGTTAAAGCTGCAGCTCCCTCTCTGGCCCCCCTCATCAAACACATAACCCACTCTTCCCTCACCACTGGAATTGTCCCCTCACCCCTTAAAATGGCTGCTGTCACCCCCACACTCAAGAAACCTGGTGCTGATCCGAACAACTACAATAATCTCCGTCCTATTTCCAATCTTCCATTCCTCTCCAAAATCCTTGAAAAAACTGTTGCTTCTCATCTTCATTCTCATCTGTCACACAATAACCTCTACGAACAGTTTCAATCTGGTTTCCGCCTCCTTCACTCCACCGAAACAGCCTTACTTAAAATAACCAATGATCTCCTCTTTGCTGCTGATTCTGGTCTGTTATCCATCCTCATCTTACTTGATCAGAGTGCGGCCTTTGACACCATCTCCCACACCATCCTCCTGGACAGACGTCACACTATTGGCATCACACAGACACCCCTCACCTGGTTTAAATCCTATCTCTCCGGCCGCACTCAGTTCATTCAGCTCAAATCCTTCACTTCCTACCCAGTCCCTGTCACCACAGGTGTGCCCCAGGGCTCAGTCCTGGGGCCCCTGCTCTTCATCATCTACATCCTCCCTCTTGGCCACATCCTTCGTAAACATAACATTCAGTTCCACTGCTACGCAGATGACACCCAGCTCTACATCTCCACTAAACCCGACTCCATCATCCCACTTTCCCCCCTCACCAACTGCCTCCTTGAAATAAAGCTCTGGTTCACACTAAACTTCCTCAAATTAAACAGTGATAAAACAGAAATGTTACTAATTGGCTCTAGATCCACTCTCAACAAATCCCATAGTATCTCCATTCCATTTGACCACTCCTCCATCCCCCCACCCCTCAGGTGAAGAGTCTGGGTGTCATCCTCGACAGCATACTTTCTTTCACTTCACACATTAACAACATAAGCCTACTTCCACCTCCGTAACATCAACCACCTGCGCCCCTCCCTCACCCCTCATTCCACCGCCATTCTGGTTCACAGCCTAGTCACTTCCCGTCTTGATTACTGTAACTCCCTTCTGTTCGGTCTCCCCCAAAAAACCCTCCATAAGCTTCAACTGGTCCAGAACTCAGCAGCTCATATCATCTCTAGGACACCTTCCACTCATCACATCACACCCGTTCTGCAACAGCTTCACTGGCTCCCCATCACCTATCGCATTCAATATAAAGTTCTGCTTCACACATTCAAAGCCATCCACAGCCTCGCCCCTCCATACCTCTCTGACCTCTCTGACCTCATCCACGTTTCTGCATCTACCCGCAGCCTCTGATCCTCTTCCTCTGTCCATCTCTCTTTTCCCTCTGCTCGCCTTGTCACCGTGGGGGGCTGAGTATTCAGCCGCTCGGCTCCCCAGTTATGGAACTCACTCCCCCCTGACCTCCGTATCACTGACTCCTTACTGCTCTTCAAATCCAGACTCAAAACTCATCTTTTCACACTTTCCTACTCCCTCTGATTCATTTTGCACTGCTACTGTATTTTATTGCTTGTTTTTATACCTGTTTTACACCTGTTTTATCTATTATATTGTATGTTTTATTTGTATTCTGTACGGCGACCTTGTGAGCTTTGACAGGCACCCTAAAAATAAAATGTATTATTATTATAATGTAAGATGACCATAGCTAACTGCAGGTTATACCTTTTATGGAGCAAAATGTTAAATTATCCTCTTTTGTTGTGTTGATTGTTTTTTTTTAGAATTTCTCATTAACAGTCCCACACATTCACACAATGGCAGCTCCACTGGAACAGCTGGGATTAAGAACATTACCTAAAAGAGTAATGTGTAAGATAAAGCCAGAGTTTTAGGTTAAAATATTCAAATGTTGGAGGGCAAGATGGCCCCAGGAGAAAACATCATGCTGTTTGTGAGGAAGCTTGTTGGTCCTTCCAACAGGACGATGATCCCAAGTATACTTCTAAGTTCACCAAGGCTTGGTTTCACAAAAGTACTGGTAGATACTAGAGTGGCTGTCACGACTGACTTGAATCCCACAGAAAATCTGTGGTGGGATTTGAAGAAGGTGGTTGCACCATGCAAACCCAAGAATATTAGAGAGCTGGAGGCTATTGCCCATGAGGAAAGGAACGCTGTCACAACCTGCCTCTGTAAAGTACTAAAGATGCATGTCAAGAAGGGGTTGAATCATTCTGAGACTGTAGCAGTCAATAACCCTTTATAGGGCACTCATTGAAATACTTAGAAATTCAAAATTTCAATCCTAGACCATTACTGGTGGTCATTACAAGACTTTTTTACTTTTGTGAACTTTTCAAAAACTTTCCAATGTTATGGTGAAAATCAAGGTCAGTGAAGTTACCATTTCTGGTTTCTTGCCAGTCTGTCATGTAGCCTGATTGTCGCTGATTGGCTTGGAGAAATCTTGTAGTTCTACTGCCTCGTGCTGAGGCAGTAGAACTACAATACACCAATACACCTAATTAGCAATGGGGTTAGAATAATTTTGAGTGCAACTGTATTTATGATAATTTTTTTGTTGTTGTGAAACTGGTCAGAACAAGTCACCTGGAGGTAGGAGGCACTGAAATGAAGATCGCCCTATTCTAGAGTGAGGGAAAAGTGGAGAAACAAAATGATTGCTTATTTAGCTAAATTATATGCACTTAAAGCAAAAGAGGTCTTAATCTCAATAAAACTGCCTGAAATTAAGATTAAATAAAATTTGTGAAATTTAACTGTTAGTCCCACATCTTTCAGGACCTTTGGAAGATGAATTACTACCAAGTCGGGTATTTTCACTCTCTCTCTCTCTCTCTCTCTCTCTCTCTCTCTCTCTCTCTCACATGCAGACTTGTTTGAGTTGTTCATTGAATACAGCTGAAAAATTTAAATTTTGCTAATACACCTCATTTGCAATTGGGGTGCAACTGTTTGTATATGTATATGTTTACGTTGATGTATATTTGTAATATAAATATAGGTAATTACATTTAAGTATTTGAATGTATATGTTTGTCATGTTTTTTGATTGATTATGTCAGAGGTGCTTTCACACATTTCCTGATAAGGCTGCAAAGGCACTTCATCTTCAGATAATGAGAGAGATGGCTTTCTGTTAGCATACATTACCCAGTATATATATATGAGATTCTTCAGGCTCCAGGCTGAACATGTCACTGGTAATCCCTCTTCACACTATGACCCCTCTGCTTTCCTCAGTCACTTCAAAGCCCTCACACTCAGCACTGTAAAGGACACAATTTTCAAACCCTTAATCAAGACCTCTAAATGTCAAGTCTGTCAAATTTCTGACCAAGGTTTTTAATAGTGTTGGTCCCACCAATTTATCTTTTGTAAATAGCTCTCTGTTCACTGGCTGTGCTTCCTTCTGCCCATAGCACCCATTGTTAGATTAGATTAGATTAGATTAGATTCAACTTTATTGTCATTACACCTGTACAGTACAAGGCAATGAAATGCAGTTTGGCATCTAACCAGAAGTGCAATTAGTAGCAAGTGCAAAGATATATGGAAAGTATGTACAGAATATACAGAGTGAGGATGTTTACAGATGATATATACAGATTAGTGCTATGAACATGTGTGCTAGTAAACATAATATATGGTTATATGGATGAATGAATGAATATAGGCATGATATACAGGTTGTATAAATATAATAGACTAGATTAAGGGTGGAATGTACATATGATACAGGTGTGTACAGGTTGAGGTGATTTAAATACTATATATATGTTCATATTTACAGATGGGACAGTATATGGTGATGTGTAGGGGCAGGGGGGGCAGGGGGGTCAGCGGGGGGCAGAGTTCAGTTGGGAGACAGCTCTGGGGAAAAAGCTGTTTCTCAGTCTGCTGGTCCTGGTTCGGAAGCTCCTGAAGGGCCTGCCGGAGGGTAAGAGGACAAACAGTTTATGGGCAGGGTGGGAGGAGTCCTTGAGGATGCTGTGAGCTCGACGCAGACAGAGTTTCCTCTGGACGTCCTCAATGGCTGGAAGAGGAGTCCTTGTGATACGTTGGGCAATTTTCACCACCCGCTGTAGCATCTTACGGTCTGCGGCAGAGCAGTTCCCATACGGCCAGATGCTGTACCTCCTCCCTGTAGGCTGTCTCATCGTTGTTGCTGATGAGGCCGATCACCGTTGTGTTGTCCGCAAACTTGATGATGGAGTTGGATCCATGTGCAGGTCTGCAGTCGTGGGTGAAGAGGGAGTAGAGGAATGGGCTCAGCACACAGCCCTGTGGTACGCCTGTGTTGAGTGTGATGGTGGTTGAGCAGGTGTGTCCTGACCTAATATGCTGGGGTCTGTCTGTCAGAAAGTCCCTTATCCAGTAACAGAGGGGGGTGTTGATGCCCAGGTCTCCAAGTTTAGTGATTAACTTGGAGGGGGTGACGGTGTTAAATGCTGAGCTAAAGTCAATGAACAGCATCCGTGCGTAAGTGTTGTTATTGTCCAGATGTGTGAGCACAGAGTGCAGCGCAATGGAGATTGCATCCTCTGTACTCCTGTTGCTGCGGTAGGCAAACTGGTATGGGTCCAGTGTGGGTGGGAGACAGTTCTTCAGATGTGCCAGGACCAGTCGCTCGAAGCACTTCATAACGATGGGTGTGAGTGCCACGGGGCGGTTGTCATAGTGCACTACAACAATGGGTGCTATGGGCATATAGCACCCATAACAATTTT
The DNA here is from genome assembly GCF_042242105.1 of Pempheris klunzingeri. Classification (NCBI taxonomy): domain Eukaryota; kingdom Metazoa; phylum Chordata; class Actinopteri; order Acropomatiformes; family Pempheridae; genus Pempheris; species Pempheris klunzingeri. The sequence goes on from NC_092021.1 coordinate 3,986,370, forward strand.
AGACCCATTTCTAAATTACCATTTTTATCAAAGAAATTACAGAAAATGATTCTTGTTGGGTTGATTTCTTTTATGAATAATTCAAATTTAAAACACCTGAAACTGCCCTCTTCAAAGTTACTAATGATCTACAGATGATTCTGGTGTCTGTTTTTCTCACTTCAGCATTTGATACAGTTGATCATTTTAGTCTTGAAAAGTGTGTTTGCATCAGGGATACAGCCCTAAACTGCTTCAAATCTTAATTAACAAAGAGAATATTTTCAATAATGGGTGGTGATGCCTCCTCCTCTGTGGCCCCTCTAACCTGTGGTGTTCCTGCTATTCTGTGTATATGCTGCCACTGGGACATATAATGCATAAATGAAATTCAGTATTATTGTTATTCGGATGACATGCACATTTATCGCACTAAAAAACAGTGAAGTGGGCCCAAGGTGTTTAGGCTAGATAGGGCAGGACCTGCTATTTCACAAAAACACCTTTGCTCCCTCTCCAATGTCAATTCTTCATGTGATATTTTTGAATTGAGGATTCTTTTGTTTCCCAACCAGAAGGTCATCCACACTCCTATTTCTGACAGATTACTGTAACTAAGCCAAAAAACAATTTCACTCCTTCAGCTGATGGAAAACGCTATTAGAAGACTGATCATATCAGCCATGTTTCAGCCTCTCTTCACTGACTCACGATTAAAGGTCACTGAGATCACTTTTTTTTTGCCCCTCAGCTCCACAGCTTCTTACCCAAGGATCTTATAATTCACTTCTTAAAACATATCCATTCAAAAAAGCCTATTATATACTATTATATTATTAATGCTGTCATCACGCTATTTTTCCTTATTAGTTTTATCATTACTGTTATTTTTTTTATCTTTACTAGTGGTCCTGAAATGTTTTTAATCATGTATGATGGGAAAATAATTGTTTCTCATTGAATACGTGGAAGAAAGAAACATGCAAAACAAATACAATTTCAAGCAGTAAAAGATGACACTGATTCAATTCAATTCAATTCAAATTATTTGTATAGCCCAATATCACAACAGAGTTGTCTCACAGTGCTTTACAAAGTTCACTGAAATAAACAAGAAGTGTAAGCAAACAAACAATCTAATAAAGAGTCCAGCAGTCGATGAGGCCAATGGATCAGTCCGAGGCATCACCTGCCCTTTATGACCCTCCTTCTTCGGGAAGGAAAAACTCAAAAAACCCAGTGGGAAAAGAGAAACCTCCGGGAGCACCACAGTGAAGGAGAGATCCAGCTCCCAAGGACGGACAGGCTGTAGCCTTGGACAGACGCACATCCATTGGCTGATGGAGAACCACATCAGCGGGACCAGGACCACGATCCATAGGAACCAGAGAACCACATCAGCAGAACCAGGACCAGGATCCACAGGAACCAGAGAACCACATCAGCAGAACCAGGACCAGGACCCACAGGAACCAGAGAACCACATCAGCAGGGCCAGGACCAGGATCCACAGGATCAACAGGAACCTGAGACATGATCAAAGAACCGACAAAACTTCTCAGAAAAAGCCTTCTCTGTACCCCACAGTGTCTCAGAGTGGATGACTGCACCACTCCAGCATCGCCAACGGCACCCCCACCCTACCCCCACCCCACAACAGCCACTGCCAGGACCTCCGTGTGGTCAGCCTGGTCCACAGCCAGAGAGACAGCCACCAGACTTGACAACACAGGGGACTGTGTCTAACCAAAGTCTAACCAAACTGCAACTGAAAACTAATGAAAATAAAAAATAACAAACTTTTAAGTTAACTAGGTCTGAAAGAATTCTCTGTTGACAGCTGGTCTCAAATGGGACTAGAACCTTAGACTTCTAGTGGAAAGTAATATCATCTTCAAGCGCCTGTGTTTTGTCTTGTGTCATCCTACACATATTGTAGATGTGTAAGGTTTAATGACTCTTTCCAGACAGCTAAACTCGCACTACTCTTTCACTAAAGGTTGTTAGTTGGTTTATTGGGACTGCTCACATACAGTATGTGGCTGTGCATATAGCGAAATTTGTATTACTGTCATTTCCCTGCCTTTTTAGCATTCAAGATCCTTTTTGGGAGGACAGACCACTCTCCAATACCCATGACTGTGAAAATGATATGTTGAGTTATTGTGTCTGCTGTTTTATCTCAGATTCACAGACAGGTGAAAGACACACTTCCTGTTCCCCTTCATCCCATCAATCCAGGGGACTGGGTGGTGATCAGAGACCTGAGGAGGAAGCACTGGAAGTCCAGGTGCTCCTCACAACATACACAGCAGTAAAGGTCGCTGAGAGAGCCACTTGGATCCACGCTAGCCACTGCAGGAAGGTGCCAGGGCTATATGACAACCTTTTGCTCCACCTATCATCAGGTAGAAGAAGTAACTCTCACCCCTGTTCTGACACTCCAACTGTGAGGGAGGAGTGCTGATCGAGCTCTGCTCGCATTCCAAGCTTTAGGGCGACAGACAGTAAGGGGTGATATACTGATTCACCTGTGTGCAACATGGAAAGCAGACAATGTCCTTGGCATCCATTCAGAAATATGTATCCTTGTCTTGACGTGGCAAAGAACCAGGGTTCTAGGCCACTAGGCCAGATTTATAGTTGTTTTATCAGTGCGCAATGGATCGAGAACACTTCTAGATGATGTAATCCTAAAGTTGGGATTGTAGGGACTTTCCAGCCACCAGTTCTCTCCTCATTTTACACCCTTATTTCTTAGCTTCCTTCTGTTGCCTTTTTTAAAAATTATAGTGTTTAATGTAAGTGCACTTGTTTTAACATGGAGCAGATATGTGATACAGTGAGGGTCAATGAGTGAGGGATACACACACAGTTTTACTTCAGTCCAGTGATGAGTACATGTAAAATCATAGTGAGGGGTATATGTATTCAAACCATGGTGAAGAATATAAGTCATAGTCAGAATAATTACTAAAACTTCAATCAACATAACATCCTCCAGCATATATGTAGCTGTTCCAGTGTTTACTCCATTATTCCAATAGTTCCAGTGTTTAAATCAATATGGCAGCGTGCAAACTTCATTTCCTTCAGCACAACACTTGTCTTTTTTTCACTGCAGTCTAGTTAGCAGCCATCATAGTGATCCCCATCCTGTTCACTCAGTCACCACCAAGTGGACGCAACAGGAATGATACTGTGACCCCAACCGCAACCCTTAACAGAACACACAGGGATGTGAAGGAGGAGACAGATCAACTACTGGGCCTGCTGGGAAACACCTGGTATCAACATGCTAATTTCACAGTGCAGCAGTTTTTAGGCCCCGATCATCATTCTTGCGTATCTTGCAATTCCTTCATAACCTCCTTTCTCTCCTTTAACTGGAGAGTGCAAGTGATGTTTGTTTCATCAGTGACCATGGTAGAGCTCTCCAAAGGATCCACGCAACCCACCCGCAAGCGACGCTCAACTCCCCGTGGCAGTTTTGATGACAAGATCTACCTCGACGCCATAGGGGTACCCAGAGGTGTTCCAGATGAGTATAAAGCTAGAAATCAGATTGCAGCAGGATTTGAGTCTGCTATTTGCTGGTGGTGTACTTCTAATAAAAATGTGACTGGATTAATTACATCTATTACAACCAGCAGAGGGTAATTGATTACATGATGCTTTGTCAGGTCTGTCAGAGCAGTTAGCTGCTACATCTCTCATGTAAAATCATCTCTGGCAAAACCGAATGGCATTAGACATGGTTTTGGCTGAAAAAGGTGGTGTTTGTGTTATATTTGGTGATTCTTACTGTACTTTTATCCCTAATAACACCTCCCCGGATGGCTCTAACAAGAGCACTAGAAGGCCTACACACCCTCCGTGAAGAACTGGCAGAACTGGTGTTGACACCTCCCTGACAGGGTGGTTTGACGCCATGTTTGGTAAATGGAAGACATTAATGATGTCTATATTGACCGGACCGTGATGATGCTAACACTCTGTGGCTGCTTAATCATTCCATGTACCAGAGGCCTAGTTGTCAGAGCTATTGATCAATCTGTTTCTGCCCAAATGTTATCTGTGCAAATTAATTATGAGCCTCTAACCGCCAATCATGATGTTTTTATTCAGGATGGTTCCACTCACAAAGATTCTGCTAGTGATAGTTCGGACTCTGAAAATGACAGTATGTAAAATGTTTTGCTTGATCAAACTCACAGGGATGATGTTCTGCAAAAACAGCATTTGGTTTCTACATTACACATATATGATAATGTGTGTGATGACTTGTGTTCTGTTATGTTGTATATATACTTCTTTCTCACCACTCTTTAACCTTGTCCTTGTACAACTAGCTACAGTGTATTGTCCTCTCTGTCTGCTATGCAGCTATGCACATTCCTTGTCTGCAAGGTATCCTGTTGTTGTTAGCAGTCGCCTCTGCTCCCTGAGATCCTCCTTTCTGTATCACATAAAAACTCCTGTGTTACAATAAGATTTTGTCTTACTCTCTGCAGACTGCTATGCACTCTGACCTTCTTTGCAAAGAATAAACCTCAGAAAGACATCCTGTTCCAAAGTCTTATTTCAGTTCTCGCCAATAGAATCATTTCCACATCACGTTTTAACCATGTAACACACTTATGACTTTGTTTTTGACCCTTTCCTCCCAAACAAAGACGCCAGGCAATTTTCCTGATAGAATTTCTAGACATGGGTAAATGGGAACAGTTGAGATGTGCTCTAAAGAACACACTACTGAATTTTCCAGTCCGTCCAATCCTTAAATCCACATCTAACCTATCTGCACCACTCTAAAGTAAAGTTAATAATCTAGAATAGAAAATAAACATAATTCGTCAATATGTGGTTATTGATGATACCTCAAGCAAATATGGCCAGAGATGGCTGACATGTGACATTAAGCACAAAAAAGCTTGCTATGTACATGCTCCTACTGCAAAATGTACACATTACAATAGCCACACATTTTGCTTGTTGCATCACCTATATGAAGATAGTAGCACAATTTCTAAAATCAAATTTAATGCTTTTTAAAATCTCAACAAGAATAATGTAATACCCTTTCTGCAGCAATTTCTGCACACACTGGTTGGTGCTCTTTAAGTCAATTGCAATATTGATATAATTATAGTTTTAATTTAATATAAAGACTTTACATATCTAAACCGGGGTGGATGTGGCTCAGAGGTAGAGTAGGTCGTCCATCAACCAGGAGGTCGCTGATTCGATCCCCGGCTCTTATGAGTCTTATGAGCATGTCCTTGGGCAAGACATTGAACATAGCTTCTGTGTGTGAAAGAATAGATTCCTCCTGGGTGAATGTGTGAATGGAGATATAATGTAAAAGCCCTTTGAGTAGTTGAAATTACTAGAAAGGCGCTATACAAATGCAGACCATTTACAATTTAAACCAAAACGTGATATAGTTATATTTGGTAGCAAATAAGAGTTTTCACTGCCTTAGATTTTATGGGCAGAAACATGGTCAGACGGTTTGGGCTATGCAAGTTTGACTTCACATGTTAACATGTTCTGGAGTGTGTACCTGAAAAATCCAGCACAACAACAACCAACACAACACAAGCACGAGCTGCAGTTTAAGGTTGCAGCTAGTGGGCACTATTACATGAAACAAGAGAAAGTTGAGCCTTTCTGTTTGGGTCCACTTCCGCTCCAAGCAACCACAGCTAACCGCTGTGACGAAGCTCTAGCTGAACACGTCCATATGCATCGGCATATTTATGACACCTCTTAATTCAACACGCACATCCCATCATCTATGCTTTCTTTTTTCTTCCCTCTGTTCAGTAAGTACACCAACACACACATGCACAGATAGACCCCAGGTGATGCTCAGGTGCCTGCCCCTTTTGTCCTTTGACTACATTAGTGCCCTTTTTGCAAGACCAGAAATGAGCCTAACTTTAGAACTTGAATTAAATTGAATTAAATTACTTAATAACTTAATTTACACATTGTATGTCAAAGCTTCATTGTGACTTAATGCACTTGTATGCATTTGATGAGTCATCTATTCTGCCAATCTTCACTTTTCATCCAGTTGTGTGTGCATTATTCACAAAATCACTGGGATTGGCTCCAGCAGCACCACAACCCCGAAGAATAAGCGGTATAGACAGTGGATGGATGGATAGTTTCCCAGGAAGCATGAATAGAAATTATATTTCTGACTGTTAAACAAATACAACAGTTAGAAATTAGGTCTCATAATTTGGTGTGGCAAATCAGAAATGCCAAACAAAAACCGTTCTCATCAATTGTTCCAATGGAAAACAAGTGCAGTCTACCAAGTCAATTCTGAGGCAGAGTAGAGAAGAAAGGAAATAAAGCAGAAGTAGGGCGAAATCCACTCAGCCTCTGGGGGGACTGTGTGAGAACTGGGGGTGAGGATAATGTATCCGCTTGTGTATGCATGATACCATAATACTGGAAATATTATATCAGCAACTGAATACCAAATTTCGACATTCAATCATTACTAAATATTTGATGTTGAAATTTAAATAGCACAGAATTTATTTCACTGAAATGTTTGACTGACTGACTTGACTGATTTCTTACTAATTCTCAATACTGACTTTTAAGTTGAGCTCCTGCAAAAACATTATTTCCAGCAACATTTTAGCATTGGAGAGAATTGTTGTGCCATTCATTCTTTAGTATCTGAATTCAATAATTGATTACCAAACACCTTTTGAATTTTTTTACTTGATTCAAACTATTTGATCTGGTTTAATCTATCTGAGCAACTGAATATAGTTTTTGAATTTTAAGGAGGTGAATTTTTGAAATGAGCAATTTGAAAGTGACTATTAAGAACATGGAGGTTGGCTGCTTTTTCTCAAACAAGTTAAACTATCTAAACAAATAATAAATGTCGATACAACACGCTGCCAACAACATCAATGTCTTGGTGCTCACCTTGAACCCACATCTTTCTGTCTGCCTCTGTTGTCTCTTTTTTAATGGGAGATGTGAGCATATATACCTACACATGTCTACACACACAGGAGGATCTTCTTCTGTGGTACACCACTAAGCTTAGCAATGTTACAATGAATGCTGCCTTCACCAGTTCAAGTGCAAATACAGAAAAGTATGAGCCTGGACTGATTTTAATGGGTGAGTGGGAGTCAAATTTCCCTCTTTTGTACAATGTGGGGACATGTCCCTGTTTCCCTGCAGCAATGGCATGTATGAGTTGCAACGGTGTAATCTCCCCCATCACAGGAAGTAGGATAGTGAACTATGCGTCATGTAATTCTGTAACCATGGCAATAACACAATGTTTTCAGTGTATCCTTGGGAGAAATGAATGCTTTTAAGAGGAAGAACCAATTTATTTCCTCCATGTTACCGAGGAAGAGTGCATCCATTTTCCTGAGTTGACACAGTAAATGTTATTTGATGAAATGTTACTATTGAGCTTCAGAAAGCTGACGGCAACACTGAACTAGCAATGGACACAATACACCGTCACTCCAGTTGCGGTGTGTGATGGTAGCGGCGGAGATGTAAACTCGCTAGTTGCAGAATGTTGCAGACCTTACTCTTTTATCATCCAGCTTCATCATGAGTCTTTGGTGTAAACTCAGACGTATCTGAAGAACATCCTAATGCCACCCTTTCAATAATAAGTCTCTCAATATCTGCCCATCATATTTCCGAGGTAATAACAGGCAGTTAATACTTTTCGTGAAATTACTGATGTGAGATTCATAATTCAAATCAGGGTCTAGAAGCACACAAAGATTTTAATTAAAGGCCAGGCACACTCTACACTCTAAGTTACACTCTACAAGGTTCAGTTGGAAAAATTGCCTCCTTCCTCTGCTCCACAGTCACGTCAAAATACAATAATTACAATGTCAGGTTGCAGGACATTTTAAATGAAGTGCTACTTAATACCAAACTGAGGCAATAGGAGGATGTTGGTGTGAACAGAGATAGCAGCAGTTTTATATTTTACTGATTTTTCTTGAAATTACAACTATGTGTCACAAAGGACAGCTCTGTGTGAATATGGTTGGATGTTATCCAGGCCGTGTAGCTTGTGAATGAGCCACTGATGGTGAAGCATGAATAAGGTTGCTGATGCCAGTGCTGTCAATCAAGCCATGTATTGTGATACTGTAATTGCTAGTTGCAGCACCACAGACATGCTGCCCTGCTAGCATGAATTTGCTTCCTAATCTGAAAGAACGCATGTTTGACAATTCTGGTGTTTTTCATTTCTGCAATTTAACAGAAAGCTAAATGCATAAACAGGACAAATGGAGGCTAGTAGCAGTGCTCCGGCCTCCATAATTCATTTATAAATCCCTGGGTTTCAGTAGATAGATAGATAGATAGATAGATAGATAGATGTTGTAAGTACCAGATCAACAATAAGAATTAGAATTACAAGGTAAATAAATAAGTAAAATAAAGGTAAATAAATAAATAATAAATAAAATTATTGAAGCTGGGAACATGAATAATAGAAAATTGAAAAAAGGTAGTAGTTGGTAATGCACAATCATGTAAGGTACCATAAAATCTAATTTTGCACAAAACAAAATGCTGCCTACAATTCCAATTACCCTGCTAACTACACTGTATATAACATTGTATTTGCTAACTGTAAAGCATCTACAATACGTATTCTAATACTTATTTTGATAGGAAGCTCTGTTTCCAGGGCTTTGTCTGCAGAGCAAGTCCATAGAACAGCCACTCTGGGGCATATGGCAACAAATTCATTTTACTATTTCACAAAAAAAAAAAGTCAATATTAAAATCATATCAAAACTGGTTTTCATGATGAGCTTCAGTGTTAACATACCGCAGATATTATTCCATTTTCTGTCTTGAAGAAATAAAATATTAAAAGTAGAGCAAAATAATTAACAATTAGTTAACTTTGGTATTTTGATCTGTTCAGTTATTTGTCCTAACGCAGTAAAGTTCCTGAATTTGGAACGACAAATAATTTTGTACAATAGGGACAATTGAAAGTAAGAATTTGAAGTGAAGAATGTTTTGATAGTGATATTTAATGCAAAGCGTATTGTGTTAAGGAAGATTTGAAGACCTACAGCATGGAGAGCATTCACTGAACAGATGTTTCAGGCCACTGGATGGTGACTGTAGAGGTCACACAGACTGTTCCAATCATGGATCCCCTTCCTAACTTCCTGGCGTGTCAGGACAGATCATTATACACACAATTTACATTTAGGTGTCTTGACTTTCTTAACATGCAGTACTTTTTTTACTTCTACTCTCTTCATGTTTATTGTTTGTGCCAACATACCAAGGCCAATTCCTTGTATTGTAAAAACTTTCTTCGCAGTAAATCTGTTTCTGATTCAGATTTTGGTAGCGTGGTAAGCAGTGTTTTTAAAAGCTCCTTTTCAGACCCTGAGTGGATACAGTCAGGTCCATAAATATTTGGACATTGACACCATTTTCAGCATTTCGGCTCTACCACAATGGATTTGAAATGAAACAATCAAGATGTGCTTTAAGTGCACACTTTCAGCTTTAATTTGAGGGTATTTACATCCATGACCACAAGTTGTATTTTGTTGTGCAACCTTGTAGCATGGTCTGAATGGTCAGAAGTCGAGTTGGCAGGTTTTGATCTGATCCTCTGAAGAGAACCTGCTCGGGAGCAAGTTAGCACCCAACTTTGTCAGCTTTGTTACCCACTTCAGTGTCTGTTACTGATGCACAAGGCATCCTTCTGCATCAATATTAGATGCTCAGAGCATCACTTCATTCTAAATGGGTCTCGTTTCCAGTTCATCAGATACTGACACAAAGTCACAAAGTCCCACTGTTTGTAACAAGGTTTCCTATGAGAGTTTTTTCTCAGACTTGACAGAACTCACAGAAGACATTATACAACTGTTTTCATTGTCTGAACAGGACTCCTCGTCACTATACAAGTGACTTTTGACATTTGGAAATTTCCCTAATTGGAAATGAACACAGAGATAAGCTAAAATGGTGCATTTATTTTCTTTTTTCATTTATCATATTTAAATTATTTGTGGTCAGTCACCTGCCTGTCCTCACATTTATTCATAAAACAGCATGGCCAACATAGCCTGTTACGCACAATGGAGCACACATTTAACCCTGGAGAACCCAAGAACCCTTTTCTTCTTTGGAAAATTATGAACTATGCATTAAATGACTGCTATAAGTTCACTGAACACCAACATATCCACTTTTTCAATTTTAACCCTTTATTCCCTAATTTAGGATTAGGGCCAAATTTGACCCATTGGGCTTTAGGCGTATCATTTCAAAGAATCACAATAACAAACACTGTCAATGCAAACTATTTTAAACTTAGGAAAATAATCAGTCAACCACACAGCTACATTTAACAATGTTTTTTTTTGCTTTATTTGTTGCATGTTAGAACTGGATTTCAAATGTACAAACACACTTTGGCCAATGGAAACAAGAACACAAGGCCAAAAAACATCATGGGTCTTTGCTTATCAAAAAATCTGTTCTGCTAGAGAGAGGAACTCACACTAGACATTGTGGTAGTCTTTGAAACAATTTCTTTTTTTGTTGATGCAGAGAGGAACTGCACATTTTTCACAGTGCATTTCAGTTTTGAAGTCCTTGCACACAGCACATCAACGGCGATTTACTTATTATATATATTTATATATAAAATACGTAATAAGTTATTATATTATCATAGTTATTATAAGTATTAGTCTCTGGCCCTGTACTACCGAGGTAACTTAGTAAAATATATTACACAAATGAATTTATTTCAAGGCTTTAGCCAAATACAGGACTGTCACCATTCTCCATCTACAAAGTCACTCAAAGAACCAAAGGGTCATTTTTGACCCGACATTTTTTAACCCATACACCCAGAGGGTCATTTTTGGCCCATCGTTTTTTGAACTAGCTCAGAGTTGCTAATTTATCCAAAAAGAATATAAAACGTACTTCTAGGCATTCTGCAAGCTAATACTAAATAGATTAACAAAAAATACACAATTTTACCAACCACTGGTTTGCTGAGAAGACGATTTTGTTTGGGTAGGTTTCCAGCTCAATGAAACAGCATGTGGTCAGTCATCTTGTCACTACCACTCTGGCTCATGTCAGTTCAATATTCATCCACTAAGTGTCTCTATGCAGGGGTCAGAAGTGGCACTCTGGGTTTTTGAAGTTAAATTTGACAATTTCTTTTATGTTTGTTCATTTTGGGTAGCAGCAATTAACAGCGGCCAAATTTGACCCCGTGGGTTCTCCAGGGTTAAGGTAATATTCAGTAATAGTATGTGATATTGGGCCAGCTGATTGTCCCAAACCCAAGCCTTGGTTTTTGTATACGTACTGTTAGATGTACTGTGTGTGTGTGTGTGTGTGTGTGTGTGTGGAAAAGAAAAAACAAAAAATCAACTCTGTAAAAAACAAAGCATAAGCAAACTGTTCATCAGTCAAGTCTTGGAAACTTCAGGCTCCCACAGCACTAAAGTGCAAACGACAAATGACAAAAATCTGTAAGTTGCATTCATACTGATGTCTTAGGAAAGAAAAGGAAAGCATGAATTAATTGTTCTGTAGCCATGAGCTCAGCACTGGAAGAACTGAAGTACTTTTGCTCATACAGCAGTATTTAGTAAAACTGTATTATGTTTCTGTGACTGTGAGTAGTGGTTTGTTGTATCTGTGAACATAATAATTAGATGTCAGCATTTACCATAACTTCTCAAACACTGCCAGGCATTTACTCGAACCAGGATATATTAGTGACAGGTTTTTATTACTTATTTTGACAGTTAATACAAACTCAACATTTCCAAAATGTTTACATATTTTCTTGATAAATGTTGTTTAATGAACATTTTACAGCACTAATTCTGGCAGTACAACACAGTCATGTCCTGATCAGCATTGTTGGTTTCCATTTCACTAATTTCAGTTGTTCCAATTTTTCATTTCATGCTAAGCTGTCAGGTGCAAATCTGCCAGGGTGAGATGGGGTGCCTTGTTGTCGGCCGCACAAAAATGCATTCCATGTTTTCAATCCCAGGTTTTCAGCGTAGGCTACTATATGCTGGTAACAACAATACTCCACTGTGTGTATTTTAGCTGTGAAGTTGTGAGACTACAAAAAATTGGGGGGAAAGTCACACCAAAACCCCTGGAGGGTTGAGCCACGTAGTAAATAAAAGTCTTAAAGCCCTCCTTTATTGGTGTGCTTTTAATGTGGAAAAATCTGCTGAAAGGTTAGGTTTCTTGATGATATCGTATAATTGAGTAACAAAAGCGCCACACTGAGAGTCTATGACATCATGGCGATCACCTATACGGGACACATCTTTTCAGCCCAAAGCCTTACTACGGCATTCACTCACACACTTCAATGGCAACTCAAACAACAACAATTCCCTTCGCTGTTCAAAGTTCTTGGATTAAAACACCAACCAGAAAAAAATTTTATTTTAGGAAAGTTTTACATTCTCTTTTAAGTTTTATATGGAATTTGTTTTCTCCAGTCCTCAGAAGCTGCTCTCTCCAGTCTCCCTCCTCTATCTATCTATCTATCTATCTATCTAGTCATTGTTCAATCAAATCAGCTTAATTTATTCCTCTCAAGAAATTCTGTATTAAAGCTGTAACAATCTGGTTTCAGAACTAAATACAGTGCTGTAAATGTTATAAATGAGATTGTAAATGCTGTTGATAAAGGGGAGAGTTTTATATATTAGTTTTAATTTTGACTACCTGTCTCATTGACAGCAGCATGCAATAAAAAAAATGATCCATATTCCTAATAGTTAACCCATTACCACTCTGAAGGGCATAGTATTGAAAGGGTCTCAAATTAAAATAACTACAGTCATCTCAGTATCTGTCTGGATCAAATTCCACATTGACTCACTTGTCAGCAGGCCACAAAAAAAAAAAAAAAAAGAAAAGAGAAAGCAAATTTTCCTGTGCTTGGTAGGAAATGTATAATTGAGGCCGTCTTCGTGTCTGTTCTGGATAATCACAATGTTATCTATAAGCACACCTCTACCTCCACCCTTACACCACGAGATTCAGTTTGTCACTCTGCTGTAAGATTTATTACTGACAGTTATAACAGTTATTCTACTCATTGTATATTGTATGAAAAGGTTGGCATCTCACAGTAAGATGCAAGAGGCATTGGTTTCTGTTTTATAATTTATAAAGCCCTTAATGGAAACTTGCCATCATATACCACTTCCTTATTAAAATGATCTACAGTCACTATTCCACTCATTTAAGTGATTGGCTAATGCTCCAAGTCCTGTGCACAAACACTCCATTTGTACTGCACACACTTGGTGCATTTTACAACATCTATTAAAACATAACACAATTCTACCAATAGTTCAATTAAAAACTACTTACTCTTCAATGTAACTGTTTTTAATTGTGTTCTACTGTTGTTTGTTTGCTTTGTGTTAATTATTAACTGCATGTATTCATTCTGCTTTGATTGTACATTTGGAATGATTGAAAAAGGTGCCACGCCCTCCAGATTTAAATAAAGGTTCATGAAAAAGAAATGACCAACATCCCAGACAAGTCCTCCACAGTAGGAGAGGGTAAATGGGATGGACTTGTATGGCACAGCATTCACATTCCCACACTGATGGGAGGCTGCCAACGCTGCCATACGTACCTCTGAGCCAAAACTGGCTCCATCATGTGGTCGAAGAACTGGACAAAATGTACATTATGCTGAATTTATCAAGACAACGGGTAAAAAGTGTGTGTTACCATTAACAATGAACATTATGCTGAATGTTAAAGCGGACTTGACTGCTATTAAAACACATAGCATTGCCTGCAGGATCAACATTATGCTGATTTACCATGTGAGCCATTACAATACAGAAAAATTCCACAATACCTCAATGTTTTTACCTGATCTTTATTGGTGCTACCACAAACAACTCAGCCTCAATTTGTTTGTGCTGGCTACTGGCTATTTATTTGAAACTTGGTCATTATTTGGATACCAACATGTATATAAGAGTTTATGAAATTCAGGTTTTCCAAAATACTGTGCTCATCACAAGCCACAATCAGGCCACTCAGCATCCTTGGCTGATGGCGTTCAGGTCAGTGTCAAGAAAGACATCCCCTAGTAAAACAACTTCTAGCAGGCATGTAGCATTGATTTGATCCCACAATGAATTGCTGTTTTCTACACACAGAGAAGCCTTGTAATGGATTAGCTTAGAAGTCTGCAGACTATTTTTGTCCCTGCAATGTAAGATGGTGGCCGAGTTCTTGATTAAGTGGGCTAGAAAGATATCATGATTGTTTACGCTACAGGAAACCATGAAAATCAATCAGAACATTCATTTTGTGGAACAAAAAAACATGTTAGAAATGTGTTTCAGTGGAAAATAAAAACAGTGGTAAAAACCTTTATTTCACCCTGCTCCTGCTGCCAGCAAAGGCAGCTTATTAGGGTTTTCTTTCTCACACTGTGTTGAGGAGTGTTGCAGATCTGCAGCGCTCAGAAAGGGAGCCGCTGAGTGACAGATCAATTTCATTAAGCATCCTTGGCTTGTAGTTTGAATTGACTAGTATCATACCATTAAATGGAAAGCACTGTCTGTCGCTAACTGAATCCATTCTGTGAATTATTTCTCCTTTTCCTTTGCTTCGGTCTTGCTGTGTGTATCAGTTTTCAGTCTGTCCACCCTGCTACACTTGCTCCTCGACCTTGTTGGGATCCATGTCAACAGTAGGGACCACCTGCATAGGCTTGCAGCAACCAGCACAGACATATTTGAGGAAGCAGAGGTAGGCACTGCCAGACACTATGACTGTGATGATGATGATGATGGTGGCGCCGAAGGCTGGCGACACAGCATCTTGCAGGACAGACTTGAGGCCTCCCGTGTTGATCCCACTAGACCCCCTGCTCAGTGGGCTCTCATCAGGTTCACTGGTAGCCTGACCTATAACAGAGAGGAGGTCAACGGTCAAAGTTCAAGTGATTGTTGGGTTACAGCAGCCATGTGTCACCATATGGAAGGGCATCTAAGAGGTGAAATCACTTTTGTGATTGGTGGTTGGTGGTTCCTTCAATCATCATGCTCCGTTTGAATCATGTGCATGGACATGGGAATGTCCAGGTTAACGTTGTTCCGTTGTCCATGCAAACAATATTTCATGCAAATTTATATCACAACCAGGATAAGACTTACAAACAGGACACCAGTGTGCAAGTAAAAATGTTTGTGGTTTGTTGTTGAGGTCCTTGCAAGCTTCTTTCTTCTATTTTTTATTAACCAATCAGAAAAAAAAGTCAGCTTATACATAAACTTGTTTATAGTTACATGTATCAGTATGCATTAGTTGTGTGATTGACATAAAGCTGCTTGTCCCTGTTTGAAGGAGACCACCTAGATCTGTGGTGTCAAACTCATTTTAGTTCAGGGGCCAGCATCAGTGTGTGAATGTGTGTGAAAGAAAAGTCTCCTCCAACGTAGATTCCTCCTGAATGATGTGTGAATGGGTGAATGATGATGTGATGTAAAAGTGCTTTGAGGAGTTGTAATTACTAGAAAGGCACTATACAAATACAGACCATTTTCCATTTACCATTTACATACAGCCCAATTTGATCTCAAGTGGGCCGGACCAGTAAAATCATACCATAATAACCTATAAATAACAACAACTCCAAATTTTTCTCTTTGTTTTAGTGCAATAATGTAAAAGTACATTCTGAAATGTTCACATTTAATTAGCTATCTTTTTAAAAACAGTATGAACGACTTGAAATTTCTTAAGAAAATGAAGTGCAATTTCAACAATATTGTGCCTCACTCACAAAGTCATCCCGCAGGCCGGATGTTTGACACCCCTGATCTAGATGGTTCATTTACTAAAACGTCAAGATGATGAAGAGATGACATAAATTTGATGTGAGAGGAGTAGTTTTAAACTTTGCTATTAGATAACAGACAACAATACATAGTTTGCTGGGAATACTTCTGAGTGTATGAAGACTAAATGTGGAGTCCCACAAGGTTTGGTTTTGGGGCTTAAAGTTTTTATTTTGTATATTAATGACATATGTTAAATGTCAAAGATATTGCAGTCTGTGTTGTTTGTAAATGACACTTTTTTTCAACATGTACATGAGTTCCAGAGCATTCACAGTGTAAGGGGCAGGTCAGACTGGGCTACTTCGACAATCAATTAAAGAGATGTGTTTATATTAAACAAATTCAAAGATATATTTTCCAGTTGTGTTTGATGTTATTTCAGACCAATCACAGCATCACCTCATTTGAGTCAAGATTTGAATTTTATTGGTGAAGATTTCCAATGGAAATGCAAGAAAACTAGACATTTCAATAATTGCTTAAGATTTTTTTTTTTTTAATTTTGTGTTTCATTAGATAGTGACAGGAAACAGTCCCTACGATTGGCTGGCGACCAGTTCAGGGTGTACCCCGCCTCTAGCCCGCAGTCAACTGGGATAGGCTCCTGCTCCCCCCACGACCCTGACAGATAAGCGGTATAGAAAATGGATGGATGGATGGATGACAGGAAACAGGTGAGAGAGAGGGGATGACATGCAGCAAAGGACCTGAGCCAGAGTTGAACCTGGACTGTAAGGATTAAGCCTTAATGATACATTTTGCTGGCAAAGGTTTCCATCACTGGAAGCATGTGTTAGAAACAAATAAAGAACTGCACAAACATGCTACTTCATAAGACCACAGCTTATGTGAGACAGGTGCATGAGGCAGCCAGTCAGGAAATACAGATCAGTAAGCTCAGAATCGTTACTATGTGGGATCTATTATTGACATGATAACATTTTTGGCTATTAATCCGCTCCATCTTAGAGGAGACAATTCATTTGAAACAATAACAGAGTCAGGAAGTGGGATGTTCCTACTGCTCTTTCAATATACCCTACAAAAAGACTTACTGAAAATAATGCAAACCATTCCTCACTACACAACCTACACGTTCCATGACATCCAAAATGAACTAATAGCATTAATGAGTACCTGAATGACAGTCCCTACATTGTTTTATGGTTGTTTTGATGCAATTTGTGGAAAAATGGCCTGGTGTTTTTGAGAGAGCAACAGCACACTACAGGAATTCACTTGACTCAGAGGGCTACATGTTTTGGACTGTGATAAAGTGAAACTTCTCTTGGATTTAACCAGAACCAAGCTCATCAAAGCTGAATACAATGTTGCCCAACAGCTTCCCTGTCCCAGCTGAATGGGAAATGGACTTAAAAGAGTGTTAAAAGTGTTTCAATAGCAGTCAGGTCCACTTTAACATGTGGGGCCTCTACTACCACCTGTGAACTCCATCTCTGCTTCAAAATTGTCTTCAGCGATCAAAGAACCAGTACGCTTCATCCTCACCATATTTTAGAAGAATTTTTATTGTGTCTACTGCATGGTGACATCTGTCTGTAGTTTATTTGTGTGGTGGGGCAACTTGCATAAAATGCTATTGTTTATGACGACCAAGGTGCAGTGTACACAGTGTTACCGTTCATATTGTCATACAAGACGCATCTACCGTGGTGACCATTCTTGGTGTTGGTCATATTGTCGTATTGCTTGTGTGGATGCATCTGCCGTGGTTGATTTGCTTGCACCCTCACAAAAATCAATCTAGTGATATGCTCTGTCCCAGTCTAACATAAAGTCGAGACTTACATTGCAAAAAAAGAGCAGTAGTAATTAGTCATGAAGTCGATTCAAGTCTGAAGTATTGAAACTTAAACATTTAGTGGAGTTACAGATATTAGTTGTGCAGGGCAAATAGCTGTATTGACCACATTATTAGTAGTTATTTCAACTACTCAAAGCACTTTTACATCACATCCTCATTCTCACAGGAGGAACCTAAGTTGGAGGAGACTATTCTTTCACACACATTCACACACTGAAGCTATGGTTCAGGAGCAAGTTGGGGTTCGGTGTCTTGCCCAAAGACTTCAACATGCTGACTCATAGGAACTGGGGATTGAACCACCGACCCTCTGATTGAAGGACGACCCACTCTACCTCTGAGCCACAGCTCAGGTTTGAGTAAGGGGCAGGTGAAATTAGATTTTTATTCTCCGTGCTCCTTTTCAGAGTGCATGGAATGTGCAAATAGAATTATTTTATGATTTGGAATCTTTTTAAATTTCTTTTGGAACTAATAAAAACAAAATGAAATGTTTCACTCACAGAACTGAGGTTAATTAGAGACAGCTGAGCAAATGTAAAACCTTGGTGGAAGTTGCATTAAAGTAAAATATTAAATATTGAAAATTTGTGGATGTCTGGCCGAGGGCACTAAAGTGGTTGGTTAAAATGGTCAAAACACAATCCGAGATAAAAAATAAGTCCATGGCAAGTTGAGCCAAGTTGCATTTTTTTTTTTTTTTAGTCCAGAATTAGTCCCAAATCTAGATAGGAATCGTCAGCTGAGAATATCTAAGCAGCTACACCACACTAATGCACATGTTGAGGCTCCAGTGGTGAGTTTGACACAGCAGTCAAATCAACAGAGCAGAGAGGGAGGTAATTTAGGTAATGCAGTGAAAATCTATATTCCATGGCTGTGCATCCAATTACTGCCTGTGGACCAGGTTGCTGCTGGGTGCCAAATGATGTTAGTCACCTGAAGATGAAACATATACACTTATCTGAGCCCCCCTCTCTACTGTTTCATACGTTTTTCTATGTTTTCTTAACATTTTAAAGATGTTCCGACGTTTTCTGCAGTATATTTAAAGAATGACACCCCTGTGAAAACTCCCTTGTTGGCCTTGTGTCTTGTGTTGTGGCTCAGGGATGTTCTGCTGCAGAGATTGTGCTTCGTGGAGCGACATTGCTCTGTTTGACATGGAGCAAATGTACAAGATGGCAGCTTTTACAATATTCATTATTTATAAAAGATTTAATTTCATATGAATTCATATATGCAGAATTACTTCTGCTCTTGGAATTTTTGGGTTGAGGAATAGCTCAAACATATAATTTCATGTCGTTTTCATGTCAGTGGCAAAACCAGGCCGTGGATTTTTAATTTAGCCCTTTTATGGTACTGGGGGACTTAAAAAGAATGCTCAAAACTTGTACAGCTATCCTGACTTTCAGCCTCTAAAATCATTAAAACACAAAGAGCTGTGGGTCCTACATTTCCCATTATGCAAGTTGATAGTGTCTTTCCTTAGATGACTCACAGAGAACATTTTGACATGTGAAAGTGGAGAATATGTGACACACCCCTGCAACTGAGGTCTCTCTCAAGACAAATTACATGCCTGGAACTGCACCCAACTTAACCTGTCATAAGGATATAAGTGAAAGATTCAAGAGATTTAACGAGCAGTTATCTACATTCCAAATGAGAGCAGCACCAGCAAGCAATCCTGGATGAGTGCAAACTCCCAACTTTAAACCATACAGTCTGCAACAACATGAGAGATGAGATTACATCCTGGCAAACAGATACAATTAAATCGTTGAAAAATGGCAAAAAGAGCTAAATGGGTTTAGCAATGAATTTTATGAAAAACAGAGCCATCTGCTGAAAATGTTTAGGCAGGCATTTGATAATGGAGAGCTTCCAAACACAGTGAAAAAGGCACTATCACTCTCATTTAAAAAAAGAGAGAGACATGGAAGAGTCAGAGTCCTACAGGCAGATATTTTTGCTAAACACAGATTCAAAAATCCGTACAAAGACTTTAGCCATAAGCCTCGTGAAACTGCCAGACTGGATTTATAGCACAAAGACAAATCTTTGCATGCTGAAAAGGCATTTGACCAGGTTGAATGGCCATTTCTACTACTGTTTTTTCTTGGATAAAATTACCTTATAACAACCTCTATGCCAAAATATTGACTAACCAGACACTCTCTCCTGGGAACCAGGAAGGGCCACACCTTAAGTCCCTTGCTCTTTGTGCTAGTCATAGAGCCCTCCACAAACAGCATTCAATAACACTCAGAAATTCATGGCTATAACACAATG
The DNA here is from genome assembly GCF_042242105.1 of Pempheris klunzingeri. Lineage (NCBI taxonomy): Eukaryota > Metazoa > Chordata > Actinopteri > Acropomatiformes > Pempheridae > Pempheris > Pempheris klunzingeri. Next base: position 4,006,425 of record NC_092021.1, read on the forward strand.
CTAGTTCTTCCAAATCAGTACGTGAAGCTTATGAATAGTTGTTCAGTGGGGCCCAATGTCATTTTTACAACCCATAACAGCAAATCGCTCCTTTGCTCCCACAAATTCAGATGGTGTGTTTCTTGCATGGAGAGAAATGCCGGCATCTACTATTAGCGACCTATACCTGGAAGGCACCTCCAGAGAAAATACGCTCTCCCACAGCTGGACCTCTTTAAATATCTTTGAGTTAGGAGTTATGTGTAGATGCTGGGATAGGCTGGGTCTGAAAATGTGATTTCTTGTATGTACAACACTGTGTAACCCTTACCATAATTAACATCAGGCAAAATGGGGCACAGATTGGTTATCAGAGGATATCCGGGACAAAAGTATGACATATATTCATGCATGCTCGATTAATGCAAAACACTGCACTATTCAAAAACATTAAACAGAATGTATCCAGGATCTTCATCAGTAGGATAAATGTAACTGAACATAAGCAACGTCACCTCGCTGTTATGGACAATGGACACAGTTATGTCCCCGTGTGCTGAATTTTTGGATGGGGAAATTAAGACTGCTCTCAAAAATTCTGAGGTAGAGATAAAACCTGACCCAGTATCTATCACCTTGGGAGTATCAGAAGGGGTGAGCAGACTGCAGGTAGCTCACCGACGGCTTATCTTACAGGCTTCTCACTGCTAAAAAGCTCTTGTATTCTGGAAGAAGGAAAAGTGCCCATTGTTAAATTGTGGTTAATTGAGCTGACAGGAATGCTGTATTTAGAGAGAATTAGATTTATTTTCACAAAACAACCATGGGATTTGAGTGTGGATCACCTGGTTCTTATTCTGTTGTTCACTCTGCACTGTGACTTTACATGCTAATAATTTGATGTCTAATTTCCTGTTTGTTTGCTTTAAATTAGGAAGCATGTTTATCTGTACTCTATGTACTGGGATGATATGGCTCTTCATAATAAAAATATTTGAAACAAGAAGAGGAGAGGAGACCATTACAAAATAAATCTGGAGACAAAAAATGTATAGCATGACTACAAAATGAATACATAATAGGGGAAGTGAGAACCAAAACATCAGCATTTAATGTACTTAGAATGTCCTAGAGAGTCTTTTACTAAAACACAAGTAAACAAGAGTAGGAAACGGAAGCAGATCATGACACAGGCATGTCTGCGGCTCACCAAGATGGAGAAATCTGCTCTTTAAGTCCATATGTGGTTTAGTGCTCCAATAGATCTTTCACATGTCATTGCAAGAAAATCACAGGTGTAGCTGACAAGCCATCCATCCATCCATTGCCTATACCAGGCAGAAACCAGTATAGGTCCAGGGTGTACCCCGGACTGATCACCAGTCAATCACAGGGCTGATACAGAGACAGGCAATCATTCACACTCACACTCACACCTACTGGCAATTCAGAGTCACCAGTTAACCTAAACTACATGTCTTTGGACTGTGGGAGGAAACTGGAGTACCAGGAGAAAACCTACGCAAGCGAGGAGAACATGCAAACTCCACACAGAAAGTGTGTGCTGCCACACTAGCGCCAACCAGACTTGACCCTATTCTTAACTAGGCCTGGTCTTAAAGATGCCACAATGGCTGTTGTCAGGCAAGCATGCATTGCTAGGATACATTGTTAACAATCTCCTGTCTTGCTAATTTTGTTTCGAATAATGTCTCATTTGCAGCAATGATATGGAGGATCAGAGGAAACGAACAGGAAACCTCATGGATATCTAAATCCAAAAATGAACAGAGCTGTACAGCTATTGCAAGACCACACTGACTGCCAAGCAGTCGGTTGTTGTGCCGAAACACAAAAACATTGACAAGATTTAAAAGGAAAAAACTGAATTGATTTAAGTCCTGAAATTGGCACATATCTCAGTCAGCTTTGTCAGTCAGATCTGTCCTGATCAACAGTGGACACCCATTTCTGTCTCCCTTCCCTCCATTCACTCCTTCAGCCCGTGATGCAGTCCGTGGTGCTTATCAGGACAGAGCACCAGACTTTAATCCCTTAACTTTTTTGCGTTTACTTTATTCATGACAACCTGCAAAACAAACTGCAGGTTTGGGACGGCTGAAATAGATTACCCCTGCAGAATCAAAATCTCCCAATCAGCTCCTCATCATTATAAACGTCTAATGGGTTGCTCTGTACCTAACTGCTCTGTCCCGTCTCAATTGCTCATTGTAAAGTCAGTGTACGAGACCCTGTTATTACCGTAGAAACGGCTTAGATTTGACTTTATGTCTGCTCCCAACTAGGTGTGAGATTTACATTGGGTCTTAGTGAGAAGAAGGCTTGAGTCCTGTTGGTGCAGCCAGCCCCAGGACAGAAACATTCATGTCTCCATCTACAGGAAATACTCTCCTCCACCATAAACACAACCAGCTAAGTCTCTTGAAACAAAACATACATGAGGGACAATTCCTACGACTAAGGAGATATTGCTCAGAACTGGATGAATTCAAATGCAACACAGAAGAAATTAAATTGTAAATGGTCTGTATTTGTATAGCGTCTTTCTAGTTATTTGAACTACTCAGAGCACTTTTACATGACATCCTCATTCACCCATTCACACATCATTCACTCAGGAGGAATCTAAGTTGGAGGAGACTATTCTTTCACACACATTCACAAACTGAAGCTGCTTCAGGAGCAAGTTGGGCTTCAGTGTCTTGCCCAAAGACACTTTGACATGCTGACTCGTAGCTCAATCGTCCCTCAATCTGAAGGTCGATTGAGGGACGATGACCCACTCTACCTCTGAGCCACAGCCACCCCAGACTAAAATAGTCTATGGAATTCATTTCTGTCCATCCATAACAGAAAAGCCTATAACCATGCTTTAACAGCCACATGATCTGAGTTACTAAAAACCTGAAGTCAAAAAGGATAACCTTCACGAGTGATTTCAATCACTGTCACCAAAAACTCTGGGACATAATTATCACCTTTTCCTGAGGATCTGTGTGTGTGCTGCCTTTCAACTTTGAATTTAAATCAGTTCTAACAGCCCCTTTAAATCTTTCTACCAAACATGTTAAGTCTCATTTAGAAAGTGTACAAAGTGATTTTGCTACTTAACAGGGCTGTTTTGCTACATATTTCTCTGCTAGTTACCTGGCAACTGGTCTCAAGCAAAGCATTGCCTGGCACGATGGCCAATAGTCATTTTCATATATAACATGTTAATTAGTGAGCTTTACACATTGGTACATTTATACATTAGACATTTATATATACATATGTGCCCTTCTCCCCTCCTCCTGATGTTGCTGTCGCTCAGGGTTGCTACATCTATCACCACTGCCTTCTTCTGTAGTAGCGCTGTACCTCTAAGGCTTGAGCAGCGCTCAAGAAGAATTATATGGTCAACCATATTGAGAGCCACACAAGAAATATCAGTATAGAAAATGTAGGGGTTTCTGAGCTAATTTTAAGATCATTAACAACTCTGACAGTGCAATTTCTGTGCTGTGGTTATCTCTAAAACCAGACAGATACAAACGTGGCTGATGGTATACAACCTTCTCAAGTTTTTGTTTGCAGTTCTCGAAATAATTGGATCATGTAATAACATGCTGGACATCTGTGGGGAAGATTCCAGAAGGGAGGGATAAGAATCTTAAGGACATCGTCTGCCTGAATCGTCATTATCTAGCAGAAAACGTTTTGGATGAATTTAGTGGGCATTGGGTCAAGAAACAACCCGAAGCAGCTTGAAGATACATACAGACGCTTACTGTACAGGAGTGTGTGACATCACATAATTTCCACCCTATGTTAGTCCAATCAGCCTGCAAATCAAATAAAGAAAAAAAAACCTTTTACATAGAACAAAGAATACGTAGAAGCTGTACCAGCTAGCTTTAGCTGTAACTCTCTGTAAATATTGGGACACCAACACTATTTCATGTGATGGATGTACTATTCCATCAACAACGACCTGCAATGCTCACCTTCTTCTTTTTGAATTGCCAAAACCAGGCGGCTACTGAGCTCACAGCTTAACCCCCTAGATGGGGATAAAAAGATCCGACTGCCAGAGCTTAAAACTCAAAAGTAGAGTAAGAATGAAATAAGATGATATTACGAACAAATGGAAGCAATATCACAACCCTTTTATTAGACCTGGTACTGTGTGAAAATGAAAGAGAAGACAGAGAAGCTTTGCTACCAGTTTCATCAAGCCACATCTCAGTAAGGAGAATACAATCAAGCCTATGCGTTATGGCACTGAGGCGCGCTATCTTTCAAAAGCTTGCAAAATAAATAGAATTGTGAACTGCGGCAGAGGCAGGCAGGTGTGGCAGAATGACTAAGGTTTTTAAAAGACTGTATTGGAAAGTAAGACCATGCAGTGGCAGGACCTACACTGTTAGAACTCAGTGTAAGAGTGGGAGACATTCTGGTCTCGGCTGAGTCTTGTGCTGGTGAATATCAGAACAACTTAAAAGCCATGAACTAGGTAAAATTAGCAACCAATTACTTGATGTGCTTTCTATTATTGTGTATACCATTTGCTCTGAACAGGCTTGAATTAGTCAAAATAATCCAAATTTGAGATGCTGTCATACCCAGCAGTAATAAATACTAGAAATAATAAAATAGTAGAACAGGGACTTGATTTCCGCATGTATTTTGCTGAAATGTCTACCCATGTTGTCATGCAATCCCATGTGCATTATTAAAATAATGACTGTGGGATGCAAGTCAGTAAAGTTTCTGGATTGCTGCTTACCAGCAGCCAGCAATCAGGCTAGCTCCCCATTTGGAATCAACATAACATGTAACTTTGCAATTTCCTTCAGCACCACCTCCACTCAGCAGCGTAAAAGGCAACAGTGGTTAAGCAGCCAAAGGAGCAAGGAAATTAGACAGCTCCAAATCAGTGATATCTTCCTGGAACTCATAGAGGGGAAGGGAGAGTCTGTTCTTGCCCTTTACTATCGAGGCTCGGGTGGAACAACCGGGAGGTGGGTCAACTGATTTAATGTTTTTTACCTTTTAAATTTGCTGGAAGACTGATGGACTTAGTGTGCTCCAGGAGAACCAGGAGCCAAGGCCAGGCTGCCACTGGGGAAGGACCAAGATGAGCTGCTCTGGTGAACAGGGTTCATTCATCTATATCTATAACACAGGGTTGCAGGGGGGCTGGATCAAATCCCAGCTAACATTGGGAGAGCGGTGTTTTACACTTGGTACCAGAATGTTTGAGTCCGGGTAACAGTCAATCACAGGTCTGAGACATAGAGACAAACAACAGGCAATTTAGAGTTTGAACCCAGTACCTTCACTTAAGTTCACTTCAGTTAGTTACTAGTTTCTGGTTAGGATTTAAATATATTTAACATAGAAACTATAATGCCCAGTTCTGACCAAGTGGTGGAAGATACAGTGGTGTGACTGTGTAACGACTGTGTGGCCACCAACAGCTCACTGGTGACAATTAGACAGCTTATAGAGAGGAAGTAATAGCCCTGACATCTTGTTGCCAGGACCACAACCTCCATCTCCACATCAGCAAAACAGAGGGGTTTATGTGAACTACAGGAAGCGACAGGAAAAAGGACTCGCACCTATGTGTTTACATCTCATTTTCTGATAAATGAGGGGAGTTTTTCTTTGTCATTGTCACCTGGTGCTTGCTCACATGGGGATTCTAGAATTTTGAATTCTTAAATTGTTGGATTTCTTTTAACTCGAGAGTTTTGTCTGATCAATATGAAAAGTGTCTTGAGATAACATTTGCATGTATTTGGTATACATCAGAAATGACAGGGAGATGTGTTTGACTTCTGCTCCTCATGCTGTCTGTAGTCAAAGCTGCTTTTTCTGGAGGTACTACATGTTTTTGATCATGCAATCCAAAGATATTTCCATTTAAAATTAAAAGGCTGACAGAATCACAATGAACAGAAAATATGCCGCTATATTCAGTCACACAACAATTATATTGACTATATAACCTCTCTCTCATTCACTCTTTGTTCATGTGTGATTCATCAACCTGTGAGCTGTCTGGCTGCTTTGGCTAATGGCTGCTAAGCTTTTCAGGCTCTGGCTCTAAGTCTCTATATTCTATTAACTGAGAAAATGACTAAAACTGGAGAAAATCAGTATGAAGACAAACAAAACTGAATCTCACACATTCATGTATCAGTGGAGGCAAACATTGTAATGTAAAACTCCCTGCAACATGTTTTGATAAGTGTAATTAAAACCCACCATGTGGAATAACAACACCTGAGCAAAGCTGCTGCCATTGTGAACACACAGAGGAGCTCCTATGCTAACATGTCACAGTAAAATCACAGTTTAATGGAAGCACATGACTGTAACAGATGGTACAAAACCCATACTAATCATGAATGTATGAGAGATCATCATGTATGATATTATATGTGACCTAAGAATAGGCATAGAATAAGGCGGCTTAATGAGTATGTAAATTATATGAATCATAAGCTCTTGATCACAATCCATTTGAACACTTACTGTATGTTGGAAGTGTTAAGCATCGCTCTCCACTACCATCATCAAAATACCAAATGAGGGAGACAAGCGTACATAAGGAGAGGAAGAAGAGGATGTGCACAGTGATAGGAACGTCAGCTAAGAGGCGAACACGAGGCGCATTTCACACTTACACCAGAGGCAGACCTCACGGCCAGGTTATGAATCAACTGCAGAAGCACAGACTTTCTCTTCTGATTTCAAAACTTAAGAAACTGAAGCCAGATACAGTGTGTTCTTTTTTCCCTTTCACTTTAACGTCTAAAAACGGCGCCCAACACCGAGGCACCTAATGGGATTATTCTGTCATGTGTGAAATAATGTAACTATGCATGTCCTCCTTATTATAAATGCAAATGATTATTTATCAGCATTTTTCAGGCTTGAGGAAATTCAGTGGCTAAACAACAGCATTTGATGATTAATATTGGAACAAATTTGATTTTTAGTATTTCACTGAGGTACTTTTGAGGTACTTGTACTGTACGTGAGGGGCAAATATTGTATTTTTAGTCCACTACATTAATTGAATAACGTTGGTTACTTTGCAGGAGTAAGTTGTGAATATAAAACATAAAAATACAAATAAATTATGACATGTTAGTAGTTAGTAGTAGTAGTAGTAGTAGTAGTAGTAGTAGTAGTAGTAGTATCATGGGTAGTTGTATATGAAGTTCAGCTCCTTTACCAGCTGCAACATTAACATTATTATACACAATAATACAAAATGCATCATATGTAACAACCTCACTCCAGTAACATAATACATATGATTCTGAAATGGAGCTGCATAGTGTGTACTTTAAGCAAGATTTTGAATGCAGGACTTTTACTTCAGAGTATTTCTACAGTGTCATATTGCTACTTTTACCACCACTGTGTTTAAGTACTTCACTAGTACAGACCCATAGTGGCTCCACTGGACAACCCCATTATTTCAGCTGCCTCTGATTTAGACATTAGTCATTTCTGGCAATAATGAACACATAAAAGTTCCTTTCAGACAGGTTAGACTTGAGAGAAAAAAGTACCACGATGCTGATTTCAACAAATATACTGGCTGGAAAATGTTACATTAAATCAGGTTTTCTTTCTACATTTTAGATATGCTGTTGTTAACGAGATCGTCAAAAAGGAAGCAGACTCTTGGTATTGAGGCATCTATTCCCAGTACAAAGACCATACACACCCCAGCCTCAGTCTGTTCACACTGCTGCCATCTGGCAAGAGATACAGAAGTATCTGCTGTCGTACCACCAGACCACAGAGCAGCTTCTTTCTTCAAGCTGTGGGACTCCCTAACTCATCCATCACAATTCACAAGAAATAAATGATATGGAATTTACACTGACATTATCTGTACTGTAAACTTTAAGGCTGTACATTGTTTTATTTTATTTTTAATTTAATTAATTAATTTAATTTTTATATTTAGTGTCCTCTGTGTGGGTGTAGCATGAAGACACTACAACTTACACCTCTAAAATGACAATAATACATGGATACCTGAGACTCAACAACTGTACAATGTACAGTACCAGTCAAAGGTTTAGACACACCTTCTCATTTCATAGTTTTTCTTCATCTTTATTATTTTCTATATTGTAGATTACATTTGTATAATATTGTAACATTATATGTACTAAGTCTGTTTTCTCTCTCTTTTTTACTCCTTAACTCCTGTCAGCATATCAGCCAAGTCTCCTGCAGAACTTGATAATCTCATTGTTATTATTATTAATTTCTCTAGTAGAACTGTCTCTTCCATCATGTCCTCTTTGGCATAATTCATTATTTTCAGCAGGAGGCAAATCATTAATCGGTGTCAATTAACGGAGTTCTACCATTGTCTGGGAGATATAATCAGTGATAGAAAAAATGTTACATATGCTAATCTAAGGGAACATTATAATCCAAATAATGCCTCCCTCTTAATCTAAAAAGAAGTTCCATAAGGGAGTGCCAGTGGTGACAGAGATGGGTTTGGACAATAACTTGTGAGCTATTGCTGGGCAGCACAGTGGTGCGGTGGTTAGCACTGTTGCCTCACAGCAGGAAGGTTCCAGCTTCAAGAGGATGGATGTTATTGCCCATTGTTACAGCTCAACAGATGGTCTCAAAGACATTAAGACAAATTAACACTTTTTTGTTTACTACATAAACCTTTCATAGTTTTGATTACATCTACACCAGTAGATCTATTCAAAAATCACCACATAAAAGTAACAGTATTCATTCAAATATGAATCCTAAGATTTCCTTGATTGCTAAAACAAACTGGACAAGTGATATATTAGTCTTTTCTCTCTCTCTTTTTATGTCTTGGGTCTGAAGAGTAGTGTTGTCCAGCTTCGGAGCAGACTGACCCTCAGTCACACTGACCACAATCAAATACGTCTGTGTCTATTTGCTCTCTTGTGCTTTGTGATGACAGCAGCTGCTGAAGATTGAAGAACTGGTGAGATGGAATCGTAAAACTGCAGGGAGCTCTTGCAGTGTGCAGATCATTTGTTTGAGTCTTGCTTGCCTTGTCCATGTCTGTTAACTACAATTAAAGAATTGGGTTGGAATACTCTGCCTGCATTGTCTAATCAGACAAATACTAGTATCAAGATTACAACATGTCCACCAGAAGAAAACAACACTTTAAACACTAAATTCAATGATAAATATTACATTTTCATTGACTAACATTTACCATCATCATGTGATTTTAAAACTAGCATGATCCAAAATAGATTGTGGGAACCGAAATACTAAAGACACTCTGAAAGATGGTGGTCGATGTAAGACCTTGTGAGTGCAGAAAAAGGAAGTTGATTAAAATAGACCAATTTATTATCTGTCACAGATAGCTATAGAGAGGGTGAGAGAGGTGACGGGAGCAAAAGCAGAGGATGTAGCAGTGCAACTCTTCCTTCTGAGTGGCTACTTGCTACTTGAATTCATTGGCTGGATATGGTTATTACATTTTCATTCTTAGCTGTTCCCCCAACTCCTGTCTTTCCTCTCAGTGTCAGCCTAACACCACTTAGCCTGGGCTCCATCCTCAACCTGTCAACTCAACCAATTAAATTCTTTCTGCCTCCAGAGCAGCTTTGCTCACAGACAATGTTTCGTGAAACAAAAACTCTAGTTTATGCATCTAATATCACTTTCTGGGGAAAGCAGATCAATAATGGATAGCAAGTGAAAAATAAACATGCCCATGAGCAGTTATTCCACACAGAGCAGTAGAGCACACACACACACACACACACACACACACACACACACACACACACACACAGACAGCATCATGATGGCCCTGAATGCTTAAAATTCATTCTTGAGCCATTTCTAACAATAATGGTCTTTACTCTTAAATCATGACAAGATTGGCCAAGAGGCACTACATCTGGACAATGGTGGAAAGTAACTTAATAACTTGAATATTTCTATTTCCTGCTACTTTGTAGCAGCTTAAAAGGGCTGAATGATATGGGACCAATTCAGTGTGTTACTTTTTTCTAAGTTCTATATCATCTGCATTGCTGTATCACGTCCTATACTCTGAGCAACACCACAATATTGGATACAGTCAACATATGAACTGCTCTTTCCTGCAGGCCAGGCCGAGATATCATGATTAAATGAGATGAATTGCTGCATGAATTGATGAGTAACACATCTCTATTTAGTTAAGGAATCTGCCTGTACAGGACTGTTCTTTTAAATCCTGCTCCTACACTCTCCTGATGCATTTCTGACCATTACCATCTGCACTCACAAATGTGTGCATTCCACTCCCACCCCATCCTGCAATGTATGCCTTCCCACCCCCACCCAGCAGGAAAGATGAAGATCACTCCCGGAGAACCTCGATCCCAATGCAGTCCTATATTGCACAAAATGACATCCTCCTCCTCTGTATTTAAAAAAAGATACTCCAATAACTGTCACATTGTCTGATCATTAACACTTTGATTTGATTTTTGGTTAGATGATTGTCCCGTTTCGTCATTATGAGCCTCCGTACCTTGGATGTGTATCCATGGCAACGCCAGTGGACATGCTCAGGTTCAGTCTGTTTCATTCACAGTCATACAGAAGGAGTTGCTTAATGTCTCATCGGTTCGCATAGTGTTTACTCTTAATTAACTAGCCGTTATGTAAGAAGTGTGATCACTGACTCACACATAAAATAACTCATTTCTACAATTTCCAACAGTTTTCATGGTGGAAATCGCACATCTTGTTTTTTGTCGCACAGCAAAGTTCAAACTGTCCATTCTCGCAAAATTTGCATTGGGTCCTACAGGACTCAATGGGTCCCCCTCCCAGTGCAGCTCTCTACCTTCAATCACAATAGAAAATTGCTAATAGATGCCATTATAATCATCATGACATAAAGGTTCCTATACAACACTCAGAATATCAACAACAGACCTGGTGTGAACATTAATATATGAATAATAAACATGATCTCTCATCAGTTACAGTTACAATTCACACAGACTGAAGAAATATAAGAAAGAGCTCATCTCCACACCTGACTCTGGCTCTGCTGCTCTAAACATATTTTGATAACTGGGTAACATGTCAACATGTTGATTTAATTTAGAAATAAAATCTCAACAACCCCCCCTCCCCCTGGACACCAGAGGCCCAGTGTGAACATTCATTTCAATACTATGAAACTTACTGATCTCCCGTCAGTAACGGTACTGTAGCAACATACAAGCTGTGCACGCTGACTACGGCTCTACCACTCTGAAGATACTATGAGGACTCAAAGCATCGTCCGGAACATGTAATGTGTCAACGCGTGGATTGTACCGCCTGAGTAATTTTGCTGCACCACTTTGAATCTGACATCTGCGGTTTATTTCTGTTTAGTGACGCCTGAAGTTGTTCAGAGTCTTCTTGGATCCATAGTCATTCATCCATAGCAATATTCTGTGCACAGGCAGTGGGCATCTATTAGGTGGGCATCTATCTATCCTCTGCTGCTCTTCCTGACGTTTCTTCCATTTTTTCCCATTGAAGGGAAGTTTGTCCTTATCTGAACTTGTCCTGTACATCAGTACAGTATTTGTAAAGCCCCCTGAAGCAAAGTGTGATTTGTTAAATAAAACAATTGACTTCCCTTGGCAGTTAATACATCGCCAAAAGATCTTTTTTTCTTTAATTCAAAGAATAAATAAGACTAAGAGACTACAGCAACGCTAGCAGCTTTGTGGTTGTATGAAAGTAAATCAGCAGGAAAGCATCCAGGCTTATCATGTATGCACTTACTGTGCTTAGCCTTGAGCTGAACTCTTTGTAATCATATGGATATCATATGTGTGTCACATGTTGTTGCTGTATGTATCTGATAATTCTATGGAGACGCTATTGTCCTGTGATCGGTGCTCGAGCTCTAACACCAACTGTAGGAGATGGGTTGTTTATCAAAAGGGGTCCTGTGGAGATAAGCCATAAAAGATGCTTAATGAATGTCTTCAGTCAGACAGATGCTGTTTGCTTCAATTCAGGTTTCTTGTAAATGAGGTTTGTCTCCTTTCATTGTACAATAACATTTTTAATCTTCAACCATCTGTGTTTTGTGCATTATTTCACGTGTTCCACCACAGTTGTGCTTAAACGCAGTGGTGCTTTGACCTAAATCCATGCTACTATGCTTACAATGACAAAGTCAACATGCTGATACTTAGCAGGTGTAAGGTTTACCATGTCCATCGTGTTCGTTTAGTGTGTCACCATAGGTAGATGGAGATAGTCCATTCTCAGTGTATGCTAGCTAGAGGTTTAAAGCGTCCACATCATACTTGTGTTAACTACTTATATTTAAGGTGAGGACGGGGAAACTTCTGTTTAGCAGATGAATGTGAGAACAGAGAATCAAACTCTGCACATGTACATCATTATGCACAGTGAAGCTCAGGTGCTCAGGTGCTCAGGAGTGAAGAAACAGCAGGCTGAAACATTTCGGAGTGGAGGGACGACTTTAAAAAATCACATTACAATCACACTGGCACGAAAAAGTGTCTTGATTTCCGGCTTTAACGCAGAATATAGAGCAGGAGTATTTTTATATTATAGTGTTCATACTTTTACGTAACCAATCTAAATACCTTAGCAAGTGCCTGGCTGACTTACTGACTCTGCACTCAGAGAGCCCTGCTATCAGCATTGGCATTTTGATTTAATAACTAGAGAATGATTATTTATGATATGGGTGGGCAGAGAATTACTAAGATCGTGATTACAAACACCTCAGCCTGCGAGACCATCAGAGTAATTACATCCTACAGGAAAAGACACTGATTTTCATTTGTCACATAGCTTCCATCTGAAGCACTGTGGCTCAGACGCACGTGTTTCCAGTACGCAGATACAGATCTGTTGTAGCCTAGGGGATATCTAGGCTATGTAATTGCTTCTACTCTGCGAGGGAAAAAGCAAGATTAACCTTCATCCTACAACATATTATTATATACGAGGTCTCCAAACCAACCGCTGTACTGTAAGAAATAACCATCACAGCAAAATGTTAACCATCTTTTCTCAAAGCATTATTACTTATGTAATAACTGTTATCTGAAAAAAGGATGAACACTTTTAAAGTTAGAGTTTAGTGCAATCTCTTTGTTATATTTGTATATACTGCATATCTTTTTTATTCTATTTATAACATATTCTACTTATATAGGCACCTGTTGTTTAACTTATCTTTGCACTGTGTTTGCTGCTGCAAATTTGCAAATTTTGAAGTGAAACTGCACTGGTGGAATCGGGTGCATTTGACTAGGGCTTCTCAGGACCCCGATACATTGGTATTTTTAAAAATAACTAATTAGAACAGAAACAGAAAAACAAAGATATGAAGTCTTTCAGAACATACTGATTCACAAAGTCTTGGATAAATTGTAATGATGAGTGAAACACCAGTGAGATGTGACAGAGTAAACCTCTGGGGTCTGCTGATAGTAGGATGAGGGTTAAACTAATGTAATCTGATGATCAACTAGATCAACTCATCTGAGGATGAATATGGACTCAATTAAAGACAGCAGGCTTTCAGCAGTGGGGTGGGGTAAGATGTGAGAGTTGATTAAGCCACAGAGAGGATGGGAAGGCTGATCATACTCACAGCACACAGCTGGTAAAGCCACGAAGAGGAGGACAGTCACCGGGGAGAAAGGCTCTGGCAACATTTTACACCTGGTCCTCTACGGGAGAGCGTTAAAGACAGAATAACTGGCGACGAATGTAGCAAGAAAAGGCATTGTGTCTGTTTAACACAGCAAAAGATTCAGTCTTTAAATGAAACACATGAAGTCCAGCCCGCACTGAGCAGATGAGCGCCTGTAGCCCGACCACAATAACTACAGGAGCCTTGCAGACCGAAGGACTCAAAAAGAACAACGAGCATCATCGTTTCCTCCCTGAACACAGTTTACTTGCAGAGGTCACACATTCATCCCCGGAGAGATACTACAGGAATATAGGAGCATTATAATAACAGCACACACGACATGACCAGAGGAATCTAAAATATAAAAGCTTCCACCAATTCATTATTATTATTAGTGTTATTATTCTTAATATTATTAGTGTTGTTGTTGTTATTATTATATATGACTTATAATATTAATATCATTAGAGAGAGTCATTCATGAATAGAACATTATTTTACGAAGCCTCCCTGGGGACTGTCATGCTGCCTGTAATAGAAGAGCAGGGAAAGTAAACTTTAAGCTCTTTACCTGTTTTCATGTCCTCAGAACCTCTTTGTGTTGTTTCCGTCCGCTGAGGCTGAAACGTGAAGAGGCAGAAGGAGGAGGAGGTCACTCAGGTCCGTCTGCTGCTCCACCGAGACCATCCCACAGACTGAGAGAGAGGAGGAGGCAGCAGCCACCTCTCCATCCTGAGGAGACTGCTGCTGAGCATCCAGGGGAACTGTGGAGAGAGAGGGGGGGGGCGGAGAAAGAGAGAGAGGGAGAGGGAGGGAGGGAGGGAGAGAGAGAGACGAGGGGAGAGAGAGAGAGAGAGAGAAAGAGAAAGAGCAAAATAGAGACAAACAGAGAGGGGGGGAGACTGACAGAGAGAGAGACAGACAAACAGAGAGAGAGAGAGAGAGCGAAATAGAGACAGACAGAGACAAACAGAAAGAGAGACAAACAAACAGACAGACAGAGAGAGAGAGAGAGAGAGAGAGAGACGGGCAGAGACAGACAAACAGAGAGATAAAGAGACGGACAGACAGACAGAAACAAACAGAGAGAGAGACAGGCTGACAGAGAGACAGAGAGAGAGAGAGAGAGGGAGAGAGACAAAGAGAAACAGAGAGAGGGGGGAGGGAGAGACTGACAGAGAGAGAGACAGACAAACAGAGAGAGGGGGGGAGGGAGAGACTGACAGAGAGACAGACAAACAGAGGGAGGGTGGGAGGGAGAGACTGACAGAGAGAGAGAGACAGACAAACAGAGAGAGGGGGGGAGGGAGAGACTGACAGAGAGACAGACAAACAGAGGGAGGGCGGGAGGGAGAGATTGACAGAGAGAGAGAGGGAGAAACAGAGGAAGCGAGAGAGCGAAATAGAGACAGACAGAGACAAACAGAGAGAGAGAGACAGGCTGACAGAGAGAGAGAGAGAGAGAGAGTGAGAGAGAGAGGGGGAGAGAGAGAGGGAGAAACAGAGAGAGAGAGAGAGAGAGAGACAGGGGGGAGAGAGGGAGAGAGAGAAAGGGAGAGACAGAGGGGGGGGGAGAGAGAGAGAGAGAGAGAGGGAGAGAGGGGAAGAGAGGGAGAAACAGACAGAGAGAGAGACAGACAAACAGAGGGAGCGAGAGAGCGAAATAGAGACAGACAGAGACAAGGCTGACAGAGAGAGAGAGAGAGAGAGAGAGGGAGAGAGAGAGAGAGGGAGGGAGAGAGGGAGAGATAAAGAGAGAGTCAACATACTAAGATGGCTTAATTATCTTGCATTTCTGCTTCCAGATTATTTGTTATGTTCTTTGGGATGACAGGAACAAGCTTCTGGCCCTGATCCGCCCTCTTTGTTTCTCTTATTGTGTGGTTGGACTGCTGCTTTTGGAACAGCGACCTCACAATCAAAACTTAACCTGAACTATAAGCTTCATCACAAAGGAAGGTTTTAAGCGTACTCTTAAATGCAGAGAGTGTGACTGCATCCAGGACCCAAACTGGTAGGAAGGTTCCACAGGAGAAGAGCCTGATGATTTCAAGCTCTGCCTTCCATCCTACTTTTCAAGACTCTAGGACCAACAAGTAAGCCTGCTTTCTAGTTGAACAGTGCTCTAGTGGGGTGATAGGACACTGTAAGATCTTATCCTTTATGATAATGCATAGGTGAGGAGAGGGATGTTAAATTCCATTCTAGATTTCACAGGGAACCATCGCAGAGAAGCGAATATGGTGGTGTGATTTGTTTTCCTGATTCTTGTCAGCATACGTGCAGCAGCATTCTGAACCAGCTGGACAGTCTTTAGAGACTTGTTGGGGAAGCCTGATAATAAACAACTGTAGCAATTCAGCCTGGAAGCAGCAATGTGTTGACTAGTCTGCATCTTCCCGAGACAGGATGTGCCTGATTTTTATAATGTTATGTAGGTGAAAACAGGCAGTCCCTGAAATCTGTTTAATTTGGGAGTTAAAGGACAAACATAGTCAAAGATAACTCCCAAATTCCTCACGGTATTGCTGGAGGTCAGGGTTATGCCATTCAGATTAGCTATATGATTAGATAATGTGTTTGTAAGGTGTTTGGGGCCAAGTGCAATAACAGTTTTGTGCAGTTTAGTTGCAGTACATTTGTTGGTCATCCAGCTCTTCATGTCCATAAGGTATGCTTGTTTAGTTTCATCAGCCTTCATTGATGGGTATAATTGGGTATCATCTGCATAGCAATGAAAATGTATGGATGTCTAATTTTTGCTTGCATGGATGATTTATTGTTGATGTATCTGATCAATTGAACTAGGTTAATGTGGTTCCTTTAATGTGGTCAAATGTGGCCAATCTCTTTAATAGGATTTGCTGGTCAAGGATGCCAAAGCACAGAAAGAAGTCCTTTTGTGATCTAGAGGGAAGGTTAGATATAGATCTATAAGAAGTGCTAACTAAAAGTAAGACTTCCTTAAGCTGCCTAGTAGTGATGGGGTCTAAAAGACAGGCCGGTGGTTTAGATGAAGAAGTCACTGACTTACGTTCAGGATGGCCAAAAGGAGAAAAACATTCTAAAAAAGGTGTTTCTAAGGTTACTGTGTTTGAGGAGGAGGAGGTGGTTCATTTAAGAATTTAATCATTAAAGAAGCCTTTGAAGTTGTTTGTACTGATGGCATATCCCCAAAATAAATGATTGATTAATAGATTAATAAAGTGCTATCCTATCTTATATATGGATTATGGAATACATGGATCAGTAGAGTCATGACTCATTGTCAGCCTGGCTAATGTGCTCTATAGTGGTGGTTCTCCACAGGGGGGCCACAGCCCACTAGGGGGCCACAGAGAGCTGCCAGGGGGGCCTCAAGATGGCTGTGAAAAAAAACATTTAACATCTAACTGAACAAATAGTCGATCTGTAGTGCTTTGTATAAAGTAACTGCCTAGCCCAGTAGTAACAAATAAATACATGGATCAAAATGCAGTGTGGGGCCGTAGCATGGCCGGACGCACCACTGAGGTCCCCGTCGTCCGGACCTTGGTATTTAAAGACTTTAACACCAAGATCACGCACAATTTTATTAAACTTTAGCACTTGATGACATTTTTTGATTTAATAATTTTTGGGGGAAATTGTCAAACAAATATACTATTTGTGTTAAGCAAGTGCTAAAATAAAAATTAGTTTGAAAGAAAACACTTTTGTCATCATTGTGGCAAAACACACAGGTGGGAAAGTCTTTGTTGTATGTAAGGGGGACACGGGGGTTGAGAACCATTGCTCTTAAGGATCCCAGGGCTGTTTTTTGTTTGATCATCCTGTATTTTAGAGCGACAGTGCAGTCGAGTGTCATTCGCCGTGAGCCTGCAGCACTGTCAGCAAGATCAAGAATCATTTTGGGAGGGACTAGAGCTAGCATGATAGTCCTCTGCTGTAGTTTGACCTGGCATTGAAGTAAATGCTGATGTTGATCCTTGTATTAAGCTTCAGCAGTATCAGATAGAAATACGTTTAAATACATACAATTTATGATTTTGTGGAAAGATTATCAGCTGTTCAATTTCAATACACATGTGAGTAGATTTATTTACACTCTGAGAGAAGCAACTACAAAAAATAGAACACCAATGGGTGACTTGAATTTACAAGGCCATGGCTTCAACAATAGAAATGTGGAAATACAATGTCAATACTGACATTGTGGTTATTTTATTGCTCTGTCTGGACAGATTTAACAAACTTTAATACCTTCTTTTGTCACCTTGTGGTACTATTGCTCTTGTATTTTGATACTAGTGTTTAATCTAACATCAGTCATCAGGTGTGAGAGAGAAAGGGGTGGGGGTGGTGGTTCACTGGAAATGTTATTTGAAATAAATGTACTCTTGAATAAAAAATAGAATAGAATGCATTCAGCTATGTTGTGTCGCATCCAGTTACGACATCCATCAAAATTGGCATAGCCCTGTAGCTCTGTTTTGGTCCTCACCAACTCCTGAGATAAATATTAATGAATGAATATTCACAGGTGAGCAGTGAGACTGAACAAAGCATTTTGTGAGCTGTGAAAGCAAAACAACGAGCTGAAAGATGCTGAAACGCTCAGTAAAGATAATACAGAGTGGGTTTGTCATCGAGTGACATTTAATGTTAGCAGCTTTAATGACAGTAATTGTTAAAAGACACTAAATGCTAACATTCACCAGCCAAAACATAGTTTCATGCCAACAAGCTAATGTCCCTGTTAAAAATAAATACATAAATTCAAATAAGAACGCAGTAGAAGCAATTATATTTACAGATAGAGACAGCAGCTGGTGGACACCCTCCTGTGAGCAGACAGAGCTTTGTAACAGCAAGATGTCACTTAATCACTGTAACAGAAACAGGAAACAGCAAACCTCAAAGCAATTAGAGAGACAATATTACAATTCAACGCTGATGCAATTTTTGGTCAGAGAGGCATAACATACAAGGCATAATAAATACAATACAAAAGAAAAAAAAGGCAAGCAAAGCCTGAAGAGGGGCTCGGAGGGTTCCTGAGGACTGTGGAATAGGAAAGTAGGGTCAGGGCCATAATAGGCAGATTAGACACAAACAGGATTAAGAATAATGGAAATCTTACGGAAGGGGAATGAGTGGCAGGATCCAAAATGACACAAGAGATAGTGATATGGAATAAAAACACAACCAGGTGGAAACAAACAGTTTTCAGTTCCAGAAAGAGAAAGCGAGGTTGTTGTTCCCTGATGACTACCAGTTATCTGAACATTCTCTGGTCTTACCTCTCCAATCCTACAGACTGCAGACATGAGTCTTTGCATTGCTCTTTGTTTTCTGCCAATTCGTAACATTGGCAATACAGAACATATTAGGAAAAAGAAGATAAATCAGTAACATTTCATTTGGTATTTATTTCTAAACACAAATACAATACATTCTATATTGTTCCAACAATTAATATAATTCACCTGTGAATACGCCCCCCCGCCCTTCTCTGTCCTTCTCTGTCCTCTGCAGTTGTGTTGCTTTCTTTTCTTGGAGAAAAGGGGAGACACTGTATATGGAGTCCATATAGAGAGTCTCCCCTTCTATATAGCACAACGCTGCTGTTAACCTCAGCTCCTCCATTCATTTACCTCTCCTTTTGAGAAATGTCTCAGCGGCGCAAAGATTACATTTTGTAAGAGGAGAGTGAAGAGGCCATTGACTCTGTGTCCTGACGTGGCTGTAATAGATTACTGCCTTTTCATTTCTCCTCTGCTGCCTTGAAGGAGAGCAGACAAATCACATCTATTTGGCAAATCCACTGGAGGTCTGGAGGGCTGAAATGACTCTAGGAAGGTTTGTCATTTATTAATAGCATCTATTTTAGCTGCCACAGAGCCACTTCTGGCAGATTTTAACTCCAAAGCAGAGATCTACCTGATCAAATCAAAGCAGTCATTGTGTCTTGAAGGTCTTTCCATCCACTGCAGCACCAAAACGCCTCACTGATGAGTTATTCATGCTCCTCAACACATCTTATATCCTCTGGATCTTCAAAAATAAACGAGCGCTGACTGTAAAACCTTCAGGCAGTGTGAAACTACCAGCTTATTTTACATTAACATTTAAACACCTCTGTCCCTGGACGGCAGATTAGTTGCAGTGAGCTCAGAGTGAGGATGAGCATGAAAACTACTGTTCACATGTGAACTTGCTTTGATGATTCTGAGCCACCAGCATTTATAAAGTGACAAAATCAAGATATTCTCTGTTGGAGCATAAGCTGCATACATATGAAGCTCCTTTGTCCTTTGGAGTGTGCAGGACTCTGCTCAGGACATTTTATGACTCTGTGGTGGCGCCTGCAGTCCTCTATACAGTGGTCTGCTGGGGAGGAGGGAGCACGGAGAGGGACAGAAAGAGACTGAACAGACTGGAGGGCCGCTTCTGTCCTGGACTGCTCCCTGGACTCCATAGAGGAGGTGGGTGAGAGGAGGACATTAATGAAACTCAAATCCATCATGGACAACCCCTCTCACCCCCTGCACGAGACTGTGGGGGCCCTCAGCAGCTCTTTCAGCAGCAGGCTGAGGCCCCCACCCTGCAAGAAGGAACGCTACCGCAGGTCATTTCTCCCATCAGCCATCAGGCTCTATAACACCAGCATCACTGGCTGATGTTAATATACTGCCTACCATCCATGTCATTCCATTCCTGTCTAAAGTGTAAATATTCTATGGTGTAAATATTTATTTCATTTCATCACAACCATATATTTATATTTATATTTATATTTATATTTATATTTATTTTTGCTATTTTTGTCTTTTCTATTGCTTTGTTTTTTTCACTCTCCCTGTTTATATTGTTGCTGCTGTAACAAGAAAATTTCCCCCTATGGGGGATCAAATAAAGAAAGTCTAAAGTCTAAGTCTCCTACCAATGTGCTATGAAACCATTCACCCCTATTGTGATGTAGTGTGATTCAACACAATACCTTGGGAAGCATCCCTATGCATTTAAGCATGGTACAGAGAGTTTCATTTTATTTCATGGAGTCTTCTTAAACAAACAGCAAATCATCAATTAGTGTGATATTTTCACTTCACATATTTGCAACTCTGTAAGCATCTTATTTAGTTTCTTTTTGACCTATAAAAAATTACTGGACCTTTGACAAACGTGCCTTTTCACAAGTCTATCAATCAATCAATCAATCAATCTTTATTTATAGAGCGCCAGTTCATAACAGCGTTATCTCAAGACGCTTTACATAAAGAGCAGGTCTAGACCAAAAGAGAGAGACCTTTGTAGAAAGAAGGTATTCTATTATTGGCAGTCTTCTGATGGGGCTGGTTGGCACACTTGCACAACATGACTGTAATCACAAATGACCACATTTTAGAAAACATTTCCGTACTTTAAAACATATTATAGAGCCGAGACCTTAACCTTTAATTTGCTGCTGATTAGAATATTCAAACATAAATTATGCAAGAGAAAAAGGACCAGTTCTCCAGCCAACCCTGTTCTCCTTTTCATAATTAATCTCCAGATGCTTCGGTTCAAAATGAGATGAGAATGTCAATTTTAAAGCTGCAGACAGACAGACGGACGGACGGACGGATACAGGTCTGCACACACACACACACACATGTATGGACACATGATCCCCTCTTGGCTTATGCCTGACAGAAATGCTAAATTGGATTTTACTGATGCAAAGATGTTAGGACATCTGTATCACAGCAACCAGGTCTTGGTAGTGAAAAGCTTTTTGAGGGGCCAGAAGTTATCCCAGACATTCTGAGAGTGTTCTATGATGCTCCCTGTACTGAAAGCGATCCTCCCCAGAAAAAACGGAATACATTGCACACAGCAGTACAAAGGCCAGGAGACGTGAGGAGATACATCACAAGAGACGCAAGGCCGAGACATCAACAGACAACAAAGGAGTGTCATAGAGTGGGAAAATACAGGGAAGACATGGACCAACAATGTTAGCAGATACGATACAAGAGAGAGAACTTGAAAGAGAAACAAGAACAACAGAGGAATTCACGAGGCTGTGAAAGATGTCTTCAGATTGAGAGAGCCCAGCATTTAGCCCCTATGGAGCGGAACAGAGCATGATTGGTGTGTTTTGGTATAATCTGATAATGGTTGGTGCCTTCGAATAATTGGTTAATTTTATTCCTAAAATAAACGGATAAATAACTGGTTTATTTAGTTAGATTGTGGTTTGCATGTGCTAATTGTATCCATTTTATGACCAGGACAAGAGAGAGTAGAAGAGAACAGGAGGAGATAGGCTAGATTTTGTCCTCAAATTTAGCCCAGCTGATGTTCTAGCGTTGCATCACTGGTCGAATTTGACGTCACTTCACTTGGTGCTTTGAGCTCAGTCGTGTTAGTCGGCGGTACTGATCCTCCCGCTCACCTTTAGCTATCGGTGTTTTATGCAGCACTTTGAGATTTGCTACTGTAAAGTGCACTATAAATAAAATGCATTATTCTTATCATTAGTTAACATTTACTGCCTACTTGCTGACACTGACAACTAAAGCACCAGACCAAACACACTGTAAAGCCTCTGGCGTTAGCATTAATGTTTCCATACATTTTTGTTTGATGGTGTCCTGAATATGTTACTTTTTTCAACCGCTTGCTTCTTTTAACAAACTCGTTCTTTGCGTTTAGCTGTACAAGCCTGTGTTTGGGTTGGGGGAGCCCTGCATGCTTTACAGGAGAGGATCAGCTTTTTCTATTTTATTTACATATTTTCCATTTTCTTCTTTCTTTTTTTCTCCGTCTTACTTGTTGGACTGGTGATGGCCCAGGATTTGAGTTTCTTTCTTTGGTAACAGTTATGAGGTACCAGTTCATGGCAGCAGCTGCAGGTGCAGGATTGCCTGACCTCTGCCACGTATTGTGACAGCAGCATAATGTGAACAAAACCACTGTTTGTGTGTGTGTGTTAAATAAAAAAGAATGTTTTTTTTCCAAATAAAGCAGCATGTAGATCTGGGGTTTTTTATTTTCTAGGATTAAGTGTAGGAGTGTGTGTGTGTGTGTGCTCTGCCATGTGGTCTAGCTGGTTGAGGCAATAAAGTGAGGAAGTACAGCCCAGATCCATGTTTTTAACTTATAAAAGAGGACCTGCTGGACTACAAGGAGTGACTGAGAAAAACAGGACGATTACTGGGGGCTCTACGATAACTGAGCCAGCTATCCGACTTGGCGTAGCCCTAGACCTGCCTCTCAAAGGATGACACAGATGGTGAGGTGTGTGTGGTTTCTCTCACCCAAGAGAGAGGCGATCCCTAAATGATTATATTACTGCACGTGCTGTGAATGGGCACCAACTAGCACTCATCTTGACACACGTTTACTGCTTATACTTATATACAATCACTATTAAAGAACAGGGACCTACGGAGTTGCGTCTTAACAAAAAGCTGAGTGAATGTTTCTGTGGGTAAAGCATTGTGTACATCTGGAGACTTATTTTAAAGGAAAAAGTGAAGGAGTGTGTGAGATGCTTTCCTGTGCAGTCAGGCTGGTCGAGGCAATAAATGTGTAGAAGTTGGCTTCAGTGTGTTTCCATGTGTTTATTTTATAACTTGTTGAATGTTTAGGTGCACACAAACACTACATTGTGGATGTGCATTCATGTGTTCACAGATTGTGCAAAGTAACTAAAGCTGACAAACGTAGCCAATATTTTCCTCTGAGATACAGCGGAGCATAAAGTAATGGGCCAGAAAACAGAAATACTCAAACAACATTTAAGTACTGCAAACTTGTACCTAAATACAGCACTTGAGTAAATGTACTGCTGACCCATGGTTGTGCTCTTACAGTTTATAGAAAATAACCTACTACTCTGCTTGTGGCAGAGAAACATTTAATTCAATCTTAACATTAATGCAAAACTAGGTTATAAAAATTAAGAGCAATGTTCATCAGCAACCAAAGTCATTGATTCATTCCATGCTGTATCAAAAAGCGGGCAACCAAACCATGTGCACTGGGATGAGCAGTCTTTTTTCTCTACCACAGAAAATGACTTACCTATTACCATTTTTTGATTTTACCCTCTTAAGACATTTGTCTAAGTTTTGCATTAAAATGTCTTGAATTTGAGTCAAAGCATGATATGCCTTATTTTTGCTTTCTCTTTAAAAATATAACGGCATATTTTTCTGACTCTGAAGTATCAAACTCAATCACACAAATGGAAAATTTGATAAAATTGGAAAAAGTGGAATGAGTAACTTTATTGAAAGCATTAAGTCACTACATACTTGTGTATTTCTGTCCAAAACAGTGTTTTAAATCAGTCTATTAAAGAGTTCACAGAGAGCATCACAACTGTATCTACAGTCCATCAGCAGCATGCTGTTAGAAGAAGTCTGCCGCTGAGGGGCGGCGTTTAGATACACTCTTTGGAGTTTTCAAGCTGCTCTTGCTCTTGGGGGTCTTTCTGACTCTGGTGGAGAGAGGCGTGGCCGGAGATTTTAAGACTCCAAACTTGGGTTTCTGCTTTGGGTCAAAGGGCACTCGTGACGAGCCATCTGGACTCACCAGCAGGCTGCGATCGGTCTTCCTAAACTCTGCACCGTGACATGGAAAAAAAAAAATAGTGCAAATAGTGTCATTTTATCGGAGTACTTAAAGAACTGGTCCATAATGGCTCAGCTGAGGTTCATTCTGTGACCGACTTGATTTCCACATCACAAAATGAAAGGGACATTTGAGCAAACTGCATCTGCTAACGGAGATCATGTGACATGACTGAAAGCTCTGCAACAGCTATTAAATGGATTTTGTGGTGGGATATTTAATGGCTGTTCTAAAACCTCACACAGAAGCAGTTCTTTGCCCTAACAAAAACCAAGACAGGTGAGCACGACACAAATGGGTTTTAAGGTCGCTTTCACACTTGTAGTTTGGCTCAGTCTGCCATTTCTGAATTTAAGCAAGCAGTTCTGACCAAACATTAACAAACCAGCTAATCATCGTTTCCTAAACATTCCCAAATGAGTTTTGACAAATCACAACCTTGCGTGTTTAGAATCTCCATTTTAGTGTCTGTTTCTATGTGGACGAGGCCAAAACGTAGAATATTAGTTTTTAATAATATCTGTTTGTGTGGTTGTTTGATCCATTACATCTGATTTTCTGCTACAGTACCAACCCAGCAGACACAAAAACATAGCTGTCTGCCCTGCGTTTGATCAAACTAAAACTAAATCTCTCTTCAAACAAACCAGTGGGTGGGCTCGTCATGGATAAGTCACAATAGATATCCATGCTACAAAGAGGAATGGTTCCTGAGTAAAACACCAACTCTTCTGTCCACAGGGAAAATAAACCTCTGGTTGGTCAACTGCTTTCGTTTTTAACTAACTGTGCCCAACAAGTTAAACTGTTCCCCTCGTTCTCTTTCTTTGGGAGTGTGACAGAACTAGGCTGCAGTGAGTTTGTACACTGGAGATTTGTTTCTTAATATTCAACATTCTTAGTTATTGAGTGGCAATATGAAATTGCATCCAGTTTCTTACCGGCTGTCCTATTATTCTTGAGACCGAAGGTCACCTTCTTGGATTCTGATGTGGGAGTTTGACACTTATGTGGAATAAAAACACAGAAAGAGTCACACACAGTTGCATACAGTGCATTGTTACCATCAGAGAACACCAGGGAGGCACAGGACAGATGTAGTAATAGTTGTGATGTATTATACAAGAGAGACATTTCATGAAGACTTCTTTGGAAATGAAATGAGGAACAATCTGATCAATTTACTGGTGGGACAAAGTCTTTAGCTCAGCCTGACAAGGGCAGGGGCTGAAAAATGTGTCTTTGTATTGTGGCATTCTGGGGAGAGAGGAAATCGATAACAGAACAGCAAAGTGGATCGGCAAATTGCCATGTTTCTTCAGTTCTTTGAACCTACACGTCACTTAAGAGACCAAAACATATCATAAGATTTAGACTTTTATAAAAGATAACAAACTTACCAAATGCCAGATGCAAAATTTACTACCCCAGCAAACCAACAGAATTAAAAATTAATGAAGGATTGAGGCAGAAATGTGTCAATAATCAATAGACTGGGTGCGAACCTGCAACCTGTGTGTGTGTGGACATGCATTACTCATGATATGGGGACAAATCTGTGTGAGTGTGGCCATTTAAATAATGTGCTAATACAATGTTTCTTCATCCAAGTGCAGAGATAACATATATATTACATAGTTGGGTAGAAAAAGTTGCAGGTTTCTCTTTTATTATGATTATATGAGGTTCCAGGACTAACCATTGGTGGGGTTTTTTTTTGCCACCACATCTGGACCCAAGCGGAGACATACTGGTCTACAGGGCACATCGTAGAATTGCAAACTACAGAGGACTGAAGCTGCCAAAGTTAATAAATAAATGGCTCTAATAAATATGCCAATAGATGCACAAATAGGAATAATAAACTGAAGCAAGTAGCTGAAAACAGAACTGGGATCAGTTGAAAATAAAGCTCCAGTTACTGTCTACACATTCACCAGCTCTAAACAGCAGAGTTAAAATAGTAGAACCAGTTCATAGGTTAGTGTGCAGATGGTCTTTGCGTTTGGTCCAGGTTTTGAGATACACCTCAAAAGGTTTTGAACCTTTCATGCTTCGCTGCGACCGTTCATCACGTTTACCTTCTTGCTGGACAGTGGGGTGCTGGGGCCTCCCTTGGTTTTGCAAAAGAGTGGGGTTGGAATTGCAGCATTGCTCTGAAAGGTGATGAAGTCAGACGCTGACCCTGCGGAAGTCTTCCCCTTTTTTTTGGACTTTTTAGTGCTCAAAGGTGTTGATGGTTGACCAACGTCCTGAAATGGAAAATCGGTTTAGAAGTCAATTATGTCTCTGTGTTATCAGATCAAATCTCATTTGAACCATTTCACCTCATTAAACACTCACGCTGCCTAGTTTTGTTGATGTCGACGCAGCCTCCTGCTCATCAGCCTCAAACTCAAACACCACAGGGATCTTCTTCTTCTTCTTCTTGGCCGGTGTCCCAGAAGAAGAGAACACCTCAGTCTGGGTTGATGCCAGCTTCTGAGTCTTTTTCTTCTTTGCTGGCGCTGTCATGGTGATCTCAAACAGCAGTTTCTCAGCATCTGCCACTTGAGGGGCTTCTGCTGCTCCTTCCTCTTCAGTCTTAGATTCTTTCTGATTTGTTTTTCTTCTCTTCCTCAGTGGGGTTATGGTGCTGTCATCGGCAGTAGCTGCAAGTGTTGTATCCCCCTGCTTGCCCTTTTTCTTTGTCTTCTTTATAAGTGGCACTACGGTGGCATCTTGGGTTGGGTCACCCTCTGCTGAATCCTCACAATGTACTGATGGGAGATCTGCTTCTGTGCTCAAACCATTGGACGGTGATTCAACCGCAACCTCCTCGAGATTCTTCTCAGCCGTCAGGTCCTCCTTCTTCTTCTTGGCAGGGGTAGCGGTATCAGTCTTGGGGATCGTATCGTCTACTGACTTCTCCCTACTTACGGGTGTGATCTCTACTTCTGCACTGTCCTTCGATTCAGACACAATTCCATCAGTTTGTAAAGGGGCCTTCAGGCCTTTCTTTTTCTTCCCCTTCTTCTTCCCCGAGGCTGTAGCACTGGCTTCAGAGGACATTTGTGGCTCTGTTCCATCAGGAGTCTGCTGCTCACCTACTGCCTCTGTAACCTCAGCTTTGGGCTCAGAGGTCTCCATCCTCTTCTTCTCCAATTCTTCTGACTGGTCCTTGTCATTTGTGCAGGGTGCTGGTTGGCAGGTTTCTTCTATGACTGTAACTGAGGGCTGTTTCTTTACCTCAGACAGGAGCAGAGTTTCTGACTGACCCTTTGTGGCTGCCTCTGTGACTCTAACAGAAGAGATGGAGCTTTGCACCTGTGCTTCCTTTTCTGAAACCTCTGCTTGTGAACACTCCAGACTTCCTTCAGACTCTTTAGCTGTACTTTGACCTTGAGCGACAGCCTGTTCCTGTTCAGACCTGTCTGCATCTTTCTCACCCACTTGTCCGGTTTTCTTCTTCTTCCTCTTCTTCCTCTTTTTCTTTTTGTTTTCATTATTTGCAGTTAGGTCAGCTTGTTCATGGTCAGCTTTTCCTGTGTCAATGTTTTGCTTGTTGAGTGTGGATGCCTCCTTTTTCTTCCCTGAAGTAGCAGAGAAACAGATCCGTTCATTATTAAATGGAAAGCTTTGCAAGGAGACAAAATGTAGTTCAAAACTTGATTTCTAAAACAAATTTTTTAAAAAACAGACTCAAGGAGAAGATGTAGAACAGTTACAAGTAGTACTATGTTGAGGAGATGGTATAATTGCATTTTCTACTTTGTAACAAAGTAAATAACCCTCCTTAAGTGATTGAAACTTGCGAAGAACACTGCTGCTATATGATGCACATGCAGGCCACGGCTATAATTAAAAACAATTATAGCAGTATACTATATACATACACTACTCACAAAAAGTTAGGGATATTCAGCTTTCAGGTGAAATTTCAGGATGAACCTAAAATGCATTCTAACCTTTCCAGGTGAACTTAATGTGACCTTCTCTAAACCTTTGAATGCACATGTCCAACTGTTCAGTGTTTCAGTACTTTTTGCACAAGTTGCTGTTCTCTAACAAGAAGCTTAACAGCAACATTCACAACAGGTTTGATCCATGAATCCACCAATACATTTCCTGGTTCAGTTAGAATTGGTATTTAAACAGTCCTCCTCATCCTGCTGTTCACATTCTGACATCATGAGACCAAGACGACACCTAACAGTTGATCAGCAGCACCTCAACACTGGAGGCTTCAAACAGGAAGTCCTCAGACGGAGGTGTTCACTGAGCTTAGAGGGTCACAGAGTGTCATCAGGAGGTTGGAACAGTGATACAGAGACTGGAAGAGTCACAGAAAGGAGAGGAGTGGACGTCCTTTGGCCACATCCCAATTTATTGAGACACCGAAATTTTTTTGTTGTGGTATACCCACCACTGTTGTTAGCTTTTCTTTCAATAAATTGTTTAAGATGAATAAAATTACCAGTGCATGCTTCTACTTAAATGCCCTACTTTCATGATACAATATCACTGTAGCATTCACTTTTTACATTTTCCATATATTTCACCTGAAAGTCGAATATCTCTAACTTTTTGTGAGTAGTGTATATATGTATATATCTTATTTTCCAATCCTATAAATGCAAATATAAGACTAAATCATTTCATTAATTAAAATATTCTATTTTACAGCAACAGTAGTAAATAGACAGTACGCTAGGTTAGCACCACTGGTGGAATGTACTTTGCTTGAGTGTTTCCATTTTCTGCAGCTTAGAGCAATAGAGTAAGCCAAGTCTATTGAATACGGCTGTCTCGCTCTAACCAAAATAATCTAATCTGAATTGGCCTCCTTGGCCAAGGCCACTGCTGGAATAATCTCCCCTCTGAGTTCACTGCAGCTGGGACGCTCTTCCCCATCCCACCCCCATCCACCTGGTGCTTGTTGGCTTGTCTGGAACCAGACCAGGGACGTCTCCATGGCAACCGCGGTGCTGGAAATTCTACACTCCCCTTTTCCCCTCCCCTGCTGCAATGTTGTTATTGTCATGTGATGTGCTAAAATTTGTGCTGAGGTTTTTTTTACCGGTCCCACACTGCACTCCACATCAGTACAGTCTGGTGTCGCATGTTTTTTCTCCTCCCCTCTCTCTCCTTCTGTTTTCCTCCCCACTTTCCCCACCACTGTAAAAAATGGAATTTCCCCCCCTGGGGGATCAATAAAGGTGGATTGAATTGAATTGAATTCATACTTCTACTCCACTACACCTCAGAGGTAAATATTGTATGTCCTTACTCTACTACATTTATCGAAAGCATTAGTTCCTTTTTCAGATTAGAGTTTTCATCTCCCTTCTGTCGAGTGCAGACAGCATCAATCATGCCAAAAATGCACTATTGAGGAGCACCGCGAATGTTCCATGCTCCATGCCATTCATTCTCTGTGTGCATTTGTTGACGTTTTACAAGGGGTTGAACTAGAGCTTGGTCATACAGCAATGCTAGCAATGATGTCACATCCATACAGGGTTGTTAGTATACTGCCAAATAAATAAATAATCGATATTGGGAAGAAACAAAATAGTGTCACACAGCAGCAACAAGTGACACACGATATTTTTCGAAGACATGCAGAGGTCAAATACAGTTCAGTCTACAGGGCCACTTATTGCGGAACACTAAGTGAATAAATGATAGAATTTGATGCTTTCTTGCTGATTTACTTTCACATCTGCAGGTATATGGCTTGCCATACTGTACTTAATAGACTGCCTGCCATTTCCTGTGTCCTCGAGGCTCCGTTGTCATTTGCGTCTATTTATGAATGCAACATAGACAAGCTTAGATATGAGGTACACCCAGGGCCTGGAATTAACACTCCCCAACCTGCCAAATGCAGGTAAATTGCTGGCAGTAGAGGGTGAAATCATCAGGCCATCTGCCACTTTGGAGCACAGGGAAAAACAACAGAGAGATGCACCACTGGGCTGAACGGGGATGGCCTGCAGTTTACAGAATAGATAGATGTGTTTGCAGACTGGCAGGTGAACACCTAATAAAGTTGGCCTTCCAACAGCTATGACGACGACGGCAATAATAATAATAATAGGATTTATATAGCGCCATTCAAGAGATCCAAGGACACTTTAAATAGTAGAATACATGCTAGACAACATGTTAAAAGGTTAGCAGACGTGAGTGTCTGCCAGGGGAGCGGAGTCAGGAGGCCTGGGCCATTCAACTCAATTTGAGAAGGCATTTCAGCAGATGTCATGCCAACTTGGACGCC
The DNA here is from genome assembly GCF_042242105.1 of Pempheris klunzingeri. NCBI lineage: Eukaryota > Metazoa > Chordata > Actinopteri > Acropomatiformes > Pempheridae > Pempheris > Pempheris klunzingeri. The sequence continues at coordinate 4,037,021 of NC_092021.1, forward strand.
ACTTTCCTGCCAGGCTCCAGCTCTTCATACCTGACACACACTCTCTCTCTCTCTCTCTCTCTCTCTCTCTCAGACGTCTGCCATTGTGATGGTCACTTTTGTTCTGGGGGATTTCTACAAGCCACTGAGCATTTGTAAGTGGATCTGTTCTCGTGTTACTGTCATGCTACTGAGAGTCCACTTTGGATGGTTCAGAGGAGAAAATCCTACATCTCCTGTGTATGTCTTCGGTCAGGTAGCCAGGGCTATAGGACTGTTTGGCAGCCTCTAGTGCCTCAGGTACGGACAGTGTGCTCTACTTCCTAGGCACCTCTGTCTTCCTCATCTTTCTTTAGCTCTGAGAGTTGACCAAGTTCTCTCCTTGTTGCCTTCATTTTTGCCTCCAGCCTCTTTTTCCATGGGGCATAATGCTCTTTGTGGCTTATGCTGTTCATCTTGTAGATCTGTAGCACAGCATTCACATCCTCTAGCAGACTTTCAGAGAGTACTTTGACCTGTCTTTAAGTTAAAGAAATCTCTGATGATATTCCCCCTCTAACCTGTCCTCCTGGCTCCCCTTGCTGTAGCGTGGTTGTTGTTCCTCATCAATCTCTAGTTATGATAGCAAGTATGCACACACGCATGTGACAAATCATTGTTAAATTGGAAATGTTGTGAAGAAAAAAGGAAATATGATATGGGGACTAAATCCAAAGAGTAAAATGTTTAAATGTATTTTATGAACTGATTGGTGATAAAAGGAAAAAACCCTTTTTCTAACTAATCAGAGGTTAAAGCAAACGTATGGTGTCATAGTTCTTTTTACACTAATTGTTTAACTTGCCTTATTATTTATCATTCTATTCAGTTTTTTTTTTTTTACTAGTTCTTCCTGTGTTGGTTCTCAGGGTTTCATAAATTTCACAGCGGATTTTAAAACATTGGACAGACAGGAGGTAAATAAGGCAACATGAGATACCTTTACTTTTCTTGGATGCTGGCACTCCCTCTTCATCCTCCATTATGGGATGACCTCCCCTCTTCATCCTCTTCCTGCTGCCAAACATATCATCGTCCTCATCTGTGGAGACCTCCTCTGGATACTCGTCCTGCGGAAAGATGCCTGAGAGGAAATCCAGCGAGAGACGGCACACGGTCAAAGATCAACAACAATCACACGGTTTTAATAAATCAGAAATCATGTGTGTCAAAACAGTGTGTGATAATCAGCTCCTACCTTCACTGAGATCACGCAATCTGCCAGTCAACACAGAAGGAGGTGAGAGAAGAAACAAATACATTAGTTTGGACTCCAGCAGAGATCATTCATGGTGCAGAATGAATACCAATGGAAGGTGTAAACCACAACTCAACAAAATACAAAAAAGCCAGCACCAGAACAGCAGCTGACAAGGTTAACCAGCCCCACAGCAGCCAGAATGTCAAGAAATAATCTAACATCCACTTACACATTGTACATTATATACTTTAAAATGCACATTGTGTGCATGTGTAGTTGCATATTGTGTACATAACCGTCTACCTCATGCATACAAAGTTACCTTTTACATTAATTATTCAACCTTTATTCCAGCACTCCTTGCACTATTATTCCTGTTCTGACTTGTGTATGTATTGTTGCCTGGTTAAATATATACATCTATAGGTTAAATATAGATTTCATCATTAGAATTTGTTGACAATGCACTCTGCATTCACCAGGAGAAAGAAATAGTAGCCTCTTATATATCCAATCTCATACAGCACCTCTATCTCAACTGATCATCACATTGTGTTTTTAGCCTGATTAGCCATTTAACTCCCAAACATGACTTCAGAGCAGTTTGTAGACAGAGCTCAGAGACAGCTGGTGCTAAAGCAGACCACTGCCAAGTGGTCAGAGCTACAAACATACACTGAATGTACTGGAGGGAGCAGGGTTTAGGCTGGTCCCCCATTTTTCTTAGCTAAAAAGACATTACATGGTTGTATGGTACAGTTCTCCATGTAAAACTCATTCACTGTAGGATATTTAGTAAGGGATAACCACAGAAGAATGTTTCAGATTTTTATGCAGATCATCATTTGCATGTTCCTGGTTCATGCTGGTTCACTGTCAAAGCGCACTGGGACAACTGAATAGAAGAGAGCTCGCATTAGTGATATTAGTGCACCTATGTTCATCTAACTTTGATGAGTCAAAATGTCTGCTGTGATAAAGGCCTGTTGGCTAAAGCACACTGAGTACTAGGTTATCTAACTGGGTAAATAAAGAATCTGCTAAATTCAGTTGTAATAAAGCAAAAGCTGTCAATTAAGTGAGTAGATCTTTGATCTCACATCACAAAAGGAAAAAAGCTTGGATGAATTATGAATTGGATTTGAACAGTCATAATTAGCATTTCCTCACATGAGCACTGCATGATGCACGGGTGTAGGAAAACCTTTTCCTTTTCTCAGCTGTGGTCACACTCACACCCACACTCACACCCACACCCACACCCCCACCCCCACCCCCACCCCCACACCCCCACAGTATAGCGTTGGAGCTTGTACTCACAATTTGATGATTTTATAGAGTCTCTTCCTGTTGTGGCTGGGTGTGCTGCTCCGACTGGCTAACTCAAACAGTTTGCCTGCGAGGGCCGCGTAGTCAAACTACAAAACAAGCAAAGGGCTCATTAGAAACTAAACTGATTCATCACCATTACATCTGTCCCATATCGTTATCATCTTTCCCCCAGACAGTAACTTTTAGTTCTGTTCAAATTGCCTGTTGGCAGAGACCTCAAACTTCCAACATTGGGGATTAAAGCAAAGAGAGGGTAGGTTAACCCTTTATCAGGCAAGGGACCATATTTGGTAACTTAAGTGGGAGTTCAAAATGCCGCCCCTTGCCTCACCATGGAGGCAGTAGAACTACAAGATTTCTCCAAGCCAATCAGGCTACATGACAGACCGGCAAGAAACCGTATATGGTAACTTCACTGACCCTGATTTTAACAATAACATTGAATTTTTTTTTTTTTTTAAACTCACAAAAGTAAAAAAGTCTTGTAATGACCACCAGTAATGGTCTAGGGTCGAAAATTTGAATTTCTAAGTATTTCAATGAGTGCCCTATAAAGGATTAAAGAGACTCCCACCATCATAGCATAATATGTACAATGTTGGAATTTCAGCATCCCAAACTTAACCATTGCTGCTGTTCTCCAACACTGCCACTGCAGTCATCAAGCTGTAAAAAAAAAGCTTTCTTTTTTTTTTTTTTTTTTTTTAAATACTTGAGGTTTTATGGGAAGAAGATGCTTTTGAGCAGCTTTTCTATTGTCGGGTCGCTTTAACATTATTTCAATGCTCTTTTCAGCCCTTGAATGAAACTTGAGTGGAGGATTGGGCTGAGGCTGCAGCAGCAGTGGCATTGGCTCAAGGAGCCTACATGATTATTTGGATTTAGTTAATTAACTGTCTGTTTAGCTTTCATTGCCTCTTTAATGCTTCAGAAAAGATTAATCAGGTGCGACTTCATCAAAATAAACGTTATCCTCACACACTAATTTTTGTTGGCCCGACAGTGATTCATCTTTTCAGAAGCACTGAAACATTGGTGTCTGGGATGTCATGAGCTCAGTGGCTCCTACCGCCTTGGCTACTACGTGATCTCATGAAATGCTACCATCAGACATGCACTCACTATAATGGCCACCCAGCCTATTGGCATTTTATTTTCTTCCGAGTACTTCTGACTTAAGCATTGTGGGTGCTATGAGGTGATTATATTGGTCAATGAAGATCGGAAAGACCTATTCACTGGTGCACATGCAAATGTCAAATTGTTCCGGTGCTTTGCTGCTGGAATCAGCATGTGGAAGATTCTCATCTGTTAGAGAAGGATTGTTCTCTTCTCTTTCATCAGAATGGTGACATCACGGGTTGCTCCTTTTTGAATAGCAGTTTCTCGCACCTTCTTCGACACACTTTGACTTTGATTGCAATCTTGATTAACTCAATTCACATTTGAAACCTATTAACTGATTGTCATTAAGACTCATAATTGGGGGTTTGGGGGCATTCTGTCAGGTTTATTAATGTATATTTTGGGGTGTCAACACAAAGTGAATGTGCCCATGCCATGCATGACGAGACATGATTACCAGATAAATCTACTTCAATACGCAGAGGGACAATATCATCATCTCTGATTGTCTCCTTATGTATACATGGCCACTGCGGAATCCAACTGATGGAAATCCATCTTAGCGACAGAGTATTTTAATGCCTGCAAATGGGTACATTTATTTTCCACAGTGAACATCTAGTCTGACAATATGACACTCTGTCACGGCCTGTTTGCTATCAGACGTTTTGCACGGCACAAACAACAAAGCTCACCACAGTCTCACCAAGTATCTAAGACCAGTGGACCTCTGGAAGATTTTAACTAAAAACCTAGGATAGGCTTTAGAAAAAGTGCAGCATTATTGTGAAGTAGATTTGGTAGTTAACGAGTTATAACATGTAGAAATATGCATGGTAGGAATGGTAAGATTTAATGATTCGCACCAGTATATTGGCATAAAAGTTGATGAAGTGATTGCCCAGATTAAAAAATGCAAATGCATCGTTTCTACAACATCTTTGTATCCATAATTAAATCCATTTTCTCTGATTGGTGTAAGCCTGGAGGGGATCATGCGTTTGGTCGTGTGTGTGTGTGTATATATAACTGTATCTGTCTGTCTGTCTGCGCGCATCTTAAAAACTGCCATCCATAGACATATTAGATTTTGGATTTCAGATTAATTCCACACCCTGTGTGTTATTATGTTGTTCCCTCATTAAAAGACAAGACACGACATGAGATGACTAAACCCCCTTTTCTTTTATCTGCTCTGCAGTGTTGACTATAGGGGAGAACGGGGTTGGTTCAACACTTTATACTCTCTGCCAAATTTCTCTGGCGCAATTTATGTTTGAATATTCTCACCAGCAGCAAATTAGAGGTTAGGGTCTCCATTTTATTTCTATAATTAGGCAATTTTTCGATTCAAGTCATGTTGAGCATTTGTGCTAACCAGCCCCATCAGAAAACTTCCAATAATAATTTGTTGTTTTTACTTCCACTTTTGCACTACAAAGGAAGGACTGGTGAAAAGACCTGTTTGTGAAGGGACAAGTGTTTTTATAGGTCAAAAAGACCGATTGTATTTATGATTGGCTGTTTGCTTAAAGCTGGGTAGATAGCTTATTTTTGGTGTCAATGGGCAAAAGATCCATAATACTGTAACTCAAGTGGTCTGAGAGACAATTATGCTTCTTGGGACTTTAGGATTTAGAAAATCTAGCTCGTGACAGGATACTTTGGCCTCATAGCACCCTCATTGCACCCACAATGCCTAAGTCAGAAGTAATAGGAAGAAAATAACAGAGGTGATCTTAGAGTAAGCTTGTTCCTATTGAGTGTTCTACAAACGCAGATGCACATCCCTTCAGATTACGGTGAAAGCCTGATTCTATGGCAGAATATCCTGCAGAAAAAGTTGTTAATCCAGCATTGGAACAACTGTCTGCACTGCAAAGCAACACAAACAAACGAATACCGACTTATCAAACAGGGAGCGGCTGACAAGAAACAAAACAAGACAGGAGTCACTTTCAGCAAAGCTGTTCAGAGGACGACAGAAATTTGTGACGAACAAGCCAACTTCATTTTCCTCTAATATGTGTGTCGTGGACATTATAAGTCCGCTCGTAACACATCTATGGGTTGTGAATGAGATTTACTATGACCTGGCAATGGTTAGCTATGCTAAATGTTGCTAATAGTTTAGCCTCCTGCTGCCTGCATCACGTCAAATTGCAGCATATCGTGTTGAATCTAAATACACTGCATCACAATAGGGCTGAACTGTTTTGGTAATTGATGTAATGGATGTTGCCAATGCATCGAGATGTGTAACTCCATAGGCCTTCGTGATGGAGGTCCACATCCCTAATGGACGGTATGGACCTTTTTCAGGGGTATAAACTCATGCAAGGAGTTTGACTTAAGAGTGTTAAACAGGCAGCATGCAGATTAAGTCCCACAAGGAAAAAACGAAGAGAGACAGACAGGCTCCCAGGACAGGAACAAAGCCTCCACCTGTAGGACTGGTCCCATGTCGTCATCATCACATGGCGCCTCTGTGTCAGAGTCTTCCAAGTAAAGAAGCTCATCATCATCCTCCTCGCCCTCTTCATGAGATTTATTGCCTGTAAAACAAGAAGCCAGCACAATTTAACTCTCGTGTAAAACACTAAAAGTGCTTCACATCAAGTGGTTTGTACACGCACTTACTGAGACGTACAAACGTACCCGTACCATCTTTAAACATGTCAAAATGTCACTAGCGTTGTTAAATGCTATCTTCTTTTCATTCAGGAACATGAAATGTTAATGATTAGTGCATGATCTATTCTTTTGAAAGCATGAATCATTATTTTTTGCACACATTTTCGTCCCATTGAGACTGGCTGACCTCCGTTTTGGCCCCAAAAGAACAGTTTGAGGATTAAAACTTCTGTTTAGTCGACAGGCAAGAAGCCCAAGGGAGCCTTTTTTTCCCCAAATACAACAATATTGATTTTAAATTTGTTGCCCAGTCCAGAATACTGTAAGTGATTGTAGAAACATCTATTTGTATCTATACATTTTATCTATTTGACTGCTACAGGTGAGTTACAACAACAACAAACCCTGATTCACAGCCAAAATCAGACAGTTAAGGCTAAATAGACCTTCAGCCATACTGAATGGTGGTGGAAGTTCTGATAAACAAAAGTCCAGTCCAGATTATAAATTGTGCCACATACCGTTAATCTGCTTGCCTGTCCCTTTCTTGCCGACTGATTTGCTGGTTGTTTTCTCTTTTAATTGGTCTTCTTCATCGTCCTCTTCAGAAGCCTGTCCTGAGTCCGAGTCTGAGGCTTCAGCTGCTTTTACCTCCTTCATCAAATCTTCAATAGCGTAGGGGGCCTGGTCAATAATAGTGCTGAGAATGTTGCTGCAGATGGCACCAAAAAGAGTGCGACTGGAGAGACAGACATTAAAAGAACAAACAGATGTCAGAACGAGTGGAAGGAAAGTAGTCAGGTAAGCTGTTAGTGCTACATTCAACACAGAAACAGCCTCAGGGTCAATACATCAACGCTGGTTCAGACCTGCACTGCCAGTCATCATGTAACTTTGAAATACAACATCAATGATGTGAGGATTTTGATAACTGGAAGACAAGTCCTGTTGGAGCAGCCCTTAACTGCAGACTGAGACTGTGCCAAAATAATAACTAATGTTTTAAAGCAGACTATGGTTTTATTACAGAGCCTGTGTCAGAGTATGGTCACATACATGCCTATACAGGATGTAAGCATACGGTCACAGTGCTTGAGTTCCAATGTGTTTTTGAGTGTGCAATTTTGTCAGTCTGTTGTGTTTGCCCTTTATATGACAGCAGGGTGCTGTTGTTCAGAAATTACCAACAGGTCAGAGGATGCATACGATGGAGCATTACTGACATTTGTGTTTGTTGCATGTTTTTTTCTGCTGCAGTCACATGTGTGGCCGTGGGATGGGATGTTGGATGTTTTTGCTTGTTGAATGTTATTTTTTCAAAGCATCATTTAGTGTGGATTTTTGATATCATCACAGTCCTATTCATGATTGCTTGCAACTCTTGTAATTGCATGTTGTGAGACAACATTACAACAAATCAAGCAGAGGTCATGTGGACTTACTCCTTGGTTTTGGCAGCTGTTTTGCAGAACGGCTGAATGAATATCAAGTTCTGATCTGCAGTGAGCTGTGAATAAAACAGAAAACCACATAGGAATCATTGGAGAATGAATGTAATTTTAAGAAGTGCTGAACATTAATAAGTGCTTGAACAAATGGTGGATTACCGGATTAGTGGCTCAGCGGGATAATTACAACAGATTCAATATATATGTCACAAGATGTTTCACTCGGGACTACAAGTATCAACCTCATGGTGGCACCAGAGGAAAGGTCCACGGATCAAAGTTATTACAACACATCTTTCAGCGAACATGGATGACCGTGCAACATTTATTTCAGTCTGGACCAGAGCAGTGGACCACCAAAAGAAGACGGACTGACACACTGCCATCCCTGGAGCCATGCAGCTAGTGTGGCTTAAAATGTACCATTTATTGGAGAGTGCAATAAAATCAAATATTATTTTCAAAGCCCGTAATTAGGATCACTTTTCTGGCTTGATGGGAGAAAACAAACACTGATCTTCACCACTTTCCTGACTATGGCATAACCCCAGGTTCAAGACAGAGCTACTATGCAGTGACTTCACTATTTTAGATCCCCAACCTGCTTTAAGTATTGAAGTTTAAAGGCCAGTTCCATTTTATCAAGCTATTTCCTCACAGGCCCTGACAACTAAACAATGCTGAACCTGCTTCAAATCAGCCCTCTTCGATTGCAGATGAAAATCACAGCAGGAACTCAGTAACACAAATGTCGACCCCAATTTCCTCTTATTTAATCACCAATTCTGAGAATGTCTCCAAAACAGGAGTAGTGCTCTACCTCTGCTGAACCCACAGCTGCCAGTTCAGTCATGTAAAGGTCCAGGATGTGGAACTGCATCCCGCTGGGCGCTCCACTGCTGCTCTGCAGGAGCTGTGCCGTCAGCAGCTCCAGAAACCTGGAAACCACACTGAGGGGACACAGTAAACAATTACTTTCTTCATAACAACATGACACGAATGCGACCAAAAGGTCTGCAGACAGAGTTTTCATACATTACCTGCTCTCCCAGTCTTTCCTCTTCAGCATCTCAAACATTTGTCTAAACATGAAACGAATCAGCTGTTAAAAGAGGAGGGGGAAACAAAAAGACATTTAGGTTTGTAGGCAAACATCCTAAAATCTGGACAGCATAAACAGTACACCATGCATAAGATGTAAATGAGACAGGGTTAATAGAGACAGCGGCAGGTCACATTCAAGGACTTTCACGTGTATTTTCAAGCACCCAGAGTGAAAAACAACCTTTTATTTTGGGTTGGAGACCACAATGTTCTGTTTATTGGTTAAAGCTGCACAAAACAGTGACAGTGTTCCACCTCAGAGCCAGTTATGATCCCCATCCCTGTTCTATCGGACTTGTGGGTAAAATTGTTCTGTTTTGTCATCATCTTGCAATGACAGGTGGTAACTAGTGATTAAGTTGAATCAGTGCCCCCCACCCCCCCATCTCCCAAGTTGTGTCTGAAATCATTCACTCAGTCACTGCTCAGAGTTCAATGTAGAGGACGATACAGTCAGTCACTATGTAACATACTATATGGTGAGTAGTGAGTGATTTTGGACACAGCAGTATGAGTGGTTCAACACTATATTGGACATTTGCTATATTTCTATAAAGGAAAATTAGATCAAAATAATTAGTTATTGTTTTATCACCTAGTGAATCATTGTTCACTACAATCAACACAAATATCAACATTGACAACATCATCGTTCAGGATCCAGTCCGTGCTCTTCGATAACTAACAAACTCACTAGCAATCTATCTCCACTAATTCATTACTTTTCGAGGACCAACTTAAAAAGGTCTGACTTTCAAGGTATTCAAGTACTTCAAGCACTTTCTGCAAACCCGGATGAGAATAAAAAAAAAAAGAATATCACTGCAATAACCATCCTCTCAGTCAGCGGTCTTGCTCGTGTTATACCTTTCAAATAGCTGTTCCAAAGTCAAGCAAAAATATTTCTGTTTTCTGGGAGGTTTGGATTTTATTCACTTTTTACATTATTTTGAATGATACTTTTTTGGTTGGGTACATATAATATGGCATATGACTGGGCTCTTTGTGTTTGGAGGAGTCATTAAACTTAGAAACATTATTTTTTTAACCCAAAGACTTCACAGTTATGCCAGAGTGAAGCAACGGCTACTTTAGAGGTCAAATTCCTTCTGCATTCTCATCACGCTCACCTGGAAGAACTTGTCCATCCGCAGCCTGTCGATACCAGTCCACTCTCTTTTGAAGGTCTGAAGGAAGCTCTCCAGGTATAAAAACTCTGAGGGGAACAGCACATGGTCGTCATTATCACCATCACCATCACCATCACCATCACAGCCCCCTTCAACCCCCCGTTTGGCTTTTCTTATGTGCCATGACCTGATTTACTGCTCTTACCAAATTACAAGATTATGAAATCACACAACTTACGTCCATCAACATCCTGGAAGCTGTGGATCAGGGTGGAGATTTGCTTTGATAGCTCCTCCTAAAGGAGAAGAGTGAAGACTGCATGACCATAAATATCTAATCAGGGTGAAGAGGCGTGGTTTACTGAAAATAACCACAACCACATTAAAACATTTAGGACACTCACATTCAAATGTCTCATTCATACTTTTTCTCCATCCCGTACAGAATGAAAGCAAATCAGTTTCTATCCAATAAAACTTGAGCTCATATCTTTTTTTTAATAAAAACATTAAGCAAAACGATTTTTCATCGTGATTCATTTCATCGATCATAATGGTTTAATCCAGCAAAGATTCACTAGTTTTTACTGTTTACTGTTATATTATTTGAGATCTTGGACTGTTGGTCTGAGAGAAAAAAAAACATCCAAGGACGTCAAATCTTGGAATTTTCAGAATTTAACAGATATTTTTTAGGTTACATAGGCTTCATTACAAAAGTGCACTCAGTAGAGAGCAAACCTTGGCAAGGTGATCTCTGCTGTGCCAAACCATACGCTAAGCTAAAGCTAGCCCCAACTGCAGGACAGCGCTAAGGGAAACAGAAATGGGGATCTAATCGAGTCACATTGATCACAGACAACATCAGTGTGGAATTAATCTGCAGATGATCCAGTTCAAAATGAGACCAATTTCTTCTATGGATGTCAGTTTTTGAGGCACGAAAAGGCCAAAATGTGCCCTGCAACAGGCTTGGTTTCAGCCTGGCCAACTGGCATCTATAGGCTACTGCAAGATGAACCAGTGGATCATCTGCGGAATTGGAATATAACTTTAGATTTTATTGGTCTCATGTTGAGCGATGAAGATTTAATCTGTTAACAAACATCCAGTGTGTGGCGTATAATAGTAATATTAATAAGTAATACTAATTATTATTATTGATTTATATAACATAACAACAAGCAATTATAAAGTGTTCCTCAAGGCTGACAAAGGATAAGCACACATTCCCACATTACAAATATACATAAAATCAATTAAAAAAGGTTATAAGAGTGTTTCATAACTTTCCTCCGTGCTTCTGGATGGAGTCGTGAAAACTTTTGGTCTGTGAGTTCAGTAATTCAGTTTCTTACATTTAGAAATCGTATCATTTATTAAGATGGTGACTTGACATACATTTTCTATGGCTGAACTTATACTTAATATGAACTCAGAGGGTTTTTATTTTCCTCCAATTCTCTCCACAATTATAACAGCTGCATCGTTAAACAAATTTCCATTTGTTTGACAACTGACAAACACAGGCCGACGTGAAAAGTAGATTTTTGTTGTTGTGATGAATCCAACAGGATGTAAATAGTTTTGTGACTTCCTGTGAATTCTTTGAATATGATCTCCCATTCTACGAGTCTGTAAGAAAGGCAGTTAACTTACCTGCAGCAGCGGTTTGTCCTGCATCCACAGGCAGTAGAACAGACCCTTCCATAACTTGAGCAGCTCGTCGCCCGTGAATCCACCTGTGCAGAGGACAGAAGACAATTTCACACATTTCTGAATCAATTATACCTGCATGTACTATTTATTTGGACACTTCCCTTGATTTTCTGTCTTGGTGAAGCAATTTTTAACTTGAAAAGTGCAATATATCTAAAGCTGTTATTATCAACTTCACCATTATTACTATTTTTATAGTTGTTGTTACTTCCTCAGCCCAGGATACAAGTTAGTTAGACTGCAGTGGCAATCCATTACATTTTAATTATTACTTAGATATTTTATGGATTACACAACTAATTCATTAATAACTAATCTCCTTTGATATTGGACATAATCTTCAGTTACCGACCTGGTGGACTGCTTGTTTAACTACAACTTCATATTATGTTGCAACAGGTAAAATAACGAGGTAAATGTTGCTATAACCGAGGCAACAGTACAGTTAGTTGGTTGTCAGCTGTAACATTAGCTAGCTACAAGTTACTTACCAGCTCACACTAGCTAACAACTAGTAACTTACCAGCTCACATTAGCTAGCTAACTTACCAGGACACACTAGCTAGCTAAAAGTAACTTACCAGGACACACTAGCTATCTACAAGTAACTTATCAGGACACACTAGCTAGCAACTAGTAACTTACAAGGACACATTAGCTAGCAACAAATAAGTTACCAGCACACGTGTGCACTAGCCATCAGTTATTTTAACTTAGCACGCAGGCATTAGACTAACCAGTTCCCTTTCAAAGAGACATCCAACTACTCGGTTAATGGCATAACCATTAAAGTCATGTTAGCACCCTTTTTCAGACTAGGTTAATGCTAGTTTAGTATTTGATCTGTGGTTAGCAGGCTCTGCCACAGCTAGCTGGCGAACAGGCTAGTTTACGTTACCTGTCGCTTTCTGAGACCGGACATTTATGTATTTCCTCAATTTCTTCATAGCCTTGGTCCGGATAGGTTTCTCGTTGGATGCTAATCTTTGCGCGAGCTGGACCTCTGGCTCCTGAATCAACGCCATGTTCACACCGATTCACGTGGAGACCGTCCACGCTTCTCCCTTTTGCTTTGCTCTGTCTTTTCCTCCTCCGTTTCCCCGCACGGCGCGGACTGATGACGTCAGTAGACACTCCATGTGCCCTGCCTCCGCAGCCCCAGCGCCCTCTGCTCACCCCCCACTGAACTGTACAAAATCACACAGGACAGGGAACCCAAAGCTTTTACAAAAGCCACAAGCAGCTCAAAAACTGACACAGTGTCGGAGAAGGGAGCGTTCCTCTGTTCCTTCTTCCACTCCACCCTCTTCTATGTCCTATGGTATTATAGTGTCTGTGCTTTCTTGTTCAGTTCGGAGTTTTGTGCACCGAATCTACATTTTTATTGTTTGAGTTTGTGTTAGAAAATTAGATTAGGCCATAAATGCTGTGGTGTGAGGCACGGGTAAACTGCATACTTCTTCCTATACAAATAAACATTAAATAAATAAATAAAACAACCAATTGCATTAAATTTAGTCTGGTTATTGTACATCACCTTGTCTTTTAATGTACAACTTGTTTTAAATACCGACAAAACTACATTCAGGATAAAATCACATGCATACGCATGAAGGGAGTCGCTTTGCTTTAGACAAAGTGCCAGACAAAGTAGCCAGAAGGTGAGAAAGTTTGCACTATATCTGATGTGTACACACACACACACACACACACACACACACACACACACACACACACACATCACAAGAGACTGATAAGTTACAACAAACATGCTACGGCAAGGGGGAGCCAGGAGGACAGGTCTGAGGGGGAATATCATCATCACCCCCACACTCCAAGATTGGGTACTAAGCCCCAACAATTAAGGAGAGAGATTGAAGATCATCAGTAAGATGGATACCCGGCACCCACGCTGCTGATTACCAAGACTAAGTAACAAAGTACTCTCTGAAAGTCTGCTAGAAAATATGAATGCTGTGCTACAGACTATCCCTACTAGGACCATAACTGAGACCAATCAGTTGATGTACACCTCAGCAACAGTGATCCTAATGATGCTTGGCGACAAGATCAACAGCATGAGCCACAGGGAGCATTACGCCCTATGGAAAAGGAGGCTGGAGGCAAAAATCAAGGCAACACGGAGGGAAGTTAGTCAACTTGCAAAGGTTCAGAGAGGTGTGGGGAAGAAAGAGTTGCCTAAGAAATACAACAAACTGCCCACACCTGAGGAACTGGAGACCGCCAACCAAAGGCTCACAGCTCTGGCTACCTGACTGAAGAGATACACAGGAGAAGCAGAAGCCAGGAGAATAAACAGGATGTTCTCCACCAAACCATCCAAAGTGTACTCTCAGTGGCAAGGTAATACCACAAGACCAGATCTGCCCAGGGCTGAGAGAAGGAGGCAGCTCTCCATTAACACCTGGCAGCACAGATGAACCTGATGGATGGGGCCCACCCAGAGTGGTTAACCCAAGACCAGACAGTCCTGATCATGAAGGGCCTCCAGAGGGGCGCAATTCTATCCAACTACCGGCCAGTTACCTGCCTCTGTACAACATGGAAGCTCCTGTCAGGCATTATATCGGCTCAGATGAGTAGGCACATGGCCCAACATGTGAGGAATGCCAAGAAAGAAATTGGTAGCAATACCAGGGGAGCCGAGCATCTGCTACTGGTCGATAGAGCAGTCACCCAAGACTGCAAAACCAACCTGTGCACTGCCTAGATTGACTACAAGAAAGCCTTTAACTCAATGCCACACACATGGATACTGGAATGCTTGGAAGTCTACCAAATCAACAGGACCCTACAGGACCTCTATCTATCTAAGAGCATTCATTAAGAACTCAAATGGGCTGTGGAAAACGACTCTGGAGGCCAACTCGAAGCCAGTAGCACAAGTTACCATCAAGAGTCATCAAGCATATTCCAAGATGATGTACTATCCAGACAGAGATCACCTCAAAGAGTAGCTACGGAGACCAGTTCCAAAGCAGAGCTATTCATACGAAAATGTGGGCATTCATTGCAGACAGCAATGAAAGAATTTCATTGTGTATATGGAAACCTGTTTCCTTACTGTGCATATGATAATAAACACTTTGAATCTTGAATCTATTATCTATTACATTGGCAGAGGGGATTAATATCAGGTTACTAATATTACATAAGCTATTGTGTGCATGCAATATTCTGATGCTGAAACTAAACTGTGTATTAAGTTCATCTAAAAATGTGAGATGTACAGAATGCCATTCTAGACTCTGGATGTCTCAAATTGAAAGTCCAATATACATGAACGGCAAAGGTGACGTCACTTGTCTGAGGGAGAAACACTTAGTAGATCAGTGAATAACGGATATCTGCGACACATGTCCAAGCAGAGGCTCACTTCAAAGAGCAGACACCACGAGTCTGCACCCAAGCACCCAGCACCCAGCAGCAGGGGATGACGTCAGAGCAACAGAGAGGCGCGCGTGCCACGGTTGGCCCAGCTGTGTGTGTGTGTGTGTGTGTGTGTGTGTGTGTGTGTGTGTGGCTCGAGGTGACAGTCGCTAGCAGCTCTCTTACAACAAGGAAGTGGAGACTATGTCGCTGAACTAAAGGAAAGCCCGTTGAGTTCTCCGTGTGAGGTAAGCTCATCAGTAGGGACCGGGGGTTTGTGGCGAATTGTGACGGGTACGAAGAAACCGACGGTCGGCGGCTGAAGGTTTGATCCAGCCGCGGTGTGGTCTAGCTAGCTGTCGTTAAAATGAAAAGGAAGCTCGGCTTTAGCCGCCGTTTTGTTTCCAGCGTTAGAGGGAAACGTCCAAGGTTCCTCTGTTGCCAAGCCGCATCTGTCTTCCCAACGTCGGTACGTCACTGATACACGGAGGCTGCTTTCAGTAATGGTTTGTGTTCGGCTTAATGATGAATTGTTACATGAGGAAAACGAGAGAAAATGTCGCCGTACAGTAACGCTAGCCTCGGATACTGTCCACGTCCCAAGTTCCAGATGCTCCTCAGCCTCAGCAAACAGAGCAGTCATGCTGGAGAAAGAGAGGGATTCACCGCCGGGTCTGCTGCTCCGGCTCGTAGCGTTGGTTTGGACAGAGGAGCTGTGTTTTCATGAAGGGTTCAAGGGTAAAACTATGAGGCTATTTATGCCACAGGAGATTTACAAGTGTGGGTGGTTTTTAAAAGTCTAACGATCAAGGTCTCCAGACTTGAAGTGCACTGTGCTGATAGAAGGAGGCCAGGCTGGCTGGGTCCTACTGCAGCACACACACAACTGTTCATGCAGGCCTGATGACTATCATGCAGTTCCTGGCCCGTCATGTTTCACTCTGCAAAACATGCTCCAGGCATGTTTCACTGGGTTCAGATACAGTATGGGCATGGAGGCTAGAGATCAGGCTTTGTGACTCAAGTGAAAGGCATGGCTTTGGATCTAACCGCCTTGTAAATATATATACATTGGTAAGATCCTGTTAGAAAATCCACCAAGGTCAGTAAAACAGATTAGAATTACATTCTTTTGTTCATAGAGAACACCTTCATCTGACCTTTCAAGTAGTATTTCAGTTTTTTACACAGGGTGATGCTGAAAAGAAAAATGTAAAAGAAAAGTAAACCCTAAGAATATAAAGATAATGATTCTCGATCAAAACACTGTTGATAACCACTGATTATTCTCTCAGAAATAATTACAAGGACTCATCCATTTTTCTCCAGCCAGCATGTCTGCATGTGTAAATCCATAATAAGGATGCATGTTACAGACTCATGTATATAAAATTGAGAAAAGCAGGAACCAGAGAATGTTTGACATTTTTACATGATGAATAAGTAACTGATGCCTAAAACTGTTGATGAATTTCTGTTGACTAACTTTTTATTGATGTTATAATGTCAGCATTCCAGTTTAACCAGAATCCACATGACTACTGATTTGCCTTTGATTAACATTGAGTGTACAAAAGCGGCGGACTGTCTTTGAAAAGTGAAGCCATCGCTGAAATGCAGTAAACCTGTATTCTTCCTAATGGCCAAGTCTTTTTCAATACAGCACACGGTGTGCATTTTGTAAACGATGATCCCATTTAGTGTAAATTAGACAACAAAGCAGGGAATGCTGTGGTTTTTCACTAACCAATCAGAGGCAGGGGGGAAAACACTCATGCGTCCCTTCTGGCTCCAAAATCAGGATGGCAACAGCTGTAAAACCAAGATGGTCATTTTGAAAATGCTAAACTCGAGGCTTCAAAACGGCCTGTGTGTCCTGTGTGTTGGCTGCTGTAGTGTAGCTACTGCAAGACCTACTGCCACATTTTAAAATGTCTGTGCGAGCCTGCCTTTCTTGTCCTGAGGGACTATTTTTCCTGTCTCCTTCTTTTTCTCTTGAGCAATACCATTTCTCTTGTCTTATCATTTCTTTTTTCTCTATCTTCCTTCACTCCCCATTTCTCAACCCCCCCCCCCCGACCTCTTTTCAGACTCCTGATTTTTCCAGTCAGCCATGTATCCTGCTGCCGATCTCCCAGCAGCTTCCTCTGAGATGGAGATGACCCATAGCAGCACCACCATGTCTGCATGTACCCCATAAGCCTCCTCAGTGTGAGCTCATATCAACTGCCCATCACTGTAATTGTCCATACTTGCGTCCAAACATGGCTACCATTCCTCCTGGGATCCGCCTACTGGTGTCCTTCGACAGGGACCAGTGGTAAGTCTGAATCTGACTTTTTTTATCTTGGATATACGACTTTTCATTTCTGACACCAATGTAGGTACTGTATTTAGCTTGTGAATTCAAATCTAAATCATACACTATAGTACTATGATATTGTGAATCTGGCTGTGTTGTTAGACTGTAACAGTGATCACAAAGAGCAGGAGGGGACTGAATAAAAGGTGTGTTTCTCTCGGCAGAGTAGTTGCACAGTTCCACTGAAATAAGAGTCGATGTCAAAGAGTTGACCACACTAGTCGCATCAGACTGCTGAATAGTGTCTTTATGTGCAGGATGGTTCTGTGGATTAGTCTGCTTGCTTGAGAGACCATCCGTATACTATGATGCACAGATACAAATTCTGCCCAGGCTTTGCTGTCTCAGTCATTCCAGTTTATCAGATTTACTTCATATCTCGCATTTTTCAGACTCATGTTATTCTTTCATATGTCATCCAAAGCTTCCAGTTCTTCTACCCTCAGCTCATTTGATTAGAAAGGCAAAGCCTCCATTTCCCACCTGAAGCTATCCTGAGCCTTAGCCTGACACTTTGTCTGTCTGTTCTGTGTCTTGCATCTGTGAGTCAAAAGGAAATGTATAACTTTTGCATCTGTGTGTAGACTGGCTGAGTATACTGTATAAGTTCAGTTGTACTTATACATGCTGTAAATGAACTATAAATAGTGTGTGTGTGTCCTTCTGCCAACCATTGGAGGAGGTGCAAGGAGACTTGGAGTCTTGCATCACATTACTGCTAAGTGCTTTTATTACCTTAGAGATCAAAGAGCAGTGAACACAGCACCTGTCTCTGTGACCTCACAGCGACATGTTGAAATGTGAAACCAATGAAAGCAGTACATGTATATTAGAGTTCAGACACATCCTTGTGCCATTTGGCAAATGATGTTAATGGATTTTTTTTTTGTGCGCTTTTTATCCGTAAGGTAAAAGTTTTCATAAAGTCCTGTTTGATGTTTTTGTAGTTCCATTCTTATAGAGATACCACTCTATACAACTATATTCCAATTATTTTCATAGTTTTACCACCTACATATAAAAGAGAGACATAGTTCAAATCATGTTCCATCTGTTTTTAAGTCTGACGTCACTCTGGCTTATAGGTTAGGCTCATTAGATGAGGCAAGGTTCCGAAGAAACTGTATTTGCCTTATTGGCGTATTTATTGTATTGGGTTTGCATGGAGGTAAACTTAAATTGCCAAACTACTCAGCTGAGTCCTGATATGTGACTTTGATTGACATGTCTCAACCATGACCATGAGTTACCAGTTGTCCGTTGTCATTCCATATTCCAGAGCCACTTGGTGTGAAATTTTGAGGGACTTTTTGCCTGAGCAAACATTATACCAGCAAACATTGTTACAGGCAGCCAATCAGAAAAGGGTGCGTTCAGGTATAAGATGTTGATAATGGTTAAATATCATAATATTGTTTTTAAGCCAGGAATTTCATAGTACGTCATTAACTTTACTGCTCTGTCAGACCATCGAAACTGTGTCTTTGATGAAGATAACTATGACAGTGCAGTTGTGAGTTACATCGGTATGGTGTGTGCTACACTGACGATGTCACTGACAGCTGGGTTACAGTGGTGTCTTGCCAGCTGTCTAGTTTTCTGTCAGCCTGCTATACTCAGGACACACACTGACACACATTGGAACATGCTCACAGCAGGAGTGTGTCCAGTTGCTCCCCTCAAACATGACTGGCTGCTACAGATCCTGAAAAACCAGCCTAATGCTTGTCAGATGAGAAGTAGATTTCATTACCACTGCACACACACACACACACACACACACACACACACACACACACACACACACACACACACACACACACACACACACACACACACACACACACACACAGGGATGGCAAACAAACCCAAGTTCATTTCAGAGCCCAGCCCATTCGGCCATACATACAGTAGCTTATTCTTTGTGTGCCTAAATATTTCACAACACTTTTGCCTGTAGACTGATGTGTGTTGTAATCGCAGTTAGCCAGATGAGGGAGATCAAATCAGCCAACGATTGTGTCACACTCATTCTGTATGAAAATGTAAAATGTATGTAATCACCAGCCAGAATGAGTGTGCACATGAGTATTTGTTCATGTTAAACAAATACAATGATGCTATAAGCAAGCTTGTAAGTGTACACTATTTCCTGCCCTCCCTCACCTCAAACTGATATTGTACGTGCTGGTTTCATTCAGTTCGGGGGGGGGGGGGCGGGGGGGGGGGGGGGCGTTTGAGCTTGCTCCCTGGTCCCTCACACACCTCAGTGGTGCCCTCTTGTGTTTCCTCTCCGCAGGTACAGAGCTCTCACCTTCATCCTCACCTTCCTGCTCTACACAAGCTTCCATCTCTCCAGGAAACCCATTAGCATCGTCAAGGTAACATATGCTCATTGTATTAGTATAATCTATAGATCACATTCATGAGTCGTCGTCCACACAGAGAGTAACACAACCTGAGCCAGTTCCCCAGACAGTGATAAAGTCTAAGACTAAAGAATAAATTCAATTTAGATTTCCATTGATTATAATCAGATTTAGGAGCTTGGCCAGGGAGTTACCCTCTTATGTTAAACCAGCGCTGACCATTGACATTCTAACAGAAGAATGGCAGCTTACAGCAGGTCTGCGCTGGTTCTAAGATACAGTATGTATCACTCAAACAGTGCATTTAGATTCAGCTTTTTTTGATAATGCACTGGCTGCAGCTCCTTCAAACTTTTTTGACATTTTAAACTTATTTTCAACTGTAATACTAACAAACAGGAGATCCACAGATTTTGAAATCCATTCATGTTACAGCAGGACATCCTATATGTATGAAACTGTAGATAAGTGTACTACTGAAAATAATTAATGATATAATTAAGTGCTTTGTTGTGTCAGGAGTACAGGTAGTACAGTACAGTACAGTACAGGTGGTGCCAGTGTGACTGCAGGCTACAGCAGCAATGCAGCTTGCCTCCTAAGATTTGCACATAGATTCCCTCCTATGACCTACAGATTTAGAACAATGCCATCAAGCGTGTATGTCACCAAATGACCTTCTGTATTCATTTAATTTCATCTAAAAAAGTTCAAAGAACTAAAGAACATAGGGTGAGATGGAATATTTAGCCCACATTTTTTACCTCACACTGTGTGCCTGCCTGTTTGCTTGGAGTTTTCTGGCCAACTGAATGGTACACTCATTGTTTTGTTTTACCAGAGCGAGCTCCACAAAAACTGCTCATCTGTCAGTGAGCTAGCCACCATTGCCAATAGTGCCAGCCAGCGGCCCTCCCTGCCAGCCCTCCACACAGACATGGACTGTAGCTGGAAGCCTTTTGGTTTGTATCTGCTTGACTCTTGACATTTTTGCTGTTGGGAGGGGATTTGTCAGAGATTTGGATGTATTGAATGTACTGAAGCCATCCTAGTGTTACTGAATCAACAGGATACTGTTGTTGCTTTTACGGCATGTTTTTCTGTGGCTTTCATCGGGGAAGGCCCCGGCAGCATAGTGACCTGATTTACTGTCCTAATGACCTGACTCACTGTCCTGAACTTTACAACTCGTCTTTATATTCTCAGATAAAAGGAACTACAAACAGCTGCTTGGAGCCATGGACTACTCCTTCCTCTGTGCCTATGCAGTGGGAATGTACCTCAGGTAAGCTGGCAAGAAGGGGAAGGCAGTTTTCTTCACAGCAGAGGTGAATGGGAATAGGTGGGAACATTTATATATACAGTACCAGTCAAACAACGGGACACACATTCTCATTCAGTGGTCTTTCTTTATTTTTGTTGTTTTCTACATCATAGATAAATATTGAAGACATCAGAACTATGAATGAACACACAATGGTTGTCATTAACAAACCAGAATACATTTTATATTTTACACTCTTCAAATAGCCACTTTTTGCTTTGATGACATCTTCGCACACTCTTGTCATTCTTTGAGTCAGCTTCATGAGGAAGTCACCTGGAGTGGTTTTCCAACAGTCTTAAAGGAGTTCCCAGAGGTGCTGAGCGCTGGTTGGCTGCCCAAACCATCTCAGTTGGGTTTAGGTCAGGTGATTGTGGAGGCCAGGTCATCTGACACAGCACTGCGTCTGCTTCTTCTCTATTTTCCTCCTGAAAAATAAACGATCGTCCCACTAAGCGCAAACCACATGGGTCAGCATGCCCGGATTGACTGACCTTCATGTTATAAAGTAAAGATGTCTGTAGTTTGGCATTGAGCTTCGAATAATGTGCCGTACTGTGTGGCAGCACATCACTGTAGCCCTTGTGCTTCGTTGAGTAGTAAGTGTGTTTATTTGAGTGTTTTTTCGACCATGTTGGCTACAGCTTGGGAGGAAACTGTATAACAACGGACAATAACAGCAAGGGACTCGATAAGAATTCAAACACCCCATTCTGGCTGAGCTGAAGAAGCCATACTGCGGTTGTAGAGCTGGTGCTAAGTGTCTTGCTAAGCTAGCAGCTAGGAGAAGGAGATACAAGCTGGCTTTACCATCGATTATCATGGAAAATGTTAACTGTCTGTGTGACGAGCTACAGGCACTGTAGCCTGAAAAACCTGCTAGCATACTGTGAGTGCAGTCTATTGTGTTTTACTGTGAGCCGGCTGAATGATAGCATCCCTGACTCCTGTGTGGATCTACCCAGCTTCACAGTGGTGCGAGCAGACAGAGACGCCAGAGTGAGCGAAAGGAACAAAGACAGGGGGCTGATTATGTTTGGGAACAACAGATGGAGTAACCCTGGTCACATCACTGTGAAGGAGAAAATCTGCTGTCAGGATGGTCTCAGACTTACTATGTACAAAGGGAGTTTTCCACGCCCATTACCCACGACGCTGTTGCAAAGATACAGACCCAGCACCCTGATGCATTCATTGTGATATCGGGAGATTTTAATCATGTCAGCTTCACCTCTCACCTGACTGGTTTTGCACAGTATGTTGACTGTTTACTGTCCCATAAGGGAGAACAGCACACTTGATCTGCTGTATGCAAATGCCAAAGAAGCACTGCTTCATCCCTTCTACCACTTGGCAGATCAAATCTCAACCTGGTCTTTCTTTAAACTTACTTCAAACCCTGTGTCCTGAGGCAGCCTGATTGAGATGTACTGCTGCGGTCACAGGGAAACAACAATGACTCGGATGCTGACATTTACAAGGACTGTACGCTGTTTTATTATTGGTATTATTACATATTGGTCACATTAAGACATTCCTCAACCAGAAAAAGGAGGACTTCAGGGATGGAAGCAAAGAGAAGCACAAGCAAATGCAACAAGAGCTAAAGAGGAGTCTAAAGCAGGCCAAGGAGGTCTTCAAAAGGAAAGTGGAGAGAAAGCTTCAGCACAACAACACCTGCCCATGCTGGCACAGCCTTAACTTGTGCAGCCCAAATGGTGGAGCTTCTCCAGAGGATCTTCCACTTGAGCCTGCAGACAGGGAGGGTTCCAGTTCTGTGGAAAACATCATGTCTCGTTCTGGTACCCAAAGTAAGGTGTCCGACTGAGCTAAATGATCACAGACTGGTGGCCCTCACAACGCACATCATCAAGACTCTGGGGTGGCTGCTTCTCTGCCTCCTGAGACCACAGTGAACACTCACTGGACCCCTTACAGTTCTTCCAACATCATTCAACCTCCCACGCATACAGACAAGCTCGACAAGGTGGGGAAGGATTTCTCCATCACTTCCTGGATGAAGGATTACCTGACAGGTCAACCACAGTTTGTCAGGCTGGGGGAATGTGTCTGTGGGACAGTGGTGAGCGGCACAGGGGCTCCACAGGGGACTGTTCTGTCTCCGTTCCTGGTCACCCTGTACACATCAGACCTAAAATATCACTCTGAGACCTGCCGCATCCAGAAATATTCTGATGACATGGCTATTGTGACATGTGTAAGGAAGACACAGGAAGGGGAGTACAGAGACCTGGTGAGAGCCTTCAGTGACTAGAGTGAGAAGATTGGCCTCCTACTGATCACCTCCAAGGCCAAGGAGATGGTCATGGACTTTTGTAGGTCTAAGCCCCCACTTCATCCAGTCAACATTTGAGGAAAGGACATCGAGGTGGTGCAGCCCTACATATACCTAGGTGTGCACCTGGACAACAAACTGGATTGGTCCCTGAATACAGATGCCCTCTACAAAAAGGGACAGCCAGCTATTTTTCCTCAGGATGGTCAGATCCTTCGATGTCTGCAGTGGAATGTGGCACATGTTTTATCAGTCAGTGGTGGCAAGGGCACTGCTTTATGCTGCAGTCTGGTGGGGACGTAACATGACTGCTAAGAACACCAGGCGGGTTGACGAGCTGGTTGAAAAGCCTGGCTCAGTGCTGGGTAGGAGCCCGGTTTCACTGGGAATGGTGGCGGAGAGACACACACAGAGCAAGCTGCAGGCCATCATGAACAATGACAATCACCCTCTTCACCACACTCTGGCAGGACAGAAGAGCAGCCGCGTCGGACGGCTCTACTCGCTGCAGCTGAGGACCGAGCAGCACAGATGATCCTTTGTTGTCCCCAGAGCCGTCAGACTGTACAGCACCTCAGTCAAACACACAGCTGTTTCTGTGTCGGTTAATGACGTCAGTTGATGATCATTGGCACCTGTTTGGTAGAACTGGTTAACCATACACCTGACTATGATCCTACAAAATCCCTGACTTTGTGCAAGTGTACCTAGAAGAATTTACGCTTTTTTGAAGGCAAAGGGAGGTCACACCAAATATTGATTTTATTGCTTGATTGATATTGATCACTAATGTTCATAAATTCTCTCAATCCATCAATGTCAAAAACTCCTGGACCTGGATCATTGCTGTAAACCAATCATTTGTCCTGTGGTTTAACAGTGTAGTGTTTATCAGTGTTTCTGTGATATGCTGCTACCTAATGGAAAATCCTCAGTCCTCAGTGGCATTTATGAAACGAATCTTGTATGCAGGGAGAAATGTAACAGTCTTATTGATGAACCTCTCGTACTTAATATAATGTCACCACTGTGCTTCCATACAGTGGCATCATCGGAGAGCGCGTGCCCATTCGACTGTACCTAACTGTAGGCATGCTGACCAGCGGCCTGTTCACCTGCCTGTTTGGACTGGGTTATGTCTACAACATCCACAGTTTGGGCTTCTATATATTTGTCCAGGTGAGACACGTCATCATCGTAATGCATTAATAACTCATTTGCCAAAACCGTTGACGCAGAGACCATGAAGATTATTGTGCCAACTGGCTGTGTTTGCTGTAGTTATAGTGCTGTCATGAAAATCGAGCCAGCAGATGCTCACATAGTAAACATATGACATCCACATGCACAGTTAAATTTGCCTAAAGGGAAATTCTCTTCACCTCTGTGCTTGGAACACAGGTTAGTTTGTTAGTTATTGTGTCATTACACACAGACGCTCTAATATATAGTGCATCTATTGCCACACAAGAAAATGAATAAATAACCCATTTTGCTACTCCAAATTCAAATAACATCACACATGGATGTTCATGCACAAAGACACACAAGCACACACACTTACTCACAGGTGTATGTACCCATACTCTTAACACATGGTTACAGGGGTGATGTGCAATCAAGAAAGTGACATCCCTGTTTCTAATACCTCACTGTACAATTTATACTGTCCTCATCCATCAGGTGGCCAACGGCTTGGTCCAAACCACTGGCTGGCCCAGTGTAGTGACCTGCATCAGCAACTGGTTTGGAAAAGGGAGGTAAGGTCAAATCATTTCTAGACTGATTTTAGCATAGGTAAAAATCAAATGTGGTTTTCAATGTGGCTTCTGTATTGTAAGTACATCTAATGAACAGTTTGAGAATATTATGTAAAGATCATCTGTCATGTGCTCTCTTTGAGGAAGATGCCTTTCTCAGCTGCAAGCCCTTTTAATCTAATGATTATGCTGGATTTTAACACAAATGCATGAAACTTTTGTGAAGAATGAAATGACACACAGGAAGATGGATATGGCCAACCAGGAGAAGATTTAGTGAGAACTCACTGCCTCTCAAAGCCACTAACACCATGATGTGTCTGTGTTGCTGCCATCCTCTCTTCCTGTCAGACGTGGACTCATCATGGGGCTGTGGAACTCACACACCTCAGTGGGAAACATCCTTGGCTCTCTGATTGCTGGCTACTGGGTGTCTTCCAACTGGGGCCTCTCCTTCATCGTACCAGGGCTTATCATTGCAGCCATGGGAGTTGTCTGCTTCCTCTTCCTCATTGAGCGTAAGTGCAGCCTCACTGTGAGCCCTAGGGTTACAATATGTTAATGTTTTGTTAATTGGCTTTATTTGTTCTAATTGTATCTGGAGGATTTAGCTTCTTGTGCAGTTGCTGCACTCTCTTTAAGTGCGCACGTTAATTGACTTTACATTTTTTCCTCCTTAGTTTAATTGCCATGGCTGTAAATGGAGTGTCATAGTAACCTTATGGCATCTTTTCCACTCCTCAGATCCAAATGACCTTAAAAGCATGTATGCTCAGAATTCTTCTCCAGGCAAGAGTGTGAGTACCAAGAGTTTTTTTTCTGCTTATTTTTTAAATAAATGAACACACAATCTCTTTCTTTCTTTCTATTTAGATTATTAATCATTTTAGATGTAATATATTCTGTATCATGATCTATTAGCACCATAGTGTGTCTCACTCCAGGATTCCCACCCATTGCAGAATTTTCGTGGAATAACATAGGATTATGAGTTATGCAGCTGGGTGAAATCAAAAACCTTTGTAAATGAGTGGAGAAACACATGGAGATGCTTCTGTATGGGGTCTGAGGGTTTAAAGTCATTTAAATCACATGTTCCCAGAAGTCAACCCAACTGAACACCTTTTGGAGTAATATGTTAACGTCAAATTGTTGCCAAAGTATTTATATCTACTGAGATGTGAATTTAACACGTATTTCACAAAAGTTTGACACCATCAAAGGAACAAGATGGCCATGAGCCGCTTCAAACGCATCTTGAAAATGTGAGCAGCGTTCGATATGTGTAGTGCCCATTGTTACACCTGTAGTGCAATTAGATGTGTCAGCGTTCAGGAGGCAGATTAACTCGAACCCACTGTCAAAAGGCTCTGTAGTCTTGGTCTGCTGAGATTAATCTAGTCCACTGCCGAACAATCGAAAGGCAAACCAACAGCTGGTCCCCTTCTTTGTCATGAAAATAGGCTTAAAGTGCTTCCCATCACAGGGTGTATATGTGTGTAGGTGGACATCGAGCCACTTGTGAGAAATGTCGTGTTACTATGAGTAATACATTTTTAAATGACCTGTGCATGGATCTGTTTAAAAATCACACTCTGCATGAAAGAACCTCTGCCACCATCTACCCAACACCAAATGATAAAAATGAAAGAATAATGTTAATCCTTCCAGTAGAGTTTGAAAGAAAATCTAAGACATTTATCTTGTTTGGTAGCCTCTATTTGTCACCCTGCTGTATGTTCCTTTCAGTAAATATCCAGCAACCTGAGCTTAGCTAAGTAGCATAACTACCCCTAATAGCATGAACTTTTCTGTGGCTGTGGCAACATGCCGGTAGGCTTCTTCCTTGACACACCCAGTTTCATAACAAACCCATTAGACTTAGTATCACACAAGTGGAGTTGAGCTGTGGGCCCACTAAATGGAGACGGGAAAAGTATTCATGTCCATAACATAAGCACAAGTAGTGATTCCCCACTTTGAGAGTGTGAATGTGGATAGCCTGTGAGAATATAAAAGCCCAACACTGTAGTAAGTTGCAGTTTAACATGTTGTTGTAATCCATTTAGGCATACTACAATTACGAGGATAATGTTCAAAACAGGAAGGTAAGTTGCTGCGCTGCTTCCAAGTCTCTTATTGGTAACTGGTTACTCAGTTGGAAAAAGTAATCTGTGATTCCTCTTCAAATGACAGTTTGGCTAAATTACCTATTTTCCTCTTTCATTTATTGTCACAATTTGCCAGAAGTCACTATCAAATTATCTTGAAGTTCCTGCATGAACTCAACTGATGTTTCTGGATTTCTGGGTTAAAAATCACTCAAACTTAAAAAATCCACCTTTATTCCACTTTGAAAATACTCCACTACAAGAAAATGCTATGCATTCCAGATCTTACCAAGTTGAAAGTATCTACATATTATAGCAAAATGTACTTAAAGCTGTCATAGTGCAATTCAATC
The DNA here is from genome assembly GCF_042242105.1 of Pempheris klunzingeri. NCBI lineage: Eukaryota > Metazoa > Chordata > Actinopteri > Acropomatiformes > Pempheridae > Pempheris > Pempheris klunzingeri. The sequence goes on from NC_092021.1 coordinate 4,064,697, forward strand.
TGTCGGTGTTTTACTATGATATGTGATTGATATTACTGCTGCAGTAATTTGTATGTTGCATTTCAGTGATGCAGATCATTTGAACTACTTATAGACTCTTGGTTAGTTTAATCTGCAATGCATCATGGTCTGTAAAATCATCATATGTTGCAGCATCGCTGCTCTGTGAGAATCATGTACAGTATCTCTAAAAAGTCAGCTTCTCATGAGCTGAGAAAAGCAGTCTGTTTTCAGCTTTGGGACAATGCATTTTCCCAGCAACAGTATTTTTTGTAGTTTATTTAGATTAAGAAGTAAGAGAATTTTCTCAACTCATAAAAGAACACTTCAGCCTTCCGTTTATCAGAAACAATCAAACTCCCGACATCTGGAGATGCACGGTTTTCCCTGGACAGGAAGAAAAATTGTCATTTGGCAAGTAACTAATGTGGAGTGAAATATAGTGGATTAAAAGTACAATATTTCTCTCTGTGGATATATAAATTTGCATAAAATGGAAATACTGATAAATCTACTTAGTGACATCCCTCCAGTGATGTGAACGTAGCTTACTGTCTAGTTACTACAGCCACTGAAAAATATAAAGATCTAACAAATGTTTTTAGGTATCTGACTTCAACCTCCAAAGTTTTGAAATGTATTTCTTTGGGTTTTGAACTGTGTTAATTAGTCCTTACCTGAGTTTTTCTTTATTGTTATAGGTCTGATCTTTAATGAACCTTGTTTTTAGGAAGTACTGTAGTTCCATACTTAAATTTCAGGACACATCATCAGTAGTGGACCTCAGGATCAGGATGTTTTGGCCATTATCAGTAGACACCCTAACCCTAAAATCTATCTATATTTATTTCTCCCATGAGGTCCACCGACCCCCCAGACACAATGGGGGGCTGGGCCCCCAGCCAGGGCATCAAAACATGTTGCGCAATTACTGTGCCTCACATGGTAGCATCAAAATGACATGCTGGGTCTTCCATCATTTCTGGGGCAATAGTGGCTATCGGAAATAATTGATAATTATTGATTATCAAAGTTTATTAATAATTATATTGATTTAATGGGACCACCTCATGTGGGGCACCACCTTGTTAAATGAGGAAAAGATAACAATTCAGTTTCATAAAATAACTAAGCTATCAATTTGGTATTACGATTAATATTTAATAACTACAAGCAAAGTTACCATATTGACAGCTAGTAGAAGGATTTCAGAGTCCTTATCAGAGTAGAAGTTGGCAGTAATCACTCTTGTACAACAATTCAATCAATTCACAACAGCGTTATCTCAAGACGCTTTCCATGAAGAGCAGGTCTAGATCAAACTCTTTAATTAAGAGAGAGAACCAACGATTCAGGAATTCAAAATTAAGGATTCAAGAATCCCCACATGAGCAGCATCAGATATCATATTGAGCAACAGTGGCAGGAAGAACTCCCCTTTAACGGGAAGAAACCCGGAACAGACCCAGGCTCAATGTGGGCGGCTTCTGTAGGGGTCCGTGTTGGGTGGAGAGAGAGAGAGAGAGAGAGAGAGAGAGAGAGAGAGAGAGAGAGAGAGAGAGGGAGAGAGGGAGAGAGGGAGAGAGGGAGAGAGGGAGAGAGGGAGAGAGGGAGAGAGGGAGAGAGGGAGAGAGGGAGAGAGAGAACACAAACAGCAACCAATGTACTAGCAGTGATTATAGCACTAACAATAGGAGTGTGACTAACAGATTAGCAGTATGATATTATTGAAAAACATGACGAGTGGCCGACGATCCGCAGCAGTGATTCATGAAGCAGAGAACCACATCAGCAGGACCAGGATCAGGATCCACAGGAACCTGAGAGATGAGAAAGCACAGAAAGGCTCCGGGGAAGATAGCAAGTTAGTGGCAGACATTAGACGGACATGAGACATAATGATGGAGAGGAAGAGGAGGATAGAGGATAGAGAATAGAGATGAGCCCAGTGCACCATAGGAGTCCCCCGGCAGTCTGAGCCTATAGCAGTATTGATGAACCCGCATTCTTTCATGGACAGCTTGAGATTATTCACAGATCAGCCGGAGGGTTCAGTCGGGTCTCCGAAGCGCCTTTAATTCAGGTTCACAGGTGGAATACATAATGCAATACAGCGCTGGGGTTCAGGCAGCGCTGGGCTCATGACAGACCTTGGGGCAGGGTGCTTGTCAGAGGAGCCCTGAGCTGAGTTAGCCAACAGATTTTAAAGGGTCCTGCCGGAGGGTTCGTGCGTCACAGTCTCCAACCCATCCAACTGGAGCATGTTTACAAAACAAGAACTTTTGGTTTCTCACAATCAAGAACATTTCATAACTAGGGGCTGGTCTAAGGCCTGATCCAGCCCTTAACTATATGCCTCATCAAAAAGGAAGGTTTTTAGTCTACTCTTAAATATAGAGAGGGTGTCTGCCCCCGAACCCAAACTGGAAGGAGGTTCCACAGGAGAGGAGCCTGATAGCTGAAGGCTCTGCCTCCTGCACTACTTTTGGAGACTTTGGGAACTATTCTAGATTTTACTGGAAGCCAATGAAGAGCAGCCAGTACAGGAGAAATATGGTCTCTTCTCTTAGTTCTCACCAGTACACGAGCAGTAGCTGCATCATCTATGGATATGATGGGCCTGATTTTAGCAATATTACGTAGATGGAAAAGGGCAGTTCTAGAAATCTGTTTAATGTGGGAGTTAAAGGACAAATCTTGATCTCCCCAGACTCCCAGATTCCTCACAGTGGAGCTGGGGGGCAGAGTAATGCCATCCAGAGTGTATATGTTGTTAGAAAAGGTGTTTCTGAGGTGGCCAAGCAGAATAACTTCAGTTTTATCTGAATTTAGCAGCAGAAAGTTGCTGCTCATCCAGGACTTTATGTCCTTAAGGCAGAATTAAGACGACAGCATGTGAAATAAAACATTTTTACATTTTAATCTAACTAAATGTGCCTAAATAAAAAACTATAGTGTGTGAGTGAGTGAGATATGGCGTGTGTGCGTGTGAATATGCAAACGAAAGTAAGATTTAGGACTACAAAAGGTGGGAGAATCTAAAGGAGACTTATTTCAAAATGGCGGCCAGCCAGACCCCCTGGTGTGTGAGTCAGAGGAAGACAAAGGCCCCAGTCTGTGTAGTGGCTTCGTCGCTCGGAAGGCCAATTTGTGTGGGTTTACATGCGAGTGTGTAAGACAAAGGTGCCAAGTTAGGAAAGAATGACTAGCTGCTGTGTGTGTGAGCAGAACTAACCAACGTAACCGTGGGGCTACACAGTAAACTAACACATCACTATGATTAAACTCACTGAACAACATTAAAGCAAATCAAAACCAATACATTCACAAGGTTGAACCATTGCGTAACCATGTATACAGTTATGATAAGCTATGTAAATATCCGGTTAGAGTTTGTTAGCAGTACTTTGGAATGCTGCTTTCTTAGTTGGCAAATCTGTTGATGAGCCAGGCTGGAAGAAGGGTTGTGCTTCCTTGTCGCCCAGTCCTGTATGTACTGTATGTAATAACTTGTTTGTTAATAAACTCTGTTACCTGAGCATTTGTCATTGTGCTCCTACATTGCTTTGTGTGCTCCTAATTTTTTTCATTTAGGAGCACTAGTTAATGTATAGTCCTGCTTTACTAATAGAAAATGTACTGCCATAGAATCTTCTTTAAAGATTTATATCTTCTAATAACCAGTGGGCTACAGACAGGGTGTGGAAGAGATGAACTAACACACTGTTGGTGTCGGTCTTTTCATGGGATTAGTTGGTAGTGAGAAAAATATGGAATAACACCAGATGTATACTTTTAATAACTGAAAAAAGAACTTGAACATGTATGAATTATCATGTGATTTATTGTCTCTTCAACAGCTTCCAACCAAGAGCTGGAACGGAGTCGGTGGACACACTGAGGTGTATCTGCAGTACAAGGACAACAAAACGCAGGTGTGTGTGTGTCACCAATCAAATAATGGTCCAGTCACGGACTGCTTTATATTGTACAGGTGTCAGTAATGAACTGGTCAAAGACATTTAACAGCATGACGGGGAATCCACATATTAAATGAGATGTGAGCAGAGTGTAAGCATTCTGTCATCCATCCATCCTGATAGACAGACAGAAATTCACTGAACCAAAATAGTTTTCATGTCAGCTCTATGGGAAGACTGTGAGGAATCTGCCTGTGCAGTTAGTGAAACAAAGAAGCTCACAGACTAATAAGTTAATAAGTTAAAAACACATATACAGTAGGATATTCATGTGATTCTTAACAGGTGTCAGGGCACTAAAAACGTGGGGGCTCTCCATGGCACGTGCAGTAGTCGCTTATCTCACGGAATCAGCGTGGATCGATTCATCTGATAAAAAGTGTGTGTGTCCTACGAGACGTGCCAGTTATGGACATCATAAAACGCTTCTAAAAGCACTTTCTATATGGATTACCAGCGAGAATATCAGAGGGTGGATTTTCCTGCCAAACGCTGTATTAAGTTGCACTTTAACATGTTGTTGTAATCCATTTAGGCACACTACTATTACGAGGATAGTGTTCAAAACAGGAAGGTCAGTTTGCCGCTGTGCTTCCAGGACTCTTACTGTTGCTTCAGCAGCAGCAGCCATGGGATGCTTGATGGAACACTGAAAAATCACTCTGGGGCTGAATCCAAATGTCCGCCCTCTGGATGTGTTGACTGAGCCTTTGTGACACTTTAGTGACATATGGAGGACTCTGTCAGCTGCATGCAGCCCGTCAGGACATTTGGAATCAGCCTCAAGCTTTGTTGAACCTTTTTTGGAATAATGGTTGGGTCGGGTTTACCACATGCAATTGTTCTTTCCAGACTTCACAGTGGGCAGTTTTACCTGTCAGTCATGTTTGCATTGGCCTGTTCTGGAAACCCTGCCCATCTTTTACACCAAACGGGTTGAAAAAGTCCTAAATTAATGCTTGCGTTGATAACATCTGACTCAAGTGTGTAACATTCTTTTTTTTCCCAGAATAAAAGGGTGGTGTGAAAATTGGTTCCTCATTTGGAAAAAGTAATAGATCATTCCTCTTCAAATCACAGTTTGGCTTAGTTCCCTCTGTCCCTCTTTCTTTTGTTGTCACTATCAAATTATCTGGAGGTTTCTACATGAATTAAACTGATGAATGTTTTGGGGTTAAAAATCACTTAAAAATAAGAAAAGTCTACCTAAAGGTACTGTGACTGATTCCTTCAGTGTTCATTTGGTAGGTGGTCTGGGTGCATGTGCAGAAGAAGTGACACGTACAGCCCCTGATCCTCGAATTGCTTGTCTTTCTCGTCTTCTCCTACAGAGTTACGACACAGAGCTGTTATTGCCCAAAGAAAGCGTGTGTGTCCCCGTGCAGCCTGTCGTGGTGGTGAAGAGGGAATCGGAGCCATCCGCCATCAGCTTCATGGGAGCACTACGCATACCAGTCAGTTAGCCCTGCACACGCAAATCCATCATCCAGAACACCTGCTTTTCTGCTCACAACCATGAAAATGCTCAGCTGAGGTCCAAACTGATGTAGATCCACCCTGATTTTTGCAGGGCACAGCTTATTCTATTCCCCCTGCTGATCCCCGAGCATCACAAAGTCAGTAAATGAGATCCAATCACATCACAGACATGCTTTTACCTTTGCTTTTACTTCAACCGCTGATTTAGGGGCAGCAGAAACAAGTTGGGAAAACAACATCAACATTTTAAGTTATGTTGGTCCGTTGCTTTTTTTAAGCATCCAGCAGTCACAGAGGTAGATTATCAGTCTTTTGGGGTGGTGTTTGTTCTCCTGAGAAATGTATGTCCATTACATTTACAGTCTTTTAATCCTGTTTTGTTTTCCATTGTCAAGAGAATTTCACCCAATATAACAAAAAGGGTATTTAATATAACTTGCCTTTTAAAACTGACGTTACTGAAATTATGATTAGCTAAAGCTCCTGTGAAATAGATTCATACTCAGCATTGATTGGTGCTTTTGATATTGATCTCTTGGTTCTGGTTTTACTGGAATGATGTAAATGATTTAATCATGTATATTATAACTTGGATCTTGTGCTCATTATTTTGGCCGTTGGCTCTATCCGATTGTTTAATTGTCATTAGCAACTAATTGTTTAATCATTGTTAGCAACATTTTAGCTGCACCCACTGTCACTGTCTGTCAGAACTGTCCAGCCTTAACTGCTTTTGTTTCTTGCCCGTCAGACCTCATGCAGCAATGCTGCTGTGTTCTTATAAACAATCAAAAATCAGAATATTGGCCAAAACCACTAAAATAGGATCCTAGTGATAACCCATGTCAGTCTTCCCCCAGACAATCAAAATGAATGATTTTATTAGTCTGGCTTTCAGTTGTGAACTTTTAAAGCACAATGCTCGAGGAGCCAATGGACTGCTTCCAAAGGTTTCAGTGAAATCACAGAGTAAAAGATCAGCTATCAGCAGCTTCATCTTCATCTCCCGAAGCACAATACCAGCGACAGTGTTTCATACCCATATTCTGAAAGACTTGCAGCGTGCCTCAGTATCAGACTGGGACCACCGGTCAGTCGAGCCAGGCAGGTGTCACTCGGCCTTCAACCTTGTATTTATGTGTGTGCTTCTTGTGTCTGCAGGGAGTGATCGAGTTCTCTCTGTGTTTGCTGTTTGCCAAGCTGGTCAGCTACACCTTTCTCTTCTGGTTGCCGCTCTACATTACCAAAGCAGGTGAGGATCACACAGAACTACAACCATTAGTGCCGTTATTGGCTTTCATTGTTATTCATTTCACCGCACAACTCTCACCAATTAAATGAAACAATGTCCAAAAATGATTATTCCTCTACACCACTACTAACACTGTTTGTCTACTGTTATGTTCTGTATGTGCCAGTTCTTAACTAACACTGTATGAAACAACACAAAACTTGGAGAACACTATTGTCTGAGGGGCTCAATTCAGATTTGGGTATTGCTGAAAGTGCTTACAAGGTCCGACCTGGTAAGATTGCTGTTGTGACTTGTAAGTAAAATTGATTGGGGTGTTTATTCTGACATGAGACCACCGTATTAAATTGCCTTCAGATGAACGTAAAGGATTGGATGTTTGAAAGGGTCCACAGACTAATGCCTCGGGCATTTTCACACTGCGTTGTAATGTTACCTGCAACATTATCACCAAGCTGATCCAGTATCCCAGCCTGTGGGCTCTTTGTGGCCGTCTGGGTAATCTTATATTGTCACTGTGTTGTGGAGCAATGTGTAGGCAAACCAGCCTGCTTGGTTTTATTACCACCACTCATGTGTCAGACACAAGCCTGTGCCTGAAAGAGAAGTGAAATGATATACATACATATATATTGTTTGTGTGTGTGTGTGCCTCAGCTCACCTAGATGCCAAGAAAGCTGGAGATCTCTCCACCCTCTTTGATGTGGGAGGAATAGTTGGTACGTGCTTTTCACATTTCCCACTCAGCTTTCTCTTATCTGGAGAGAGAGGTATCTGTGTGTGCATGCATGTAATTCTTCTTCCCACAGTCCCTCACCGTTAGCATTTACTTCATGTTGTGCATTGTGGTTAGTGTGAAAGATGATGCTACTTTTCTGGCTCATTGCCCGCCTCTCTTTGTGTGTGCTTGCATGCACAGGGGGAATCTTGGCAGGAGTGATTTCTGATAAACTGGGGAAGAGAGCCACCACCTGTGCAGTCATGTTGCTGCTGGCTGCTCCCACAGTAAGTAGTGCACTGCTAGACTCATTCAGAAAATATCGTAACATTGTATATAGGACATACCTGAAGCTAGTGCCCTAGTCCCAACATTCAACTCTGTGACTTTAAACACTGTTGGATAAGAACGTTCGGACCTGGAAGGAAATCTGTCCTACTATGACATCAGCCAAGTGTGGTGACTGATAGGTAGATCACTTCACATCTGTTCTACATCTGGCTCCCCCTGCTGTGTAGCACTTAGGAAACAGTTTACTGAGGCTAAAGCTAAATGTGTGTTTTTTTGGCAGTGGAGCATTAGACAGATTACACAGCGTCATTTGATTATTATATACATAGATAATGCTATTCATATTTAAAGCCATTTCAACAGTGTACAGTAACTCAGCACAGAGACAACATGGGCCCAGAAATCTTCTTTTCACTTAACCCTTGTATGGTGTTCGGGTTTGTGGACCCGATTTCATCTGTTTTCATGTTCTTTATCAAAAGAAAAATTATACGATTAATCATTTTTTCAAACTCAGACTCATCAATATGAGCTAAGGCCAATGAGTCTGAATTTGAAAAAATAATTAATCGTATCATTTTGCTCTTGATTTAAAAAAAATAAATAAAAAATGAAAAGGGGTCCCACAGACCCGAACACCATACAAGGGTTAAGATGGATTTAACAAAAGGCTGCTGTTGTTTTGTAAAATGTGCCTTGTCTACTGCAAACCAAATTCTATAGTACAAATAAAGTAAGGTGAACCTGAACTTGAATTTGTCAGACATGTGAAGTATGAATAGTGACTGAAGTGTCTTCGTCTGTGTCCCGCAGCTGTATGGCTTCTCCATGATCAGTGAATTCGGTTTGGGGCCAACTGTCGGTAAGAGCCACATTTCACTCCTCTACTCAGAGCTAGTGCAGGATGAATACGTGATTCATTTATTAGTTGATTGACAAAAAATATTCAGTGGTAGTTTTGAGAAGTGATTTAATTGTCGATTATGAAAGCAAATATTTTCTGGATCCAGCTTTTCAAATGTCAATAATGACCTGTTTTTTCATGGTATATCATCCTATAATGAATAGCTTTGGGTGTGAATATATTTAAATTAACTACTTGATTAATTAAATATTTGAAGTAATGACCTTGTGCTCTGGGGACCTAGTAATGGCCATTTCACTAAATGATTAGACATAAAAACAATTACGAACTCAGTAACTAGATTAGATATTTAAAGTTCATGTAGAAGTTACAGAAGAAACTTTAAAAATATGGCAAGAGATTGTACGGAAATATAAGCTTGAAAAGGACATCAGACTTTTGATGTGGCCTTCTCAATGCCCAAGTTTTCAACCGGCGGCTCTTGATGTTACATTTACAAGGTGGAATGAAAGGGGAATGACAACTCTTTGTATGCTCATTGAAGGCCAATCTTTTAAATCATTTGAAACAATTAAAAAAGAATTTAAATTAGAAAACAGGGATTTATTCCGATATCTACAATTGAGAGATTTGTTTCATAAAGAAATAAAAACTTAATTATCAGCGGAGATAAAGGAGGTTGTAGCAGTCCTGATAGGAGCATACAAACAAACTCCCTCAAAGATTGTCACAAAGTTATATAAAGGTCTCCAGAAAAGTAATGGACAGAATTCTTTTTATATAAAATCTAAATGGGAAATGGAAATGAGCATAAGATTGTCAGAGGAGGAGTGGCTCTCCATGTGTAAAACACAGCAAACCTCTACTGCTTCACAAAATTGGCGTCTTTTTGGGTGGAAGAATTTAACTCGCTTCTTTCTGACACCACACATTAGTGGTAAATATCTGGACACAAAGCAATATTGTTGGAGGCAGTGTTGCCATGGAGATGCCACTGAAACTCATATTTTCTGGTCATGTGTAAAGATACAATGTTTCTGGGATGAAGTGAGTGAGACTCTGCGGAAAATCCTGCATTATATTATCCAAAGAGACCCCAAAATCATGTATTTGGGAGCCATACCTGAGAAAGTAATGGAACAAGGGGATGTTTATTTATTCAAGGTCTTGATTATTGCATGTAAGAAGGTCATCACAAGGAGTTGGATGAAAACTGATCGCCCGCTACTTGGACATTGGTTGGACATTATTGACGAAATCTATACCATGGAAAGACTAACTTATAACTTGAGGCTGAAAATGTGTACCTTTCATCAAAAATGGAGAAAATGGACAATGTTTAGGGAGCTTGAAGCTGAATAAATAGACTGTGTGGACCTTTTTGATAACCACTTGCATAATAAGGAATAAGAACTGCCCCTTTTGTTTCGTTTTTTTTTCTTTATTTCTATCATTGGAAAAAAAAGGAGAAAAAACAGTTGTAAAAAAATAATGTCTTGAACTGTGCTGTTCTGAAAAATAAAGTTTAAAAAAAAAAAGTTCATGTAGAAGCAGGCATAGTCATTGCTTAACTAATGTAATTTCAAATTTTCACATTATCAAGACAAACAAGAAACAATCAAGACAAACAAGAAACTGCACCAATGTTTTCGCCATGGTGCCGTACTGATGCTCTAATTAGCCAACTGATGAGTTAAGAAGACCTTTGCTTGAAGTAAATAAGAGGCATTTACCCAAAGACTAACTTCCCACGGCAAAGTGTAGCAGTGACCTTTCACACAAGCCTCTAAGTGGTGAGTACATGTAGGTTCAGAGAGGAATAATAGCCATCAGACACGATTTACCCTACATTTGCTCCATCGTCAATAAAACAACACTTTCACAGATGAATGTGATTGTTCTTACGGTTTACATTGACCACATCTGCATACATCACAAAAGTGCAACTATTATCATATCATTACACTTCATTTTCACGGGCTGAAATAAAGGAATGTTTAAAAAAAAAAAAACCTGACTTAAAAAACATAGAAATGATGAATAAATCTTATTCTAAATACAGATGATATGTGCAATTATCTCAGCTGTTTATTAAAAAAAATATTTTTGTTGCACATTCAGGTCTAAATTTGAGTATAATTCTTAATAACATCTGATATTTTCAGTATTAATGTTGGGGAAGTATCTGCTATGTTGAAGCTCACCTAACATTAGATAAATGAACAATGGGCAGTGTTAATCATGACACAGTGTGCATGATGCTGTGATAACTGATGGGATGCAGTTCTGACTCGTCATGCCAACAGCAGGAGTTCTGCTATTGGCTGATGCTTGAGCAAGGCGTGAATCCACACAGAAATATCAACACTCAAGCAAAATATTCCTCTGTGTTTCCAGCTGCTAATCATGTATTAGTTCCAGATAAGTGAGATCACGTGACCAAATTTATCAGAGTAGATCACCAACACTTGATTAGTTGAGCCTAAATGATCACCAGTGGCTCATTCAGTGCAGAAGCTGTTGCACAACTAATGACTCTTAAGTCATTTACGCAGAAGTAGTCTAATCTTTATCAAAAATGCCACTTATATCTGTAGCATGAGCGGGAACATTGAATTACTCAGGAGAACAGTGAAACCAAAATATAACTCACCCAGTCTGTTCTTCCCAGGCATGCTGTTAGTGTGTGGAGGTCTAGTCAACGGACCGTACTCCCTCATCACAACTGCAGTGTCTGCTGATCTGGTAAGCTCGTCTTACTCTTATTCCAGCCTGCTAGGTTTGTACATGATTATTAACTCAACCTACACAGCACCCTGTTTTATTCCTTTCATAATGCAGTTCATTTTTCAATTCAGTCGGCATTATGGGCACGAAAGTGAACGACAATGTTGCCAAATAATGAAAAAATCCAAAATAAGAAGCAAAATACAATTTGGGCAATAGGCCTATATTATAATACAAAGATCAATACAACATCAAAATTAATTTACCAATCATATCTCAATCCTCTGATTACATTACATTCGGGCAGCTGTGGCTCAGAGGTAGAACAGACCGTCCATCCAGGAAGAAGGGTGGTCGATGCCCAGCTTCCCCAGTCCCTGGGAAATACACTGAACCCCAACTAGCTCCCAAAGCTGAGCTTTGGAGAGTGAATGCGTGTGAAGTCTCCTCCCTCTTAAATTCCCCGTTTGCAAATGAATGTGAAACCTTTGAGTGTTTGAGAAGAGAGATTGCATCGCTGTGTGTCACTTACTGTTCCTCTCTCCTTTGACCCTAGGGCACCCACAAGAGCCTGAAAGGCAACGCCAGAGCATTGTCTACGGTCACTGCCATCATAGATGGCACAGGATCTGTAGGTCAGTTTGAATGTCGAAGCACAACAAAGAACCCACCAAGCACAATTTATAAAGATCTGACAATACAGAAACACCACTTGACCCACTATCATGCAAAACAACCAAAGCACAAAGATAAAGTGACTTAACAGATACGACGGTGTTATTCAAATGTTTCTAATCCCATGAAAATGCAGCCATCAGTGTGTGTGCATATGACAGTACTACCCTGTCTGTAGCACTCAGCTCCAAGTACATTTCTCCCAGTGACGATGCACATACACAATATATTGTTTCATTTTTTAAAAACAGCTGGTCAATGTAGTTTTTAATCAAACAAACAAGAGCATTTGTCTGGGGCCTGTATACCACATTTCGTGCTCTAGTGAGTATTTGGGGCAGCAGGACTGTGTGCGTGGGACTGAGTCAAAATAAACTACAGCGTGAGTTCAGTGTAATGAAGTCACCCAGTGTAACAACAATTAAAAACATGTTTTTTCACGACGGCGGAGCTCTATGGTACAGAGGAAGACGATGAATTAGACTTTGATACACACACAATACTTGTTAGTAAACCCAAACCAACATTCATTCTTATCACCAACCTTTTAATAATATGCTTGGCGGTGTTGATGTTGGCTTATCTTTTCTCAATTAGGTGTAGCATTTTCCATGAAATGTAGAATTAGGTTAGAATTGAACCTGTGCTAGTTCCCTGGATTTGTCATTAATGTGTTGAGATAATCTATCCATACAAGCAAATGATCATGCTGGTGTTTATGCTGCCAGGTGCAGCAGTGGGCCCCCTGCTGGCTGGGCTGTTGTCTGCAGGTGGCTGGGATCAGGTCTTCTACATGCTGATGACTGCTGACTTCTTTGCTCTGTTGGTGAGTGCTTAGTTAAAACCATAAACACAGGTGTTACTACCAAGAATTGTTGTACTTGTTAGTATGTAAGAATAGTTTTTTCACAAGTTGGTGGAGACCAAAATAGAGGAATAAGGAGAGCGAATATTGGCCCCCATATTACCCAAATATCAATGAATGCAGCTCTACCTGGACGCTGGTCTTGTTTTACCTCAGGTTTTGATTCCAGCACCACTCAATTGGAATATATTTCTACTTAAAGGTGCAGTAAAATGAATAAATCATGTAATATATCGCTTTTTTCTTTGTGTGTGCAGCTTCTGCTACGGCTTGTGACAAAGGAGCTGGCCTCAACTAAGTCCCCTCCCATCTCTGCTGTAGAGTAAGTCCTGCTTTTCTGCCTTTCATCTTTTTACTCAATGTCCTATTTCTTGCATTCCTTCCATTCTTATATTCACAGTAAGTCACAGATGCATTGTGGGCTTGGGTGTCAAAATAATTTTCTCCACTTATGTTTGATAGCAATTATAGCTTTAAACTCGTATACCTAAAAAGTAGTTATTTATATATATTTTTTAAATCTATAGACATAGACATTCTCCAAGAAACACATTTACTGGTGAAAGATGTGTATAGAATTGAGAGGTATTAAGTGAGTTTTTTCTGTTTACATCAATAAAATCAAAGGAGCAGTAAAAACTTAAGGGGTTTTGAACTAGTCATTGGAAAATTGAAACACTGGCACTGACCCATACTCTACTCATACTGAGTTAAACATTAGAGGCCCACAATTTTGAGTCATACTCAAATTTCAAGTCATTTTGGAGCAGTATCATTTTTTAAACTCCCAATATAAATCTGATGATTGGAGGAAATGCTGTGTGAAACCAGTTTTCAGCATGAATCTTTCCTCCCCACACAAAACAACTGATGTTTTGTCAGTGACCGTGAGCAACAGTTGGTAAATACTGGCAGCTTAATTTGAAATGTGCATTTGGAGGTAAGGTCGAGATGTAGTGATATAAGGTTCCACCATGCTGGTAACCTGAAGTCTTTGTGATGGTCACATACATCCTAAAGTGAATGTCTTGTAGCATTCACAGTGCATGCTGCCGTGTAATTGCAAATCAGAAAGAATTTAAATACAGCAACAAACCAAGTTCATTATCACTTACTAGAATCATTATTACTAAAATAGTCATTTGACACCTAACTTGGAAGGTAAACTAAGGTTTTGAAGCTAGGACACAAAATGTGTAATTTAATAGTTTAGATATATTTACTTTAGAAAAAAAAAACTGAACAATGTTTCCTTCATGGGACAACAAGTTCAGCTTTCATAGAGCTTATTGCTCTTGACTTTAAAACTTAATGACACCCAACTTATCAATGCGGCGTTAATGTTTGTCTCTGCTTCACAGGTTGAAGGAGCACTGAGCACTTTGATTTAACTGCCTCCACACAGGAACATGGACACACACACACACACACACACACACACAGTGCATATAAACCACTTGTCTAAGCCTGGAATGGACTGTGGCTCTGACAAAAACTGGACTGTCCTGGATATGAGACATCAACACACATGCACACATTGGCGCGTGTTATAAAGCAACATGTGTGTACACACACACATTGCTGTTCCAGCTACAGTGGTTCACTGTAAACAAGATTGTACTTGCTTCCCTGAGGAAAAACAACTGCAGCAGATTTCGGTCTGGAGGATTCGTCTGCACATACTGTACTTGCACACAGAAATGCACACTGTCTATTTTTCACCTCTTCCTCTATTGACCTATTTCCTATGGCAGCCAATTAGAGCTTGAACACACTAACTGCTCAATCTACTCAGATTGGCAGATATGAAACTAGCCTTACTTTGACATGGATATTAGGTCTAGATAGAAGTGAAAGTAGAATTCTTTTAGTTACGGGCAGACACTTGTTATTCTTGTCCTTATAAGTACACCAAACCTAACCATTAAATCTCTGACCTCAACAGTCAAGTTCAGATCTAAACCTAACCATTTGAAGCGACGATTTTTGAATTTCATACCTAAATCCAAGATAGACTAAATTCCTGTAGTTAGCTGCTGTACACCAAATGTGAACCTGAATCCCTGTGGACTTTTAAGATCACTTTGTTCCTGATATTATTCAGTGGTATAACTGTGAAAATATAAGTATCTGTTAGACACTGTTTGTCAGAAATATGTGCACCTTTGCCCAAAAAGGTAAAAAAAAAAAAATTCACCTTTATTAATAATCGTCAGTTACTCATTAGATAATCTTCTCTGGCCCTTTTCACACATTGTGCTTAAAGCATGAAGCTTAAGATGGCATTTAAAAGTACCCTGTGAAGTGTCTGATCAGTTTTTTTTTATTTGTTTGTTTCACAACTGGATCCCCATTTTTTAAACACATTCCTGCCAATGTTGTCACACCATTTACAGGTGGCTCTGATGCACCAAGAAATGCAGCGAGCCAGTAGTAAACACAAAACTTGTAAGAAAAAAAAAAAAGGCTTTGCCGATGTTAAACGAGGAAGAAAATGCATTCAACAGATGTCAAAGACACACATAATGCCTTCTGGTGAGGAACATTCAATGTAAATATAACTTGTTTGTGTACAAGAAAACTCCCCAGAGCACCTTTTAAAGGGTCTATTCACTCAGAGTATTAGATCTGGAGTTGAGTCTGTAAAGTCAGATGATTTTGGTTGTTTATGTTAAATATTTCTTTCTCCACCCCAAAACTATGGAAGTGAATTTAAATGTAAATGTTTAAATATTTGTCATTGAAAAATGACATGATACATCAACAACAACTTTTCATGAAAGCTGTTCGTATTATTTCAGATGATCCACAGAAGACATTGTCAGTGTTTCTTTGAAAGAAAGTAGTTGAGCTAAAAGCTGTTGAAAGCTCATCCTGTAGATTATCAAGAATAACAAAGCAACACTGTCTCTGTAAGTACTTGTTTTTATTTGACATTTTGTCATGTTTGCTTTGAAAAACTTTCTAATGAACTGGGGCAAAGCCAGAAAGTTCCAGCTTGATAGATAAAACCCAAACTGACTACATGGATGGACGCCACCAGAGGGAAGTGAGAAAACGTGTGTGTGTGTGTGTAGTTTATTTGGACTGACCATTTAACCTTAATGGAAACTCTTGTAGCTTCCTATATTCCCATTATTGAGCCGGTGCCTCTATCAAATCTGTACAGTGCCATGTGGCGTGACAGTTCCAGGTGATGATTTGTCTTTCTCCTATTTATATTAATGACAAGTAGCTCAAAGAAATGCTCTCTGTGGACAAATGAGGTTGTCAGAGGACCATTGTAAACTGATGTGTGAAAAGGAACACACTCACAGACCACTACAACTCTCCTCTACTGTGTGGAAGTTGCTGTTTCAGTGTCACCCTTGCCTTACTGAACCAAAGAGATTGTGGGGATCATGTTGTAATTTAAATAAGAAACTACTTATTTTGGAAGTCATTTAAGTTATTCCTATCAGGTCTGTGGTGTTTTGGATGGTTGTGGTCTGATGTTTTTTCTGATTTTGTTATGAGATGAAGACACCAAAGTTGTATTTTTATATAAAACTATGTATGTTTTTCAATGTGTGGGTGGGGGATCTGAGATATTATGAATGTAAAGATCTTGTCTAACTTGTCAAACCTCATATGGATATATTTTGCAGTGCAATGTAGAATTAGTGTTAGTGTTTAAAGTTGTTTGTCATAGGGACTAAATCTGATCTCAGACTGTAAAATTAGAATACTGGTAAATTCAACGTCAGTATTTTTCAGCGTGGTCCTTATTGATGCATATTTTGTGTTCGAAATGATGAGTAGGTACAAAATGTTTTGGTCCAATAGATCATCTACTGAAGTTTCCCTTCAACACTTCAATATCTTTTCTCATAAGCACAAAAATCCTTTCATTGGAAATTGTAAAACTAAGGCACAAAATGTTTTTGATTGATGATTTTTCCCAGATTTGATTAATGTTTACTGATTTGATGTTTATAATTATATTCCATTAATTTGCTTGATTGAAATCCGTAGAATACAAACACACGATAATGTTCTGTGAATGTATCTACCTAAACTCTGGGATCATTTCCTTTCATGGTGGTAGCATTGAGACAACATTATGCCTTCCTTAGAACATGTTGTGTATATTCAGTACGTGTCAGTGGTAGGCCTAGTACTTGAAACATCGTGTGCCTTGTTTCGTCTTTTGCTGGGGACTATGTAAAAACAACATATCCAAATGTTTCATTGCTTCTTTGCGAAGGAACTCTGGGAAAAAATAAACCATTTGTTTATTTATAGCCAACTGTTTTGGGGTCATGTTTTTGATGGCTCTTTTTGCAGCGTACTACTACAGATTGGCTAAATGGGCTAGTTTATGGCATGGAGTGGCCTTAAGTCTCAGCTGGACATGGCAGCTGTCATCCGAAATGGTAAGCTGCTGACATACAAACACCCACTCAGTGACACGGGCAGACAAGAAATCACTAACACACACATGCACACTCGCACAAGGATTGGGAAGGGGTGAGTTACAGACTTATTGATCCCTAATTTGAGCTGGGATTCCACTAAATTCAGTCTTTGCTCTCACTTTTACTGCCCAAAGGTGTGATGTGAACGGACAAAGAAGTTGAAATTACAGTTGGTTAAGAAAGTATCTTAAAGGAACGTTTAAAAACTGTGGAAACTCAATCTCATCTGCATTAAAGGAGAGGTTCAGATGTTCTCAAGTCTGTTCGTATTCAATACTCAGCTGACGGTATGTTTTGGTGTATTGAACTGATCCTTCCTCAGGGGACTCCAGTGGAGGAGTGGAGGACACATGCATGTTTAATATGAGGCTCTAGAAGTCTGATTTAGCCATATGAGCATGTGGATACTGACATGAAAGTTTCAGCACCACAGCCTGTGTTTGCCCCATTTCACCATTTCACCTCTTTTCTTGTGGCCCTAATGGATGAATCACTCAGTAAAGCTTTCTAAATTCCTGTTAAATTAAATGGAAGAATTACCACTATTCCACCTCCTCACCTTAAAGCTTTTAATTTTTGTCAGCTGATCAACAGCATGTCAGTGAGGTAAAATGGGATTCTTGTTAGATTTGCACAGGGTGCAGCACATTGCAAGTAAATGTGTTTGTGTATACAGTACTGTGCAAAAGGGTGTGAAGAAATGCTGTAAAGTAAGAATGCTTTCAAAAATAGAAAATGTAATTTATTTATTTATTAGATTTACAAAATGCAAAGTGACCAAACAGATGAAAAATCTAAATCAAATCAATATTTGATGTGACCACCCTTTGCCCTCGAAAACAGCATCAATTCCCGAGGGTACAGAGTACTAGGTACAGAGGTTTGTACCTCTAGGTACAAACAGAAACAGCTGTAGGAGGTTTAAAACTGGGTGAGGAACAACCAAACTCTACTAAGGTCCTCACTTTGGTGAGGACAGGTTCATGTCACAGGTCATCATGTTCAGACTGAGCACAGCAACAAGACACAAGGTAGTTCTACTGCATCAGCAAGGTCTCTGCCAGGCAAACACTTCAACGTAGACTGGGGTTTCAAGATGTGCTGTTCAAGCTCTTTTGAAGCAGCACAAAGAAACAACATTCTTTCTCGGCCGTAGACGCAGTGATCGGCCAAGGACACTTGCAGATGAAAGACACATTATACTTACTTGCCTTCAAAATCAAATTGCTCAGCAGAGCCATCAGCTCAGAACCAGCAGAAACCTTTGGGACCCAAGTACACCATCTACTGTACGGAGGAGTCTGGACAGAAGTGGCCAGAAAGCCAAACCTCCAATGTGGAAGCAAGGCCAAGCAACTTAACTAAGCACGAAGGGCTGGAGAGCGGTACAATAATGAGTGTCTGCAGGAAAGTTTGGGGCTGCATTTCTGCGAATGGAGTTGGGGATTTGGTCAGAGTTAATGGTGTCCTCACTGCTGAGAAATACAGGCTGATACTTATCCATCATACAATCCCATCAGGGAGGCGACTGATTGGCCCCAAATTTATCCTACAGCAGGACAACGACCCCAAACATACAGCCAATGTCATTAAGAACCATCTTCAGCGTAAAGAAGATCAAGGAGTCCTGGAAGTGATGGTGCCCCCCCACAGAGCCCTGATCTGAACATCATCCAGTCTGTCTGGGATCACATGAAGAGCCAGAAGGATCTGAGGCAGCCGACATCCACACAAGATCAGTCTTTAGTTCTCCAAGATGTCTGGAACAAGCTACCTGCTGAGTTCCTTCAAAAACTGTGTGCGAGTGGAAGAACTGATGCTGCTTTGAGGGCAAAGGGTGGTCACACCAAATATTGATTTGATTCAGGTTTTTCTTCTGTTTGCTCACTTTGTATTCTGTAATTGTAATTAGTGGATTTTACCATGATAAATGATTTACTAATGTTTTACAGATCCATTATTTGCCATTAAGCAAGTTTACGATACCAGTTTGACAACAATCCCTTAATCCCTAACCCTTAAACCAGTGTGGAATCCTCACTTTCTCATAACCCATCGGTTTTAAATGTTATGTCTTTTAAAAAGATTTTAATCACAAAGTCTGCGGTTAGAAGTGATTATAGGTTCTTAAATGGATTTTGAGCCACATCATCTGTAGCCCTTCCCCGAGGGTTGTCAAATAGTCTAACCAATCAAAGGGATTTCTGAGAACCGAGCAACCCAAAAGTTGTTCTTTTACTGGCTTATAAATGATCTACAATGAGTTAGTAAATGATTTATAAACCAGTATTAAGGCCTTAAGTTATGGCTCCTCTATAAAAGATGACTTATTAAAATGGTATCAAAATGAGCTACAAGCAAATAATCTAGTATAAAGTGACAAAAAGTGTAAGCAGGAAATGTGAGTGCAGAGTGAAAGACACAAACATCCATCCATCCATTGTCTATACTGCTTATTTGTAAGGGTCACGGGGCGGCTGGAGATGATCCCAGTTGACTTTGGGCGAGAGGCGGAGCACAAAGGGCTGACACACAGAAGCAGACAACCATTCACGCCTGGGGGCAATTTATAGTCCCCAATTAACCTAATCTGTCTTTGGACTGTGGGAGGAAGCCGGAGTTCCCGGAGAAAACCTGTGCAAGCACGGACAGAGCATGCAACCTGTGTTGCAAATTCTACACAGAGAGACCCCAGGTTGGAACTGCTGTTCAGCCGACCAGCAGGTTGGAACCTGGAACCTTCTTGCTGTGAGGCAACAGTGCCAAACACTGCACGATGGTATCATAGTGTCCAAGATAGAAACAATGTAAACAGGATAGAATGAAATAAAAGACAAAATTTCCTAAAAAAAAGGGAAGCAAAGGCATGGTAGTGAAGTTATACTTGCTTTATTCACAGCGGTTCTTTGGGCTAAAGATACTAACCTGCTGATGTTCAACATGTTACCTAAGCTCGGTTGCATGCTAGCATTTGCTAACTAGCAGTAAACAGGTGCGGTTGACTCGAATGAATTGAAATGTTGACCTGACGATGGTGCTGGATGCAAAGGAAGAGTGGGGATGATCATTTATCCTGAGGGAGCCCTTAATGTGTGGAGCAGATTTCACTGCAAACCCACGGCGTGACGTCATGATGGCGTTAGAGAAGAAGTCAGGGATCACCAAAGTCATCGTGTTTTGTCCTCTCGGGACCACGAATGTCTGCAAGGGCGTCACTTTGTATTTAAAAGCGGCGACGACAGCGGGGCTGAGATGAAAAAACAAACGGCGTGCGATTTTAGGCAATGCAGCGGGGAATGGCTGTGAGGTCAGAGTAGGTGACGACTGGCTGCTACTGAGTTAACAACCCAGAAATACTCAGCATAAAAGCATCCCATCATCACATGCATCACATCCACCGCCGCAACATCACGCCTACTGCAGAAAGCCTGTCTTTCCTCTTTTTGTGCAAATAACCAGCTTTCTCGTAATGTTCCCATTTGTTTGTTCCCATTTCTTGGTGCACACTATCTGTCAGAACATTGTTAATAAATGATGCTCTTAAAAATTGATGGGGCCATCAACAAGTGGTGAGACACAGCCCCAGTGATGTTAAGAGTGTACATGACACTTCTGGGTGTCTGTGCCAAATGTTGGACCAGTCCTTCTAGTAGATGTTTAATATTCTGCAGACTGAGTTCATGAACAGTTCCTGTCTTACATCGTACCATGAGATGTGATCACCTTGATGTTATGATGTACAACCAGGCCAAGCATCCCAGCCTGGGGGGGCTTGTCTGTTCCCTGCCATCCTTTAGTGCACAAAGTAGCACCAACACACAGTAGTACTTATGTAACCTGTCTGAACAACTCTGTGCACGTGCGTGTATTTGTGCGTGCGGGTGCGCGCGCAGAGCCAGCAGGTCTTAGTGAATGAGGCGGACGCGGACGCGCGCGGACGGGCTTTATTGGATGCGGTTGAGAAGCGAAGTGACAGAAGGAGCGGGAGGGACAGTCCGACGGAGCTCACAGTCAGTCTGTACCGGTGTGTCCGACAAACAGGCGGGCGGGTGGGATGCTGTCGGACCGCTGACTTCACTTTGACCGCCCTCGGTTTGACACGCGACGGTGGGGAAGTGGACCGAAGCCGCGACACTGAGTCCGGAGCAGGAACCGCACAGCGACACGCCGACGAGGAGAGGAGAGCATGGGCTCCGCTTCGTCCTCCTACCGGGTCATCTACCTGGACGTGGACGGCAGGATTCAGAAGGTACGGGACACACATGCACAGCACGAGGGCTGCTAGTAAGAAAAGCAAATGAAGCAGCGGTTAGTCGGTTAGTCACCAAGTAGTGACAGCACTCTGAAGAAGTAATGACGTCACACAGTGATAGGAGAATGTCTAACTTCATTTGGAGCTCTAAAATTATTATTATCAGTATGATTACTATTATTATTATACTGATGGACCAGGAGGTAAACAAGCATGATAATGTAAATGTAAAGCATCAGAAGTTATAAAGTGGCTTCTCAGTGAAATGATGCTTACAGTAGTAGTACAAGCTAAAGTAGTACAAAGTCACTTCAACTGGAATATGAGCACCTGTGATGTCTCAGGGCATGAAACTAATGCTGTAAAATAGCATTAAGTAGCCAGAAAGCCACAGTGTGTACAGTTGACACCCTTGCAAGTCCATGTATGGATTTTATAGAAATCTTTAATTTTTTTTTTTTTTTGCAGTAGTTTGTTAGACCGTCTTCATTCAACTATCTAAAGATTCATAAAAGTCTCACAAAAAACTTTATTCTAGCATTATTACAATTCCCCTGTAATATTAGGATGTGACGCCGCAGAGATTTGAGGCTTCTTAACCAGGAGAATCTGGTCTTCTTTTATCGTGTGAATGTGAGTAATTTACATTAAACTGAGTTCATTATTCTCTGTGCAAACACTGGTTCAAATGGCACGCCTGGTAATTATAGTGAATGCCATGATACTGAGCACTTCAGTGGGTAAAGATGGTGCTTATAAGTAGAGAGACCATAGTTACGATGGTTTCTATGAATCTTCATCATTCACTGGATCCTAACCAGTAGGGTTTATTACTTTAGTTTATTACATTTATTTGTCAAGTAGCATGTACGAAAACATGAATCCAACACAAGGAGAGGAGATGTATGGAACCAGATTTAGCCACTAGCTAATTTCCATCCTCTGTCCCATGAGGAATGTTGTCATCTTCTCTCTGAGTGTGTGTGTGTGTGTGTGTGTGTGTGTGAGATATGCAGAGAGGAGTAGACTGCTGAGTCTGAGAGTTGGTGGTTATTTACAGTCTGTACAGGCAGAATCATCTCACAG
The DNA here is from genome assembly GCF_042242105.1 of Pempheris klunzingeri. Lineage (NCBI taxonomy): Eukaryota > Metazoa > Chordata > Actinopteri > Acropomatiformes > Pempheridae > Pempheris > Pempheris klunzingeri. The sequence goes on from NC_092021.1 coordinate 4,087,345, forward strand.
GTTTGTTTGGATGTTAAATAAATCAGAGTCATTTCTGCTTCACTGGTCCCTCTGAAGACTGCAGAGCCGAGAGGTTGAAGAGTAACCCATGCTCTGACCTCTAAACACGCTCCACAGCCTCTGCAGCACACACAGCTCACTATATTGAACACACATTCAATTCTCATATAGATTGAAAAATCTGGGGCATTGAACCTATTCGGCCACCGAAACACATGAAAACAACAAACACTTACCAACCTGACAGCTTTTGTTTCTACACCTCTGAGCCTCTCCTTGGCGTCGGACATCGGCTGCTATGGCTTTATAATAAATCTTGCAAATACTGAAGGAAACTCGTGGAGATGTTTCAGGAAGTCGGCTGCAATGAAACCAAATGTATGCAAACTCCACCTACGTCAGCTACTGATGACCTTTTCTGTCACTGCCTGTAGTTTAGAGTCCTGCACATTCAGCAAGACTGGGAGAGGCTGATGAACTGACAGCAGTATTAGGTGACAAGTATCTGAACTAAACCAAACTAAATCAAGAGTCCCATGTCCCATAAAGACCAATACACTTCATTTCTTTCTTTTTTTACCAAGTTCTTGCTGTTAGAGGTCCTTCAACCCATTATTTATCCATCCATCTATTTTCTTAAAACGCACATCCTGGCAAGGATCAGTTGCTCAGTTAAGTTAAAAGGAAAATCTAAATCACTTTCAACCTCAACTACAACAATCACAATCCATACGAACATTCAGATCAATCAAGATCTGAACCATGTTAGTTTCCATAGTTTCCAGCACAAAGATCCAATCACACATCTAACACACTTCATCCACGTTATCATTACTCATAGACAGTCAAGGCCAGTCAACATTTCAGATGGTTTGTCCCGTGATTGTTCACGGAGAAGGTCTGCACTGCTGAAGTCCCTCTCCAGGCTGGAGTGTAGAGGCTCCAGAACTCTGTTTACATTGACAAACCAATGGAAGAGGAACGGCAGCTCATAAAAGGCCATATAATGAGGTTTATGCCTCACTGATACTTTGTTTTATTGCGTTGTGTCTTCTTTATGGGATTCACACAGACTGTGTGTGTGTGTGTGTGTCTCTTGCACAAAACCTTGCCATTTCACAATCTCAAAAATATGCAGCAGGGTGAGAGGATATGCTCTTCTTCATTCTGTTGTTCGGTGACACTTAATGCGTTCGAAGCACCAAGCAGGGATACGCTAAGTTTATAGTGTCTTAATAAGTGGAATAGAAATGGGATAGGGGATTAAATACATTTCCTGGATGTTCAGTGCTATCAACTACAGCTAAACAGAGACAAGATCTCCTCATCGCTGTCATTCAGGACCTATTTTTGAATGTTTAGATATATGACTGTTCTGGTTTGTGTGTGTTTTTCTGCAGCTTCTATGTGATGGCTAATAGTGTTGAGCGGTTTGTTGATCAGTGGTTACTTATTGCTAGACTGGAAATGCACAGCGAGTTCCTGTACAATCTCTGAAACAGACCCAACAACCAACAAATAGTTTTAGCTCAGGTTTACAGACCGATGGTATATGAATTCGAACAGGCGAACATCAGCTTTCATTCCAAATCCATGCTATTACTACTTGAGTGCTGCCTTTTTGCCATGCACTCATTGTTTCCTGTGCTTTTCCTTTTGTTGTCTCAAGTCCTTATTCAGACCTATGAGATTCTGGTTATCATATCTGGTTTGTATGATCAGGTTTATGCGTCGCACAATAGTGGATGCGGCTTCTTTGTGGTTTGCCATCCCCGGCAGTGAATGCAGCAGCAGCAGGGTACCAATTAGGATGAAGTGGGGTTTGTTATTGAAATCAGTTGCGGCATCTTGAAACGAAAACATGAATTTGTTTAGCAGTGGTTCATTCTGTGGAAATTAGAATAAATTCTCAGGTTTAAAATGTCCTGAGGAGTAATAACTCTGCAAATACATTCATTTAGTGCAAAAACACAGACTCACCGCGCTACTGTATGACCAGAAAAACAAGAACGATGCTGTCATCATATCCCACAGGACACTTTACTGCTGCACACTCATTTACATTCAGCTGAGTCTCTGTCATTATGTTATTTCGCTCTTTGTTTTTTAAGCCCCCTTGTTTTTGCATTAATTTAAAATGAGAACTGGGACCAGAAAAGCCACTCAAAGAAAAGGGTTTATGGGTCGAAAGGAAAAAGATGTTGATATTTTATAGGAGCAACAAGTGTTTTCATTGGCCATACTGATACAACTTGTGTTTATTGATAGTATACATTATCTATTTACATGATCCATTTTACACTTGTGAATTGTAAAATGACTTTATTAGAAGCCCCTTGAGAGGTCTGCGCCCCCTCTGCGCTGAGAGTCTGGTCTTTAGGGTGAGCGCTGACGCTGTTCAAATTGCATATTCGGTGTACATATCGTTCTTGATTGATGGAAGTACAGACATTTCCAGGAAGGAGTGTGAGATTGTCTAGAGCCACATCTTTTGCAAGTGGAGACAGGTGGCTAAGGTATGAATTGGCCACATCGAGGTGGAGCGTGCCAGTGCACAAGCTGTGTGTACAACAAAGTAAGAAATAAAAGATGAAACAATCATATGATTCAGTACTGATCTATTGCATTATTATTTATCATTTTTCCGCTTTATTTTAGTAAATGTCTGTTGAAAAGCCTTATTTTCCTGTGGCTGTTAACATAAACATTACTAAAAAAACACAAAAATATAGACAAAGGTAAAGGTTTAAACTTTTGTCAGCTGACTTGCCAAATTGTAGTTGAGTAATAATAATGAGTAGCCTTATAGAGGTGAACCCTGTGCTTAGGCTACTGTTAAAATAGGCACAATGTATGACAAAGATGTTAATGCTTTAAATGTATTGTTGGTGCTGTGAAAAATGTCAAGTGCACCTAAATGATGTGCTGGTGAACCTAAAAGAAGAAGTGAGGTGCACCACTGCCATGTAAAAAGTTAGTCTGGAGCCCTGTGCAGTGACGGCAGAGAAGAGGCATCATCATTTAGATTAAATGTACCAAAGACTAAAACATGGAGGAAGTCCTTTTTCCACTGTGTTTCAGAGCAGAAATAAAAAACAGCTGCAGGTGTAATGTTTCTGAAGTACCGCTCTCTGTCCGCTGACCTCCACCACTTCCTGTCCCTTCCATCTGTGACAGGCTGCCACAACCAGACAGCTGAAGTGCTCTTTGACCCCCCCCCCCCTCCTCCACAATCACTTCATCATTCTCTCCACTGGCAGTACTTGTTAAACCCAACCCCACGGCCTTACTCCCCAGGACTCCAACACTACCAGCCCCCCCCCCATGCCATCTCTCACTGCGACTTGGCTATTACTCTCCGATGCCATCACATGCAAATGCCTCTGTTATCTATATGGGTCATTCCTCTGTGTCTGCTGCGGCATGACACAAGTCATTTGTCATGTCCAACGACGGAGCTTGACCTTGTTTATGAAGCAAAAGGAGGAGAAGAGATGAAAAACGCAAAATATTTACAGCTCCTATACTGCAGCATGCACATTCTTCATTCAAAGAAAAGCCTTCAGCGTGGGAAACATGCATGTTCAGACTCAAGAGTTACTCCCTAGTAGTTGATTGCTCCACTTTCACAGTGCAGTACTCAGAGGAAGGAGCAGTATTATATCCTACTCCTGTTATGATGTGTTCAAACTACAAGTGACAAATTGCTGCAGTGTACAGTCATTATTATAATGAGCGCCGCTTGCTGTACATGATCCTATTTACCGTACTTGTTAGAATGCTAGTGTGAGCAGGTTGTCATGTTAATTAAAGCAAAGTTCATTTTCAACTCAATATAATTGAAATTGATTTTTTTTTTTTTTTTTTAGTATTAGCTGTACAACTAGCTAGCAAGCTATTCTTATTTTGTCAGATGCATGTCAGCTGTTTTATTCTAAATCATGCCTCTTATATGTGTGGTCATGTGTGTGTTTTCCCCTCAGGTGGTGTTCAGTAGATTTTGCAGCTCATGTGACATTAAGGAGCTGTTCTGTACAGCCTTGGGTGTGCCAAGGTAAAATACACACACACACACACACACACAAACACATTCATGCCACATCAATTGCAAACAGCATAGTGACAATTAGCTCATGTGAATGTAGTGTTCCTGTTTAACATTTAATACAGTGATGGATAAATACAATATTACAGTGGTTTCTCTTGCTGCTGTAACATGTTACTTGATATCTATTCGTCTTCACAGTGATGCACAGTGTTCAGGGCTGAGTGGAGTTATTGATTTCAGCCATTTCTATGATAGAATGCCTTTTGTATGAATGGATAAAATGTCAAACTGGTGTGTTCTCTTCTGTTTGAAACCCTAATTAAATTGTCCAATGAACGAGACTGTAATTAATGAAGACCTATTATGACCTAATTGCTCCTGCTACTGCACATGTAAACCTGACGTTTGCATACACTTGGACATTGCTTGTCATAGTTTTAAGTTACATCTGTGCTCCAGAGGAGGAGAAGTGTTCTGTCTCTTTACACTCACTCCTAAAGCAAAGTAGGAGGTCTCGATATTACACTTAAAGTAGCACATACAAACTACAGTGTCTGGCTTTAAATAAAGAAGAATTAAATCTTAATTTGAAGTCTCTGGGTGCACAGATACAATCAGCTACACTACCGTTAACTGTGGAGTCAGGGGGATTTAATGGTCTCATTGAGGAGGAAAAAGAATTGTTTATTAGTCTGTCCACAGCTAATCGCGCAATCTACTGATTCTTTAAAAACCCGTTTTATTGATTGTTTTAAACTGTCATTGACTGTTGACTCCTCACTCCTCTTAACCGACTGTTCGAGGTTGCTCGTTATCAACAACTGCTTCAGTTTTAAATCACACAGCAAAGCGCATTTCTATCAACCGGCAAGGCTGAAAACAAGCCTTACTGAGTCTGTTGCAGACCACATCTTGGCCTTCGTCCTGGCTGTCCAACCGACGACAGAAAAGTTCGGTCTCGTTTTGATTAAGTCTATACCCAGCATGCTAAAAATGTATATGAAATAAATAAATCTCTATTTCTGACATCTTAGCCACCATCCAGGCTATAAGTCAGTCGGTGTGGTGTTCTATCGAAGTCTGTTCCCCCATCATATAGTGTTTCCTGTAGCGGTGCCTTCCTCAGTTGGCTTAGGCGTAGTGGAGATCTGCACTGTTCTAGTTATACAATGGTGACTTCTTAGAAAGGAGGCTTTCTTTGGGGCAGAGTACATATGTAGATGTAGTCTCTCTCGTCCTAACCAATGATAGCAATAGGGATCTGCCACAAATGCTCCTTTAGATCCAAAGAGTTCAGTTCCTTGTCCTTCTGTGTGTATTGAATACGCCACCGGGTAGAGCTAATAGCATGTACATGTTTCTATCTGGTGTCTGAGCGATTGATTGGAGCCAGTTAGGTGTATTCTGCTGACAGATCCTATAGTAAGCCACACCGCTTCCACCACCATCCACAGTGTCAATGGGCTGGGCTCGTCATCACATAATCCTGGGAGTTAAAAAAAACCAGAGCTACACACATACTGCAGTGTAGTCATTTATTGTGTTCTCTTTCTGTTTCTTACATAAGACCTCATCCTTTCGACATCTTATCATTTATATCACTTAGGATATACTTTGATTACAATGACATTAATTACTGTATATTTTGACTTTAAACAAATGAATTATTTATGTTTTTTAAACACTTTTTACTATAACAGCAAGCGAGCATCCAACAGTCGCACCTTGTAATGCTCTCCATCGACACTGAGTCCGTCAAACACGCACTTCAACTGTTGTCATCATGTAATTAAAGCACGTCCCTACCAGCTGTGCACTGGAGACCAGGCCAGAGAGCTAACCACTCAAGTAAAAGATGGAGAGTTCCTACTCTCTTCCCACGGTTCTACTTTTTCAACTGAAAACACGTTTTATATTGGGATATTTCGATGTTTCTTTACTGGAACAATATGGCCAACAGTAAAGTAGGTTGTTGTTATCCATATCAGCTCCCTGGCAATCTCCCTCTAGCCAGCAGCCACTTTATTTAGGTTTTTGTAGTGAAATTAGGAGGTATCGTATAAATACCTCCTCATTTTGAATTGAACAATCACAAATAACTTACATAACATTTACAAAATCAGTTTAATCACGATGTAGTTGAATTCATCACTAAACCCAAATGGCTTTAATGGCTTATTAGCATTTCTATGTGTAAATAATCAAAGTTTAAGGACTATTCTGTGGTATTTTATACCAAGAAATGTTAAGTCAGTTTGCGACCCATTTCCAGGAAGAGATCACCAGTGGAAGTGATAACATTTAATGCTCTCTTCCATCTGAGATGCTTTCTTTGCTTCTAGTGCAGACAGTGTGATGTGCTCCCGTTTGGGACACTCACGTGTCGTATTGTTGCAGTTTTAAATGTTGTGACACTTAATACAAGAAAACTCATTGTTTCAAGGGTTTAGTTGGGAAGAGGAGGTTGAGACCTTCCTTCTTCCTGTGATAGTGTGTTCTGTGAAGTTAACAATGTACCTGCACATATTGATGGGATTTCTGTGAGAAAGTGTCTAAGGAGTAGCTACTATTGGGAAGGTCAATCATGTGCAGACAAAAACTGTTATTGTGGAAACTTTTTTAGTTTGCCTGTGCCTTTAGTACAGTCTCATAGTGCCTCAACCATGAGGAAAGTGCAACCCCAACAAACTGTTTCCTGAATGTGTGTCATTAAGATGTTCTTCCAAGAAGACTGTTTTATTATGAACAGTTCTTGAGAAACTCAATGAAAGCATTATTGTGTAACTTGGGTTTTATTACTGCAGTAGAGGAAGACATTATTCCTCATGATCCCAGAAAGAGGAATTCATCTTTTTGTGCACAGACAGCATGCTTATTCACTGTCCTACTCGTCTGTGTGTATGGATTTGTTTTGCACAGATGAAAGATTGGAACTGGACCTTATGGTTGTCCTAAATTTCTGTCCCACACTTGTGCCCACAAGTAGTGTTTGCACCTTTCACAACAATATGTCCTTGTTATTTTGAATTTGATGTTTTTTGTTGAGTATGTTAGAGGGATTACTTAGAGAAATGTACAAAAATGTCTCTCACATTCATGCTGCCTGTGTTTTTGTCTTGATCTAGGAACACTAATCTATCCCTGCTTGATTCTTCCGGAGCTATGGTGTCCATCGACCCCACCATGCCACACAACACAGAGAGGTATCAGAAAACCTGCATCCCTCCATTTTTAATGTGCTTTTGCTGCTCAGCTAATCTGTTAGAATAGTTTTTGGTGTTTGCTGGGTGTAAATAGTCATATTAGTTACTGACACCCAGATGCAAATAGCATCTGCCATATAAAACATGTCACACTTGGAAGAAATAGAAGAATGAGTCCAGGTGAAATGTAACTACAGAGTCAAAGACATTTCTGAAAGACAACTGTATAATCAATGCACACAAATTGAATTTGAGATTGATGAAGTGGCACTTTGAGCAAATTCCTCTTTTATCAATGAACTTTGACAATGTGAACTCAGTAACTACAACATACTATACCATAGCGTATTTTTTCAAGTATAAAGTGTTGATGATGAAGGGTTTGTATTTATAAAAATCTATATTTAGCTTCCTGAGATGATGAATCATTGCTTGAAGCGTTGTAAATTCCCCTGTAGTGGGACTAATAAAGGACTATCTTATCTTATCCTATGATCATGTTTACCAGAGGATAAGACAGGCTATAACCGCTGTAAGAGAGAAGTAAGCGGGACTGTGAATATGGCCATACATTTATTAAAAAACAAAAAAGTCACTTTTAGTCATTCTGTATGTGTTGGCTAGATTTAAGATTTGACTGTTTCTACTTCTAAAACAGTTTTCTCTCTTCTCTGCTGCAGCCTCATCTGAAGGGGGTGATTTTTTTACATTAAAGTCTTCTGTGGAGCAGCTTTAAGGCAGTAACTGTACCTTTATTTTGTGAGCGCCATCTTATCCAAAGATGACACATCCACCTTCATTTTTGAAAAGGAATTTTCCAAAGCCGCTGTTCTTAGAGAGGTTACAGCAGTCCATCCAAATTTTCCACTTCGACCAGAACAAAAGGTGGACTGACAAGCAGTTTGTCTCAGTGTTACTTCAAACGTGCAATCAGAAACCTGACATCACTTTGCTTTGCTTAGGTGGTGGAACAAAAATGGAGTGGCCCTTAAATGTAAATGATGAGAACTGTCTGGTCTCGTTAGACAAAACACTCAACACACCCCACTCCCAAGGTTATAGATTCACACTTACACACAAACACACACTGATTAAAGAGGACACTTGAATAGGCGTGTGTGCATGCGTGCATGTGTGTATGTGTGTGTCTGCTATCTTATATTAGGGTAAAATCTGAAACCTTTGTGACCTGTGTGACAAGCATCATCTGAGTGTCAGTAGTTTTCCGTGTAATCAGGGCGTGTGTAAGAATGTGTGTCTGTCTTCCCACTTGAATTAGTAAGTGGAAGGAAAATTACAACATGTCTGCTCAGAGGATGGATTGGGAATTTCAGCTTCACTTCACCTTTGCTCTCAAAACTAACCTGTGTGTGTGTGTGTGTGTCCTGTTGTGTCGAAGGTCACCATACCGAGTGGTGCCTATGACTGGAGGACAGCTTGCTGGTGAGTTGGAGGGGCCGCATGCACACATACACACCCACTCACACACACACAAACTCACTCACAGAGCCATTTAATGACATACATTATGAGTGTAAAAGTACAAGTACATAGAGAATATAATATCATGACTGTCTGTTACACACACACACAATGACAGTGTTAAACAACCACATGATCCTTTAAGTTCTTTGCTTTCTTGCCACGCTTGCAGAGGGTTCTTCATCTATATTTCCAAAGCTGTCGAACTATTCCTTCACTGATGTTGCTTGCTTGGTTGCAATTTAAAAGAAGTGTCTTAATTTTTCTTACCAGATGGTCTTTGGTATAAATATCTGAACTGGTTCTAAGTCTGGTTGAAGGAAGTTGAGGAATCTTAGTCCATTTCAAGCCTAACTAACAAGACTGAAGTTGCTGACCTAAATTTACTTCCATCGCAATTTTTAATGAAGGAATTGTCTGAATCCCGTTCACAATGTCTCCTCAACCTCAGTAGCATGTTAGCACAGTAGCTCCTGCTTTTGAGACCACCTGTGTAGATATCTACAACAACCAATGGCATCTGACCAAAAGTTCAATCAGCCAGGCGGCACAAAGTCTGGTCCAGAGTCTTCACCCGGTAATACTGAATTTAATTCAGGCAAATAAATAAATCAACCAACATGAAGGGGAAATATGATACACTGATCTATAACAATAGTTGCTCTTAAATATTTTGTTAATGCCGTTACTCAGGTGGGAAACAAAGACTCTATAAGACAGAGAATGTTGTGCTTTCGTCAGGTATTTAAAGTATAAGCAAAATCATGTAATGTGTACCACTGACGAGTGCAAAGAAAGTTGTGTAACTAGAAATCAAAAGTGTATTTAATGATAGTGATATAAAAGAGAACAGAAGCATCTTGTTCTTCATGACCAAGGTTATGACCAAAACTCGTGTCAGGAGGTGCGTGTTCACGTCAACAAAGACCAAAACAGTCTTTTTAACCAACTTATGAAACCTCAAAAGCAAAACTGACATTAGAATTAAATATCGCTATTCAGTGCTAGTCAATATGTGGAAGAAAATCCATTTGAACACTTTTTTATTTGTGGTCTACCCATACACACACACACACACACACACACACCTCAGAAAATACCAATAAAAAGCTCCTGATCTCATAAGCACTTCACTCCAATAGTTCAAAGCCATATAACACGTTTTATGGAAACTTCAGTCTCATCAGTGCTTGTGCTGAACTCGGACACTGACCTTCTAAAACTCTGTTCTAATCTTCACTCACTTCATCGCTGCCCATCACTCTTTTCAACCCTACTCACACAACAAGTCACTTTTCACTCATTTTAAAAGACTTGAGTGGTGTTTAATGACTTTGGTTCTGATGGAGCTGATGATGATAGAACAACCTGAAATGGCCTTCATAACAGAAGCGCATCATGCAGGGTGTTGTCCATATAGCAAATTCTGTTCCTGTTTCTTTAGGTAAGGTGCTTTGCCAGGTGAACCTCAGCAGACATGTTCATCATTTACTCCATAAGGATGTGCCATTTGCAAAGTTGTCTATTTGTCAACAAACCATCCGCTCATGGGGTTGAGGGCAAAAAAAAAGTCTGTGTAGTTTACCAATCAATTTATCGATGACTTCACGGTCACGGTAGTCATCTGATGTTTTCAAATGCTGTCTGGATCTGAATTCACAAGAATGAAAGTGTTTTCTGTCATCTGTGGGCAATGAATGTGCCATGGTATAATGTATACCTTTCCAGTCTTGACTCCATGTGGCCACATTTCATTAAGAGTCGAGAATCTTAACCACAGAGAGACCAAATCCCTGGACGACAGGTGGTCTGACACTGTTTTTCATCCTGAAAATGCTTTCTGATATATAGATGTGAAAAATTAAATGTGCAGCAATTAATTCAATTCAATTCAATTCAATTCAATTTATTTTGTATAGCCCAATATCACAACAGAGTGTCTCACAGTGCTTTACAAAGTTCACTGAAATAAACAAGTGTAAGCGAACAAACAATCTAATAAAGAGTCCAGCAGTCGATGAGGCCAATGGATCAGTCCGAGGCATCACCTGCCCTTTATGACCCTCCTTCTTCGGGAAGGAAAAAAAAATTAATCCCATCGCCAGTCTTGCTTCAGTGGCTCTAAAGTTTTTTTTTTCATACATACATATCATAGATGTTCCATCATTATACTGAGCAAGTAATTCCTTTTTATGTTACAGTAAATTGAGAATATGAATGTTTTAACAAAAACAAAAGCCAACTAAGTCTTCGCAACCAGGCCACCAGCAGGTATTAAGTCCATAAACTCATCAGTATTTACTATTTTATGCACCTAGTCTGATCTCATCAACTATCAAAGTAATCAATATGTTTATATATGTATATGTATATCTATATGTCGTTTCCATGATTAACTTATTAATCACTAACTAACTGATTATTAAAATGCTTGAACCACCTTTGCTTGGACTTGAATGCAGGCATGGCTAAGACACTGACCAAGCATGTTAAAGCAAGAGAAAATAGTGCAGTTTGCTGACATTTAGATGCTCCAGTCGACCTCTTGCAGATCTGGTTATACATACTGTAGTTAGTGCAAAATGATTAGCTAATACACCCGAGTTCAACAGAACTTTCTCGCTGTTGTTTTTGAATGAAATATTACAGTTATCTATACTTACAAATGATCAGGGTAATATTAGGATGTTTAGATATGAGAGAGTAGAAAAGATTCATAGATGGTCAGGAGAAACAACCAAAACTACAACATTAATGTATGGCCTTTATTAGGCCCAGTTTACATGTTTATCTCATAACTTCTGTGTTGTTAGAAAATATTCAGAAAACAAGCAAAGGTTATCCAAAGGCTATTAATTATTCTGCAGTTACAGAACAATTGAGATTATGATTTGTTTTTGAGGCTTTTATCGGGCTAGGAACTGTAATGCAGTGACTAAAACCCAAATCTGCTAATTCCACCAGTAATGTGATTACAGTTACATCACCCTCAGCACTGGCTTTGAGTCACACAAAATGAATACCCATTCACCTCCAGGGTGTCTCACTCAGATTCACTAACTGTGTTAAATCAAACTGAAACTATCCCAGTACCACTTGTGGGAAATATTCACATGGGATTTTGGTGAACAGAACGTTAGAATTGAAACCATAAAACTAACCTTAACTAACCTGCTCTGTGTCTGCTGGGTTCCCTTAGGAACTAATAAAATCATCCAAATTTGAGGTTCTGGGTTTAAATGTTTTAGAATGTTTTAATGTAATCACTCACATTGAGGAGTGATTTTGTTTTAACCAGTTATACTCACCAAATTATTGATTATTATAAAAATGATGTTATTTTTGGGATCATATCAAACAAGCTTGTTGACTGAAGTCATTTCAGCATATGTGTTGCCTGTTGAATGCAGTCTTTACCTGTCAGTCATGACCCAGTCTGTTTACTCCAGCTGAGCCGGCTTAATTAATCACAGAGAGGAATTTTTTAACAGCGCTGTTTTAAGTCTGACCTGTGAACCCCACATGAAAGATGGAATGTGAGTGACACAATGTACAAACTACTACCGGCCCATAATATCTTTTTTTTTTCTTTACAATTTCTCATACTTGTTATTTTATGGGCCCTTGGTGTTGAACTTTGCCCACAACAGTGGAGCTTTTAGCCAATGGCAGGGCTTTGTTTGTGTGTCCAGCCTGTTCTCAGTGTGTGGGAAGAGGAATCAGAAGTGGCTTGTTAACACATCAAGCTGTCAGCTGGTTCCTACTCACTTTAGACGCTCTGTTGGTCACTGATGGTGAGACCAGAGGGAAGGGGGCACATTTTATTTATCTTTCCTCTTCTCATTCTTTTGGCCCTGCCATCTGTTGCTTTTGGTCATCTGATTGGCTACCATAACCTCTGTGTGTTTTCTTGTCTGTGCGTGTGTTTGCGAAAGAGTAATATTTGAGTAAGTGTTTCTTTCAGGGCTATTTAAGCCCAGTGCTTGCATTGTGTTTATAATGAAATACCCTGCCTAAGTGGACTCAGGCTGTGTGCTTGTGTGTATGGACCAACAGACATGCAGGCTTTTGACAGTGCATGTGTTTGTGCATGTGTGTGGGGGGGTGTATATGTAACACAGCTTTGCGCTTGCTCTCTCCTCAGATAAAGAGGAACTCTTTCAGAATGTACTGACGCAAGTAGCAGAGCAGTTTTCAAGGTAAGCAGCTGGTCACAGCAGCAAATCTTCATTTAACTCACTGTTAATTCCTACTGTAGCTACTATTGTGGGAATGTTACATATGCATATTTACTCCGTTTTCTATATTAATTACTGTAAATCTTTCCTTTAGCTTTGATTACTCTCTTTTACAATTCTTCTTTTTCTATCAGCTCGCATCTCCAGAGAGATCTAAGAAAAACAACCTTGTTTTGTAGCTTGATGATATTGCACCTTTTGGTTTAGGCTATTGATTTTTAGAGTATTCTCTAATCCCAAGAGGCTGGAAGACTCGATTTATACAGCGGCTTAAGTTCAGCCAGGAGCTGCAACATGTGTGTGTTACTGTATCGTGTGGTGCCTCTGCCTCTGTCTGTCACTTCATTCAAATCTACCTCTCGGCTTTGTCTTTGCACTTTTCACAAACTCCAGACATGATTTCATTGGTCCTCCGCTGCTTTAAATCTCGTATTAGGTTTGTTTTTCTCTAATTAGACGTCATCAGTGGTAAAACTGAGATTTGTTATGTTGGGAGGGTGTTAGATGTGCAAAGGTTTGTGTCCCCTGATGACATAGAAGAGAGCAGGCTCAGGGTCATTGTTGGGGTTTGAGGACATTGTGGGTGTAGCCCGGTCCGGGTGACCTCCCCAGGACTTTTTTTGTAAAACAAGCTCTATTTAGATGCTTTTTTATTTTTTAGCACCTTATTTCCATTTAAAGTACATGTCTAAATCATGGAACTCATGTGTATATAGAATAGATCTTTATTGTTTATTGTATTGGCTAACATTGGTTTAATGGAATATCAGAAGGGTTTTCTTCACACTCTCTCTCTCTCTCTCTCTCTCTCTCTCTCTCTCACACACACACACACACACACACACACACAGACACACACACACACACACAATTTTCAGATGCAGTGCATGCAGTGTAGTGCTGTTTACCCATCTATCTGCTGACTGTCTGTCTTCTCTCTCTCCATCATCTTTCTCTCTACCTGTTTTCTCTCTCTCAAACTTCATATTTCAAATCAACATGCAATTTCAACCAATATTAGTATTTCTAAGAAATTGAAATGCAGTGATACTTAAGAGCAGATGTGCATAGGACAGGGGTGCAGTGGTGAAAAGGGAACAATGCAGCAGGACATAAGACTTATGACCTATGTTACAAATTCTGTGTCTCATGCAGGGCAGCCACAGATTTGACTGCAGTGTTGGAGTATGCATAGCATTAGTACCACCTACAGTAATGTCACTGTTGGAGTAATTATATAAACTACAGAAGGCAAATTGTAGGTGTGCAGTATTTTAATTATTGACTAATCAATTAATTAGTTGATTATTAAAGTTGGTAATTTTTTGCTGATAGACTCAAATGACCTCAGTTCCGTTGGATATTACAGTAAGTTTGGTCTATATGTTTTGCAGATATGTTCAATATGCATGTTAGAATATAAAAGATACAGTAGAGCAGTTCAGGGATGTATGAAAAGTCCAGTTTTATACAAAGCAGTTAATACTTTATGTCACCATGAACTGTAAATATCTACCTGCAGCACAACAGCATGACTGCACAAGTTTTGTTGCAATAGTTAACTAGTTAACTAGTTTCTTCTTCTCAGACTCTCTCACACCTGCATCCATCTGTCCGCAGGGCATTTAAGATCAACGAGCTGAAGACCGAGGTCACCAACCGTCTTGCCATGTTGGAGAAGAGAGTAGAGTGTGAGTCTGTTCCCACCATATTTACACACCACTGTCATCAGCTGTTATGATCAGGAACCAGGCTCACACAGCAGCTATGTGAACACAGCTTATTTACAGTAGGACCTTTATGAGTAAGAGGACAAGAGGTTATTCATTAGATCAACAGCTGCATTTTGTCTGTGTTGAATTCTACGTATTGATTTCATGGAGTTCACTTCAGCTTTCCAGCTTAGCTCTTTAAAACTACAGAGACAATTGTATTTTTTAAAAGCTGTACAGTAGTGCTTAGACTGATTAGTGTACATTAGCATTGAGATAACTGCATGCCTTCAGTGCATGTTCTGAACTTGTGTTCCTCCACAGTTTATGATACTGTGATTAGATAAGTTGAAGCTGCACAGGTTATGTGGTCTGCTAACCCACCTCCAGAGGCTGTTGACCTTGTGCTGTTATTCAAGACTACTGAACATTGACCACGTTCTAACCCTTTAAGAGAGGAAAGCAGTGTATCGTCATCTTCACACTTATACAACATCCACATTTCATGCACATTTCCTCCTCAGCTGACCATTATCAGCCTCTAGGTAATTGCTTGTCTGATGGCATCTTGGCACTCGGTACAGATGTGTCATTTCTCTCAAGGTAAAAGCCAGCAATAAAATGCGATCAACAAAGGTGTTGTGATAGCCAGGATCACTGCGCTGTCTTGCCATAATTTTTTTTTTATAATATAGGTCTCAGTGTTCTTGACAGCCCAGCTGCTTTGATTATTACCCACAGGAACATTTAATCAGTGATTGTTTTGCAACCATTACATCCTTCCTAGCTGTGATTAAAGATAAAGGTCAAGTTGAATATGAGTTATACAGCAAGTCAGTGTCTGTCGTGAGCAACAAAAAGTCTCAGATTTGTGTGACTTCAATATATTTTCCTCTAATATGTACATTTGTTTTTACATTGAGGAAATTATGTTTGTAAGTTGCTGAAAAATTTTAAAAATTCACTTTGTTTGCAGCACTCGCGCCTGCTTGTGGCATAATGCTCCGCTGCTGCCATGGTAACAGTGACAGAAGTGTATTTTATCCTTTGTGAAACTGTTGATGTGTCTGAAATCACTCCCTTGTTCACTCATTCACCTCTCCATATAATAGACACTCAATCATTTACTATAGTAACATATTTCGGCTGCTTACTAATCATCAACATTTTGCATCATCACTCGCAGTTTTTGAGTCATGCAACTGTAATTTATATTTGTACAATGCAACACATTGCATTGTGGGATTGTAGTTTTCATGGACATGAAATTTTTGAGGGCACTACATAATGGATACATTAAATGTGTACAGTAAATGTAGTGCACTATGTTAATAAATACAGAGTGATTTCAGAAACACTGCTAACTCTTATTTTAGGCAGGCTACGATGTCTGTCTCAGTATAGTAATACTATCATTTGCCAAGTGATCTCATTATATTGCAAGTGCACTGTAAAAAAAATGGACAATGGTCTAATCAAGTTGGTATCTTTGTCCTTGCTGTCATTTGTAGGGTTATTGCAGGCGCCTCTACATGAGTGGCTCAGCATGCAAAAATATGCTTGGAAAAACAAAGAGGGAATTTTGTAAAACAGATCGTAATTTTGGAAGATACCCATTTGAAAAAAGCTACCCTTTAAGATTAAAATCACATGAGACGTTGTGAGGTGATTTTGTTGCAAGCAGTTCCTTCTATGTAAATGTTAACTACATTTTCAGATAAGGTGTTAAAAGACATCTAAGACTGTCAGAGGGTGGGTCTAGTTAAATCCACTAATACAGGCCCAACAGAATATAGGAATAACACATTTAAAGTGAGATAACCATGCTGTTATCAGCCTTTAATGGGTTCTACATGCTCCAGGGCCAGGCAAAGCTCTGAGGAAGCTGAATGAACACAATGAGTGTCCATATGAAAAAGTACTGTTGGGGATTGTGATGTGATGTGACACACTGCCGGTGTTACCTGTGACATGTTGTGTTGGTGTCTAGTATGGTGTGCAAAAAGCACCTAGGCACATGTGCGTGTTAGTGTTTCTACATGTGTGTGGACTGTGTATAATGCATCGTACATCATCCTAAACTGTATTTCCCATGCATTATCAAACAGCAGATTGCATGCCATCACACACACCTTGAAGTGTTATAGCTACACTGTATCTGGCAGCCAACTCTTGGCTGATATCTTCTGCAATTTCATAATGGCCCTGTATGTTCTGACCCTTTCAGTCGCCATGACAATATGACCTGAGTTTACTTTTGTCACCATGGCAATTTCTCCAACTCTACCTTTTTTTATTTTGAAGCAGAGTGATACTCAACTGATGAACAGGTTTGGGCTTAGCTCAGGAATGAGTTGTGAACGTTGACTGAAATGCTGCTCTGTTTGTAAATTGAAACAGAATTTGTGTTAAATAGTATACCGGAAACAGAATGGCAGTTGGAATTTTAATGAATAATAGAGATTAAATGGTATAATAATTATTGGATGAAAACCATTTTGAATCATGGCTGAAAGCTAAAAGATACATAAATACAGTAATTCTAATCATGAGGGCAACCGAAGGATCTATTTGCTCAGTGGAAGTTAGCACTATACAAATGAAGGAGCAGGCATCAGGTTGACGGAGGCGCACTATGAAAACAGTGCTGCAGTGTTGTGTAGTCACAGATCAGGTCAAATGGTCATTTGTAGCACACTTCGTCTGGATCAGTTTGAAGCTGGCATCTATTTAACCCAAGCAGCCTGTTTCACAGAAGAGCTACAGACTGTATGAACGAGGTGGGCGTAGCCACCTTGACGTCATCCTTTGGTTCATGGCCATGAGAAGAACAGGCTGATGTGACCAGTGTCCTGTTTCCCATGTATGTTAACAGAGCTCACTGCAGCTTAATAAAACATGCAAATAGACTAATAGTCTTTGCCACAGAAATACACTCAAATCCAGCTGACAACATAAATTATCCAACTTCCATGAGGAAAGTGTGGAAAAGTTATCGCAGGATTTCTTTCCTCTGATCTTGAGAAACATTTGTTTTAGTACCCACTCTGCCTGACTGATTGTACTGTAGTAGTGTCAGATCTGACGCACAGCCACTTCATACAAGCATGCCAATTGCCTGGATACCTGGTCACCCTGGCAACAGCGTGGCGCCCACACAGATCTCCATCCTCTCATCACTTTGGTTGCCATGGTCACCTATTGTAATGGGAGCTGGAGTGCGTTGAGGCAACCTTTTCTGTTTCAGTAGGACAAGGTGGATTGATGAAAGGGAGAGGAGGATCCATGAGGCAGACGGAGGCAGCTGCAGTCTATTGAGACGATTACTGGGTAAAATGACTGTTTTTGTCACTGGAGTCTGGTGGCTTCAACAAGAGATCCTTTCTGTAATGCCCCAAAGGATAACATTACAGTCAGTGCAGCGAACTTCGCAAACTTCTGGACCAATTTCAGAATTTTGGAATTGACCTACCAGTTATTTAGACAAACACCAAAGTTGTCCTTGAATGCTGCTGGACTTCACACAGGCTTCTGCAAGCTCCGTGAGTGGGCTTGGGCTAATGATTTCACATTGAGACCAGCGTAGAGCTGCAGGATCCATTTTCCTCTCTCAGTATCCACCTCCTACACCACCCACCCTGTCTCAACTCTCAGACATTCTTCAGCCCCCTACTGCGGTCTCTCAGTCTCTCCACTCCTATTTAAAAGAACTTGAGTGTGGGCCATTCAGTATGTTTTCAGCATACAGTTGTTATCATATATCAGCTGGGGCGCTGATTGGCTGAAACATCCAGCCTGCAAAACTTATGCTCCAGTCCATACTACAGTAGGTTTTGGAGTCCTCAGAGTGCAAAGTGACTGAGAGCGTTATCATTATCTGACATGTCATTACAATAAATAAGATATTTTTGTTGCATCTCTGCTCTGATAAGCTACCGTAATCAAGGTTCAAGGTTCTTTATTTGTCACATGCATAGAGATACAAAGTCAAACATGCATTGAAATGTAGAGGATACTCAGTTACTGTGATATCAAAGGGGTCGAAAGAAGAAGGAAAATAAGAAGAAAGAGTAAGAGAATAAGGTGAAATAGGGTGAGATAAAACAAGACAAAACTACTGGTCGGAGATGAAGCTAGGGATAGATTGGGACACTTTGGGCCTTACATAACACCAGTCATAACCATTCATTCACTTTGGCACCACCTCTAGCCTAATCCAGCCTTTCATCTTAAATAACACTTTACAGTTGCTACCTTTGGTACATAAAAACATAAAATATGGCTGGCTGGTAGCTCACATCCCAAAATTAGATTTCTTTCTTGGTTCATGGGAAGGCAGAATAGTGGCTAAGTACTTCTTTGTATGCAGCTACAAATGGCATCAAGAGATTAATGGTTTGAAAATATTAACTTCAATGGGGCAAGTTGGGCTTTAATAAATGACTCTGTCTGTCTGCAGTGGAGGGAATGAAGGTGGTGGAGATTGAGAAATGTCGCAACGACATCAAGAAGCTCCGTGAGGAGATGGCATCCAGAAACAACAGGTGACAGCAACATCCGGAGCAGATCTCTGCTCAGTAATCACTGAACCTCCCTGTTTTCTCATCAGCACAATCTAAGGAACACAATTCTAAGGAATGAGAGCCTCTAGATCCTTTCTTTTTAACAGAGTGATTAGCTGTCATGGGAAAGCTGATTAGTGGCTATTAGCTCCTGCTTGTATTGAATAGCAGCGTTGTTAGGAGATCTGCTTTACTGTTGATTTGACCCTACTATAGATGCAAGCATGCACAGCTGTTGGTATTACATCTGTATCAGAATTAGTGCACTGACGAATAATGTAACCAAATCCTCAATAACTACATTTCACTGGATATCATTTTTATTTCATACTGTCACTTTTCATGACAGTGATGTGTCACCACCCCCGCTGACCCCAGAAAGTTCAACAACTGCTACAAAAGTTAGCCAGTTAGCTTCTAATAATGAACTGAATTTGAATAATTTCACACATTTTGGTTTCACTTATATGTTTTATACAATTAATTCATCCACTCTGTCCATTATCTGCACCGCTCATCCTTAGAGGGTTGTTGTTGGGGGGAGGGAGCATGCAAAATCCACACGGAAAAGTACTATCTTTGGGTTTTAGGCTGATGTCACCTTGGGCTCAAGGGATATTGAGCATTTCATATATTTGTTATTATTATAAGTAGTAGTATTAGTAACAGTTTTCTGTTTTTTTTAGTAGCTTCCTGGAAGACAATAAGAAGCTGACTCCTCGCAGAGATGTGCCCTCCTACCCCAAGGTAAGATTTTTCTGGAAGGTCTCTACCACACACACTGTTTGCTCCACTGTTTGTTTCTGTTAGCCAGGTGAGTCTGCTGAGGTTAGGTGTATTAGGAAACACCACACCTCCAGTGTGCTTCCAGGAGTTAGTTAGAAGAAATGTTTGTTCGCAAACATGTAGCTCCACACAGAGGCGCTGGATTCATTTCAGATCTAGGGAAGCCAAAAATTGTTAGTGTGTGTGTGTGTTTGTGTGCTGAATAGGGTTTGGCCTAGAGACACTAAGGAAACAGAAATAAAGTTGCAGCAGCACGTCAGCTGGTCCTCTCTCGTAAAGTAGATGGTGAAGAAAGAAAGGGGGAGGCTGTAACCTAGATTAATATAGCCTTAAACAAATAATTAATACTGTATAATGTAAGCAAATGGAATAACATTAGTTATTGAGAACCACCATTAAACCAACAGCATCAGCAATCACAAAGTGGTCATTTATAGAAATTGTTAATTTTGAATGATAAGTAAGACTTGACAAAGCAGGTTTTTAGTTTAGTTCATTGACATCAATTGTTCTTTATTTAACTGTTGACAGAAGAAGTCAAATAAGCTACACTTTTACATTTTTAATTAATTGTACAACCATTTAGTGTGAGTGAGTGTGAGATAAGCATTTACATAAATCATGAACCATACATCATAAAAATAATTCCACCACTTTGGAAGAAGAACAGATCTTTCAATAATAGTTATTTTGTGTACAGTAATGTGTGCAAATTAACGGAACCAGAGCTTCAGCAGGGGAAGAGGCACACTCACAATCAACACACACTCACAATCAACACACACTCACAATCAGCACACACTCACAATCAACACACACTCACAATCAACACACACTCACAATCAGCACACGCTCACAATCAACACACACTCACAATCAGCACACACTCACAATCAACACACACTCACAATCAGCACACGCTCACAATCAACACACACTCACAATCAGCACACACTCACAATCAGCACACACTCACAATCAACACACACTCACAATCAGCACACACTCACAATCAACACACACTCACAATCAACACACACTCACAGACTTTGATAGTTGGGACTGTGCTCTGCTGGTGTGTGGTACCCTGCATAGCTCTCCAAACCATTCTGTCTCATGGTCAAGCTGGGGTGTAAAGTGTGTGTGTGTGTGTGTGTGTGTGTGTGTGTGTGTGTGTGTGTGTGTGTGGGGGGGGGGGGGGGGGGGGGGGGTTAGGGTATTTCAATCTGAAATACTGAAATAAACATCTCATCTCTACTCTAAAACACTGTTGTATATGATAAGTTGCAAACAAAACACACCTGTTGACGGCCAGTGCCTCCTTCAGTATGGCTGCCAGTGACGATACAACCATCCAGTCAGAATTAGAAAGATGAAATAAAATAGTGGCGATGACATTAGTTTATCTGCTTGAACATTCTAGCAGGTGTGTGTAGTGGTGTGTAGAGGTGTGCCCCCGAGGTAGGCAGAGGCGGACAGGGTTAACAGCGAGCTCTGTCGCCTGCAGTACATGCTGTCACAACAAACCATAGACGCCCTCAAAAAACCCTCCTTTGACGTCTGGCTGTGGGAAGCCAACGAGGTAAGACTGACCAGCTTGCTGAACCCGTCTCACCCACAATTCCCCTCTCTCCTCCCTTCCCCTCTCCTCTCCTCTCCCGTGCTCCCTGTCTTCCTGTTTGCCCTGCTTCCCTTTGTGTGTGTGTGTGTGTGTAGTACCATCTGTCTAAGGAGACAGTGGAAGCTCTTAGATTGCCCACATTCGATGCTTGGCAGTGGGAGCCTAATGAGGTGAGACTCATGCCATGATTAATTCACTGATTCATGCTTCGTTGAGATCAGGGTAATAACTCTTAAGTAGTGCTGATTACTTATGATGTAGTTGTAAACTGTTTATCAGTGAATATGTTATTAATCAGTAAATATTATGTCATTAATAGTCAAAGGTCCTTCCTTAAAGTAGGTCAGAAAAATGTATGCCTGACATTACCTACCCTAAACTACCTTTCTAATAGCCGACATTTTGACTTGTCAAACACAGAATAATTCTCCAGTAATTTAGTCATGCAACTGACAATGGCCAGTTTAAAAAAAGTAACCAAACTGCAGCAGCTCCAATGAACTCCGGTGTGATAGCTCACATGGTTCAGTTCATTTAGACTGGTGTGAAAGCTGTCAGTCGAGACCACTTGAAAAGCTGGGTCTTGATGTGCTTCCAATCGACTCTGTGACATCTCGCTTCAGCTTTTTGTAAAGACATATGTGCTGCTGAAAACCTTGTGCTCATCCATCCACAACTGACCCTTCTAAACCACAAAACTCAAGCAGCTTTCTTAGGCCAAAGCTGAGGCCCACAGAAGTGGGGACAGGATCAGATAGAGGAGCTCCGCTGATCCGACCCTGCAGCAGTGTGGAGAGGCCTGAGAGACCTCACAAACTGTAGGAGACCATTCTCCCACAATGTGGAGAATCACACAAGTGTCTGACGACCTGAATGTGTCACTGAAGGTTTTATAAGCCCAGTTTCACACCTCTCGCCTGTTCTGACATCGAATAATCATCTACAACCCCTGCCAACCCGTCACCCCTCCCCATTAACCCCCCTCTGCACTCAGGATCTGTGAGGAGAAAATAGAATAAATTGCATATTTATTCCAACATCTTTGCACCATGCAAAGAACATTACAGTAAATTTGCAAATACGTACTACAAAATGTGAAAATGTGAAACATTAAAGGGAACAAGTGTGTTATTATAGCAGGAAAAGAACAGAGGAAACAGGTGGAATGACATTAACAGCCTCGGCTTTATTACATTTATGTGTCATGAATCCTTGCCAGTGTGCCAACGTGCACAATACAATAGCTGCGGGCAGTAACAGATGATTGGATTGTTAACATTAGAAGATAATATTTGTTGCAACTGTGTTTGACATGTGAAAATGTCAGCTGTGAAAAAAATCATTGAAGGTAAAGAAAACAGATGTTAAAATCAGTTAAAAATTGAATTTGGCTTAAGATTTTAGAAGTGAATGGAGACAGGTATTTGCTAAACTGATTAAAGAATGTGTCGTGAATTGAAGATTTTGTGCTACTGAGCTGCTACAGGGTGAGGTTGGTTCATATGGACATGATGATTTAGCCAGAATTAAGTCAGGCTACTCAAATTCAATCAAAGCCTTGATTTGATATTTCGCTCCAACATTCCAAACCTTATTCTGATTTGGAAATCTATTAAATGATCAACTCAAGAGAGCTTTGCAAAAGAAAGACTCTTTAAAAAAAATGTTCCTTGTGTGATATTAAATGAATATTAAATGTGAGACTAAAGAAGACAATAAAAAAGCCTTATCATATCTCTATCACTCACTATAAACAGACATCGCTGATATGTTCCTTTGTTCTTCCAGATGCTGAGCTGTCTGGAACATATGTACCATGACCTGGGCTTGGTCAAAGACTTCAACATCAACCCCATCACACTCAAGAGATGGCTGGTAAGGCCTGCACCCGATACCATCTGCAAATAAAAACAGTTTTGATGAAAAAAAAGAAACATCAGCAACCTCTCATTCTTCAGACTGGAACAATGTCTCTCAACCCCTTTACGCCCAAAAGCTGATAAATACTTACTGAGATTTGTATGATATAATACATGCATGTCTCAGACCTCCTGTCTCTCTGTCTTTCACTCTCTCTGTGTAGCTTTGTATTCATGATAACTACAAGAACAACCCCTTCCACAACTTCCGCCACTGTTTCTGTGTCACCCAGATGATGTACAGCATGATTTGCCTCTGCAGCCTGCAGGTAATCAGCCTCTCAGAGACCTGGTTGCTGTTTTGATTTGGTACATTATTACCACGTAGTCTGTTTATTTATTTATTTTATATAAATTTTTAGGTCTATGTATTGGTCCGAGTTATTTTAACACAGCGTTTAAAGGTCAAGATGTTGAAATGTGTAAGTGTCATGAGAACTATTAATAAATCACCGGAGAAGCCAGCTTGAAACAAACGATCTTCAATCTAGACATCTTTGGAAAATACACGATCTTTTTCTTGCTAAGAGGATCCATCAATATCAGCTAGTTAGCTTAGCATAGCATAAAGACAGGAAACAGGAAAAGCCTCCCATGAAACCATCATGTGTCAGTTTTATACTTCCGTCTTTAGATATAAATAGATTTGCAGATATAGAATGTTAAGAAGTGAGCTTTCCAGACATGTTCTGTATCCTTTGAATAAAGTCACCATGCTAACTGCCAGCTGGCTGTAGCTTCATATTTTGCAAACAGACATGGGAGTGGTATGAATCTGCTCTTCCAACGCAAGTGTATTCGCAAAATATTTCAAGAAGAAAAGGATTACTTTAGAGTGACTTTAGATTGAATTTAAAGTACATTTTTGTTCTCAGTTTCACTTATGCTGATGAACTGTGGGATTTCAGTTATGTAATGATATTCCTTACTTAAACTCTTCACATCATATTTTAATGCTGTATGTTTTATTTCTTCATATTCATATGGAAGTATTATGAATCCCATAATACCACCATTCTACCACTGCATCAGCTCGTAGAGGCACACTGCTCCTAAGGGGTTCCAGCTGTATCATCATGACTTTATTATAATCTGAAGATGTGTATTTACAGTGGACTTTAGGCTTAACTTTGACTTTAAGAGTTCTTCTTTCTCTGTTAATTCTCTTTGTTTTCTGGTCACCATCAAGTCAAATTAAAATAAGTATAATGATATTTAAAACTGATACATGCAGTCATTCTTTAGTCGTAATGGGACAGGTGGAGGGGACGAGCTGAGCTCTGGGCTTGGAAAAGCTCAGGGTAGAAAGAATGAGAGGAGGAGGTGGAGGAGGAGGAGGAGGAGGGGGAGGGGGAGGAGGAGGGGGGGAGGAGGAGGACTGGGGCGTGATGAAAAGGATAAAGAGAGAGAAAAAGGAAAAGAGGAGCCTCCTCTCATCTCTCTTCTCTCTGTTGTTGGGGACATTCACTGGATGTTTAATTATCACAGGCCTAATGGCTGATTAGGAAGCGTCTGCACCAGTGATGTGCTAACGAGGTCACTCTCACACACACACACACACACACACACACACACACACACACGGACATGACCTTCTAGTAAAAGACGTCATTGATGCATTTTTTATGTGTGTGTGCATTTTTAGGAGAAGTTCACTCAGGTGGACATCTTGATTCTCATGACAGCTGCTGTGTGTCATGACCTCGATCACCCTGGATTCAACAACACGTAAGAAAGACACACACACACACACACACACACACACACTTCTCTTCCCTCTCTTTCTCTTTCCATTCCCCCTACTTTCTCCTTTTCTTGATCCATCCTGGGCTCCTTTGATTTTATCCCCGTCTTCCCTCTCTTCTTTCCTTCTTTTGTTGTTCTTTTTGCCATTCTTGTCTTTCTTTCTGTCAACTCTTCCCCCCGTCTCTGCATCCTCCTGTCTGCCATCTTTTTTTTACTCTTTGTCCCTGTGTTCTTTACATCTTTCCAGGTACCAGATCAATGCCAGAACAGAGCTGGCTGTCCGCTACAACGACATTTCCCCCCTGGAGAACCACCACTGTGCTGTGGCCTTCCAGATCTTCTCTCAGCCTGACTGCAACATCTTTTCCAACTTTGACCCTGAAGCCTTCAAACAGATTAGACAGGTAGGGCCGTGTGTGTGTGTGTGTGTGTGTGTGTTACTAATTTATAGTGATTGGGCCTGCAGAACTTCACGGGGCAAAGGTCATGCATTAAATCTTTTGGTTCTTTCAACACTTGGCTCTTCCTCTCTTTGTATGTTGTTTTAGTGATTCAAGCAACATTTGAGTTCATTCTTCCTGGTGATTCTTCTAGTGATTGAACCTTGACCCCTATGAAGTCAGAAAGTCTTTGTATCATGCATAAGTATGTTATTACTGCATGTCCGTCTCGCTGAATGATAGACTGATATTAGCTTATTGCAGGTACATCGTATTGCTGTGTATGTCGGCTGATAAGCTCCAAGAAATTGAGATGCCAGTCACATAGTTTACACAGTGCTGTATGCTGCTATATTGTTATTGGGCTCTAGAAATAAAGTTGACTTGACTTGACAGCTTGACCCCACTAACGCTGTGCTGCTTAACATCACTAATAACATCAACATAACATACTTGTGGCTGAATTAGGGGTACACATGAACTGATACACATGTGTGAGTGTGAATGGTTGATGTCTGTCCAGGTTGTATCCTGCCTCGTGCTCAATGAGTAGCACCTACACAATTAACAGCACTGTCCACATGCTCGGGGGAAAACCTCTCAAGACCTTTTCACTTGTACTTTTGATGGCTTGTTTCACCTTGCTCCATCTCTCAGGGAACCATCACACTGATCTTGGCCACAGACATGGCTCGACACGGTGAGATCCTGGACTCCTTCAAGCAGAAAGTGGACAATTTCGACTACTCAGATGAGGAGCACGTCACCTGTGTAAGAATACTTCCACTTCTATGAAGTTATACAGACTGACAGACTGTCTCTCTGCATCAGCAACACTACATGGATTACACACTTATGCAGCAATAATAATGCAGTGAAAAGTAGCTGCAAAGTTATTTCATTTAATCTCAAATGGCAACGCTTAGCAGTGTTGAATAGTAAAGCTGTGTTCATGGTGACCTTTGCCCTCGGACCCTGTGCAGCTGAAGATGGTGCTGATCAAGTGCTGTGACATCTCCAACGAGCTGCGGCCCATGGAGGTGGCTGAGCCTTGGGTTGATTGTCTGCTGGAGGAGTATTTCATGCAGGTGAGTCCATCAAAGTCAGGAAAGAGCCATTTTATGCAAAGACTGATCTAAAGGAACTTACTCAAGTTGTTCATCGTCCTCCAGAATCTGTACTCTTCATGTAAAGTGAGTTTCTGCCTGTTGAAAACATCTAAGAAACAGAATTTAGAGCAAAACTCAGCATAGTGAAATGATTTTTGTGTTTGGGGTCATTTGTTCTGTAGCCATGGTCACACTCCATCTGTTAGCAATGATGAGACTAAATATCTGAGGTGTGATATATGAGAAAAGATCCGTATGAAAAGGGAAAAGAGAAACTACTCTACTACTTTTGTTCTCTATGATTCATTTTTACTATTCATCTATTATCATCTATTCTCTGTTGTTCATAACCTATTTTATTATTCACCACCAATTGAAGCTCTATAAGGTAACCTCATTCATTTCAATGAATGGGCAAAGAGAGTCAGCATTTCTGCCTCCTGTTATTGAAAACCACCCTGTTCTCTGTCTGTCTGTCTGTCTGTCTGTCTGTCTGTCTGTCCGTCTGTCTGTCCGTCTGTCTGTCTGTCTGTCTGTCTGTCCGTCTGTCTGTCTGTCTGTCTGTGCCGCTCAGAGCGACAGGGAGAAGGCTGAGGGTCTTCCCGTGGCTCCGTTCATGGACAGAGAAAAGGTTACCAAGCCGACGGCTCAGATTGGCTTCATCAAGTTTGTCCTCATCCCCATGTTTGAGACTGTGATGAAGGTGAGTGTGCAGAACAGTGATGACAGCCATGATGAAGGTCAAAGTAAAGTGGGAGGTTTTGTTCCTGGTGTGTGTATGAGGGGCAGAATGATACAAGTTGTTTTGAACATGATTACAATGAGAGGCAAAAATGTTTCTTTTCCATCTTTTCCATCCAACCCTGGACGCCTCAAAACTCGTATCCCACTTTGCATCTCCTCAGGACCTTTGTTGGAAAAGATGTAGACTTCATTAGATTTGCCTTAACAATTTAAGACTTTATCTAATACTAACGTACTTGTAAGTAAGGTGTCTGAATACTGTGTCTGTTTATTCTATAATGCAGTTTATTCACAGTCTGCCATTGTTTTGAGCGTCTGAATTCTGAAATTCATGAACTATATAATGCCCTCAGATATTCCCACAGTGAAACAAAGTATTGTAGCAGCGTTCACTACAACTGCATGTTGACTGTTTTGTTATAAGGGAGTAGATAATGAGTGAACAAGGGAGTGATTTCAGACACGGCACAAATCAGGGCTTCAACCACAAACTGGGCCTCGTCCACAGTTAGTATATAACCTGCAGGAGATGGGGGGGGGGGTGCCCCTAGTTTAGAGAAGTAAGCAGCCCGAAACAGACAGTAAGTGCTGCGATGGAGGCAGCTGAAAAAACACTTTAGCTTAAGTGTACGCCATATTCTAAATCATTTCAAGGCTTTACCTTGCAACAGTGAGACCTTTCTGATGGAGAGCTGAAGTCTCTCTCTCTCTCTCTCTCTCTCTCTCTCCCTCTCCCGTGTTCTGTGGTTGTTGTCAGTGGAGTGTGGTGGCGTTAAAGAGAGATGAGAGAGCGAAGGCTTCAGTTCCCCTTCAGGAAAGGGCTATTGTGCCATAATACACCTATGACTCCTCCCTATACTAACTATGGATAAGTACCTCAAACAACCCCCTTTTCCCTCCACATGCTGCTGCTTAGGTACAGCGAACGTTACATAAACACAAAATAATGTGTGTGTGTGTGTGTATCAGCTGTTCCCACAGATTGAGGAGGCGATGGTGCAGCCACTCAGAGAGTCAAGAGACCGATATGAAGAACTCAAACAGATTGATGACGCCATGAATGAGGTTGGAGGATTTCTCTAGGTGTGTGGATGTAAATCAATTTGTCCTCGGTGCAGACCGTGACTGATGACGAGTAATGATCCCTTCAGGTGCAGAAAAAGAAAAGCGAGAACTTAACCATGGGAGGGAAGAAGAAGTAAAACATTTTGAAAAGGTAGGAAATAAAAGAACTTTCTCACGTGTTTCCATCGGTGTTTGTCCAGGCTAACGTTTCTTCATGAATGTAACCTGTGTGTTCCAGCACCAGTGAGCGTGGAGCACCAGAGTGAAGCAGTGTGGCGTTAAGTAAACTGGATTTGTCAGACACAAAAGTCCATTACAGACAGAGAAGTTTTCCGTCCCTCAGTCCACTCCTCACTTTGGCCTGCTGAACCCGGAGGATTTGCAGGACGTGTGATCTGGGAAAATCAAGCACATTTCCAGTCCGTCACAGAACAGTGATGGAGTGAGAGGTTTGAGACAGCAGCTCTGGGACAACGTTACAACCTACTAATGGACTCAAGGACCAGGCGGACAATCCAAAGCTCTTTTCAGGAAATGTTAACAAGCACAGACTACTTCAGTGAACACTATTTAGATTCATATCTAACATGTTTTTATATTCGAAATGTGTTGTTTTTTACAGATTGTACATATTTTTAGTTCCTTTGTTGTTAAGACTTTTGCTCTTTCCTACAAAAATTAAAGGATTTCTTTAATTACAAAATCCTGTTCATGTCTCTGACTATTATTGTTCCACAAAATACTTATTGTCTTATCTGTAACACGGACACTTTAAAGGTTTAAGGGTTTACATATCCTAGCCTTTTCTCTACTTCATACATAGTACCAGTCAAAAGTTTGGACACACCTTCACTCTTCTTCATTTTTATTATTTTCTACAATGTAGAAACATATTGAAGGCATGAGGCCGTCACCTGGACTGGCTTTCCAGCAGTCTTGAAAGAGTTCCCAGACGTGCCGAGCACTTGTTGGCTGCTTCATTCTGCATTCCAACTCCATAGCCTCAACATAGCTCAGGAAGATGAAGAGGAGGAAGGCTGCGGGTCCAGACGGTATCAGCCCCAGGCTCCTGAAGTCCTGTGCGGGCCAGCTGTGCGGGATTGTGGAACACATCTTTAACTCGAGCCTGAAGCTGGGGAGGGTGCGTGGTACCTGTCCCTAAGACTCCACCCCCCCAGAACATCCCACGTGATGAAGAGCCTGGGGGGGGGAATGTTGGCAAAGCTATCATCCTTGAAACACCAATGTGCAACACATTTATTCAGAACCACCTCACTCTGCGCTCTATATTTATTTAGAACAAAATATTGATCTCACTTAATGTGCAATACTTTTTATATTCTCCTGTTTTATTATATTCCCCCGTGTCCCTATTTTCATACTTCATCTTCACCTCAATTGTACGTACTTTTTAAGTGTATATCTCTGTCCACTGTCTTATCTTATAGCCTGGAGGTGTGTTTGGGGTCATCGTATGTTTGGAAAAACCATATGATGGTACGCAAACCAGATGGGACGGCATGTCTTCTGCAGAATGCTGTGGTAGCCGTGCTGGTTAAGTATTGAATAATGGTACATTTTGAACAATTAATTCGAATTTTGGCAGACAAGAGCTCAGAAATGTGGACTCATCAGACCAAAGTATAGATCTCCACTGGTCTAATGTCCGTTTCTTAGCCCAAGCAATTCTCTTCCTCTCGTTGTTCTTCCTCAGTAGTGGCCTCTTTGCAGCAGTTTGACCTCCCTGAACAGTTGATGCTCAGATGTGTCTGCTGCTTGAACTCTGTGAAGCATTTATGTGGGCTCTAATCTGAGGTGCAGTTTCAGAGGCTGGTCACTCTGCTTATCCTCTGCAGCAGAGGTCTGGTCTTCCTCTCCGGTAACGGTCCTCATTGTGATGTAAATCTTCAGGAAGCAGTGGAGGCAGTCAACAAGGAAAAGATGTTGGTGACCTTGATATCTTACTACAACAGCAGTCAGCATGCACACGGCCTGATGTCACCTCTTTACGTCTTTTAACCTTGTTAGGTGTTGTTAAGTAAACCATGTAGAATGACCACATGTGGTCATTTACTGGTGGTTTACTTCACATGGGCGACCTCATGAGGCTGGTTGAGAGAATGACGAGAGAGTGCAAAGCTGTCATCAAAGCAAAAGCTGGCTACTTTGAAGAATCTAAAATCTAAAACATATTCTGGTTTAACACCTGTTGGTTTACTACACAAGTCCATATGTGTTCCTTCATAGTTCTCATGACTTCAATATTAATCTGCATTGTAGAGAATAATAAAAGAAAAATCAGTGAAGGAGAGGGTATGTACTGTGTACTGTATACTGAGTAAATATCTAACGAGTATATATCATGTCCTGCATAATCATACCCAGTTAACAAGTCTGGGTTACCACACTAGCCCTACACACTCAGAGGCCTCAGTTTGAATTAATCTGATGAAGTGAATATTTGTTCAGGAATAAGCACAATATTCACTGACTTTAAAAGGGCTTTCAAGTTGCATTACTTAATACTTTTATATTAAAAACGGGTCAAATAAATATGTGCAGAGTAACAGAGATCGCTCATAGTGATCAAGTTACAGAGAATTCTCACTGAACGTACTGTAGTTCCTCACAGCGTGTTTTACACCACACAGATGTGTCCCCTGGAAACGGTTTCTATCTTTGTTACTTGCAATGTTTCTAGATTTGGTTGTGTTTCCACAGCATTCATGCAGCATTTTTTCTAAATGTGCATGTCAGATTGGTAAATTGGAAGGCTGAGCTCCTGACTGTGAGCCAGACCTGATCAACATCAGTGTTAATGCTCTTTTGGCTGAGAGGCACTGCAGCCAGGTTTAACATCACAGCACTTTACTGCCCATGGCAGTATGGGTGTGACATTCAATTTTCCACATACTTTGTTAAGATATCCTTGATCTCAATTATTTAGTATGAAAAAAAAACATTTCCCTCAATCAGAAGGTCGGGGGTTCGATCCCCAGCTCCTACGAGTCAGCATGTCAAAGTGTCCTTGGGCAAGACACTGAACCCCAACTTGCTCCTGAAGCAGCTTCAGTGTGTGAATGTGTGTGAAAGAATAGTCTCCTCCTAATTAGATTCCTCCTGTATGAATGATGGGTGAATGAGGATGTCATGTAAAGCGCTTTGAGTAGTTGAAATGACTAGAAAGATGCTCCACAAATACAGACCATTTACAGACCATTACCACCAAACATGACCCAAAAATTAACAAAAGCATAGTTTCAACAGCAAAATTCAAAACACATTTAGTTCTTGACAAACATATCACATGATCACCATAGCAAATGGAATTCCATCCTCTTCCTCAAACATGTTTACAATCCATGATTTTGTCATCCTGACTGTCCAAACTGTAAATTTACTACGATGGTCTGTTCTGTACATGAAACATCTATTACGTCTGTTGGTTTTCATGAGTCCTTTTTTTAAAAATCTATTCCTCATTAGATGTTTTTTGTGTGAGTCAAGGGTCTAAGGAGGGTGCTGTCCTACGTTGGACAGGTTATGAAGCCCTTTAAGGCAAATTTGTGATTTGTAATATTAGGCTATGTAATAATGATGTGATTGTAGATCTGCTGATGAAAATCATGATTGAAAGGAACAGCTTTCAGGAACGGCTACTCTATGAGGGTGTCATCTATATTAAAAATATTGGTAAAAACATACAGTAATGGTGGTTCGAGTCCATTTTTTCACTCAAACACAGTGTGGCCGTGTTTTAGTTTGAGGGGGGGGCTGCAGTTCTATGGAAATTCTATGGAACAGCCCTTACATGACACCGCTAATTGAACTTGAAGCAGGAACTTGAATTGTAGCGAAAAGTCTCTTCAAAAATTCAGTAGTTATTATTTTTTGAGTTGTCCTTAAAGCTATTTCACCACCATTTGCAATTATTTATACTTTTTGTAGATGTCAGCTGCTTCTCCATTCCCCTTAGGCATTGCATTGTGGGACAGTAGTATCTATCAACACGCTCAAAAATCTTTTCCTAGTCTGTGTTTCTGTACTTGAGTTTGTCACCTTTCCACTCTGTGTGGAGTCTGGATTAGGGACACAGCTCTGGTGTTTGCAGGCTCACAGCCACGGCTTACTGAGACACTTGAATTAAACAGAGCCATCGTTTTTAATTAGGAGCTGTGCTTCTCCTTCTAGCCAAGATGTCAGCTGTGGAAAAGACCTAGGAAACATGGTTCTAAACCTTCCTGAAAGCAGCTACACGGTTGTGGATAGTGACCTTGACCATGTGCTGGTTCTCGTGCAAATCAAAGACTGACGTGGCTGGATGTGAAGAACATCCACGATGTGAGGAGAGGGCACATGGTGCACATCATCAGGGTGGTGAGGGCGGAAACAGAAGGCACAGATTAATGCCAGCTTCAACATTTATTTTTCAAAATCAGCCAGAAGTTTTAGCCAAACATAAAAAATAATCTGCACAGGCCATGTGGCAAAGCACACACTCTCCACGTGCCTCATCAAATGCACACATTCAACTCAGATTCATCATTCGAAGCATCATCATACGTAAAGGAAATCATAGCACCCTTTTTAAAGTGTCCAGTCAGGTGAATGACTGAGTTCCATTCTTCTTGGCCTTCTTGCTGCCGTTTGCTTCCTGGGACATCTTCCTCTTCACCTGCTGCTCCTCTAGTCTCTCCTGCTTCTTCTGCATGTACGCCGTCACATTGTCGAAGCTCACCTTGTACAGATGCTCAAAGCGGTTGTTGGTCCTTGCGGAGGCTGTTGAGGAGGCAAAGGTTGGTGTCACACTTCAGTCTATGAAATCATGTGCACATGAAAAATGGAAAAGGTGGAGAGGTATGCTATAAGCTATTAACTGCATGTCCACAAGGAAACAGTCAAATCTGGCTCTTAAATTCACTCTGGTTATGTTTTTTCCCCCCATTTGAATTTGTCTCTGGAGCATAGCATTGTTTCATGATGCTTTGCACCATGACTACTGTTACACTCACCCAGAGGGGGGTAATAAGTCACATTTACCATGTGACATGTATTTAAGTAACTGTTTTATTTATCATTGTATGCGTTCATTCACGTTATGTCACATTAGAAGATGCTGATCTGTTTTCCTAGTGCAGACATTCCCCCTCATGACTCTGGTCATGATGAGACAAAGCATCCTCCGCCTCACTTGTTCCTTTTCCAAACTAGAGAGCAATGACCATCTCTATTTCCCGAGGATGTGACTGTGTAATGTTTCAGTGAACACGCCTGAAGCAGAAACAAATGGGCATTTTAAAATGTAACATGTGAGAATATGAAGGGTTGGAATCTGTAATAATGACCAGATGCACTGCCAATATTTTACTGCCACTGAGTGAATTTTCATAGTAAGAGTTATGGCCTAAAAAGTTTCATTATAGAAGTGACAGGACTGACAGGATATCTCCAGCTATAACTATGGTAGTTTTTTCTCTTCGTATTGTATTTTTTAAGCTGTAGGGGTTTAATCTTGGTACAAGCCCAGAACAGTCTTTTTTTCCTGAGTGACATCATCACAATGTCCAGCGGGCTGCGTCCCCCTAGAAGTAACCCAGAAGCAGCGTATGCGCCGGGTGAGCAATTCTTATTGGACTGACTAGGAGGGATCTTCAGGCCCTGCTCCTATAATACATTCACGAATGGCCTGCAGTCCCAGCTGTAGATGAGGCTGTATAGTTGGTGCCTGTCAGAACATCAGCCACATCTCTCAATCAGAATGGGCCTTTTTCATGGAGGACATTTTGACTTGTCACAGCAGGAAAAGCTCTGGTGTAAATAATCTGATCAATCGGGGCTGGATTCCATTTAGCTACTTTAGTTTCTGTGTGCTGGTATTGGCTCATTAACATGGCTTACTGGGACGGTCAGCATTAATGTTAGTAGTACCACCGGTGCTTTTCCTACTATGACAAGTTAAAATGTCTGCTGTAAAAACAGCCGTACCGCAGTGCACAGTGTCACATGCTGCATTCATTAGATCATTACAGAGGAGTCACTGGTCACACAGATAATCCTGAAGAAAACCGCTGCAGGACTTTTCCCCAGTCAGCGGTACAAGATGTCTGTGGAAGGTGAGGTCATGTGACACTGCAAGTTATTTCTGTTCAGAGGGCGAGAGCAGGGTGATGATAATAGAGGGAGACCAGAAGGCCACACGGACGTGTGGTGGAGTGTGTGTGTGTGTGTGTGTGTGTATTGATGACTCACCCTCGAGTGTCTCCCAGTGCGGCTTGAAGGCTTCAGTCACTCTGCTCAGCTCAGGGCTCTCTGGCTCACACTAGGTGGAGCAGCAGAGGGCACAGGTGGAATCATAAGGAGAATGTTTTAAAATCCTAAAGACGACCAGTCAACACACATTTGTCTCTCCGCCACTGAAGAGCAGCACCAGATTGTCTTTAACAAATAACAGCTTAATTAAACAGGAAATTGTCAGAGGTTGTGAATGATCTAATGAAAACATAGTCATTGCTATGGCAACCCCAACAAGCCGGCTGAGTTTACACCATAGATATTGTACAAAAATATAGAATATATCTGTTTACATGCATTTTTCTCCTACTGTCACTGTGAACGCTCCTGTCCCTTTAAGCTTGGTGGATAGTTTATTTATATATACACACACA
The DNA here is from genome assembly GCF_042242105.1 of Pempheris klunzingeri. Classification (NCBI taxonomy): domain Eukaryota; kingdom Metazoa; phylum Chordata; class Actinopteri; order Acropomatiformes; family Pempheridae; genus Pempheris; species Pempheris klunzingeri. Next base: position 4,122,685 of record NC_092021.1, read on the forward strand.
CACACACACACACACACACACACACACACACACACACACACACACACACACACACACACACACACACACACACACTATGAAATCTAGATTATCTATATGAATGCATCACACTGTACCTTCCATGAGTCTGGTGTGTGTGTGTAGATTTGGAGCGGTGCATTACTGGAGTCCATCAGCACCCACAGTCGACCCTCCGGGTCAAAGGTCATGTCCAGGGGACAGTGGGGCAGGGACAGCCTGCTGTTTGCCACGAGCCTCTCACCACCCTCCTGGTCCAGAGAAAAAAACTGAACTGTGGACACTCTGAAGAGACACAGGAAACATCGAACGGATCAGCCGATTCATCATCACTCTTTTAGGAGACCAGTTCTGAGTGGCAGGTCTGCGCTCCTCTTTCCCTCTGACCTACTTTAGGAGTCACTTGCATGTACAGTCCAGTGACTTCCAGAGTGACCTTGAGCTTCTATTAGTACAAAAATACATTTAACGATTGGATGCAAAAATAGCTTCAAGCCAGCTGAACTTGACAACATGAACATGACACTGTCATGTGAAACAGCTTCCTGTGGGGGTTCCTGTTTACAGCAGACAAGAGGAAAAAGGGTTGGAATTTAACAAAAACTGGGAGACACTAAATGCAAGAGCAGGTCCACACAGTAAAGTTTCTGATTGGTTGTTAGGTTTGGATTTTATCTTTTTTAAACTCCTTCTTGAATTCATTCTATCCCTAAAATATTTTTAATCAATCAGTCAATCAATCTTTATTTATACAGCGCCAATTTGTAACAGTGTTTGCTTTCCATAAAGAGCAGCTCTAGACCAAACTCTTTAATTAAGAGAGAGAACCAACGATTCAGGAATTCAAAATTAAGGATTCAAGAATCCCCACATGAGCAGCATCAGATAATTAATTAATGAATCACTTAATTAATTTGATTTAATTATATTTGTATATTGTTAATATTGTATTAAGCTGCACAGGAGCCAATGGGGGGGGGGGGGTAGTAGATAGTATAATGAGTCTTGTGCAGTTATAAAGTTGTAGTATCACATCCACTGATTAAAATAGCCCACTCACCTTTCACACTGCACAGCTATATGGTGAGCATCAGGCGAGCTGATGATGCGGCACACAGTCGTCTTCTGGGAAATAAAACAAAGACAGACAGAGTGGCAGCGTCATCACAAGTTACTGGTCATTTTACAAAATAAGAGATTTTTACCGCCTGTCTTTACACTGGTCATTAATACACAACAGTCTTGGTTTGCAGCAGCAGCATTAGTGGGGTTGGGTATCAAAGTCCCAAATTACATTGGTGCCACCAAGCACTGTTTCCTGTGAAGTGACAACGTCAAGAGTGGGGAAATCTAAACATTTAGTGAGAGACAGAGGACAGGATGGGCTTCTCTCATAGTTTGAGGGTCTCTAGACACACAAAACATATTACAGCAGAATGTCCCCTTTGAATCACAAGTGAGGTTAAACTATTGGTATGTATTTCTGTTTCACATCGTTTTGTTCTGCAGAAGATCAAATAGTGAACAGTTTGATCATATAATTCTCAACAAACTTATGACCATTGAAAGCCTGAATGAGGCTTTGAATTTATTTTAGTGATCTCTTAAAATTAAATGATATTTTTTATATAGCAGAATACTCAGATATCATAGGCATGTTCAGAGAGTTACTGGTCACCATCATCATTCCTCTCCTCCGTACAAGGGTTGGCCAATCATTTCTATTTTTACATCGTCCAGTTGTGGTTACTCAAAATCGATCTGATCACCAGGGGGTGGCAGGAGTAGAACAGCGTTGGGGGGGGAATGACGTCACAGCACAGTGAAATACCGGCATGGACAACTTAGTGTTGGTGTCGAAGAAAAATGTATTTGGAGATATTAAGGGTTTTACTAGAGGTGCCAAAGACGAGCCTACGGATATTATACAGCTTTTTGCAAGCAATACAGTTAAAGTTCCATGAATAAACATGTATAAAAGACCATTTTATTTAAAATGTGTAAACATTAAAAGCATGTATTTACTAGCAGAGTCTCCTCCATTCAAACAGTGTCTCCCTGTGTGTCTATGCTGCTGCCACAAAATCACAGCTCCTCATAATATAATCATCTTATCTTTAATATCACAATCCAAATCATATCCATGAGCTTAACTACTCTTACGGAGCATATGGAAGACAGAGTGTCAGATCCATGGAGAAGAGACAATAAGGATTTAAAATGTATGAGTTACTGACATACAGCATGTCCACCTGCTGTTCAGATTCTAGGGGGTTTTATAACATCTTGGTTCTGATAGTTAGTTAGTCATAATCATGTTGATATAGGTGGAAGAAAAGCCAATCCATCAATAATCCCTTCAACTGTTGACATACAATCTGAAAGCCAGTTTACAGACTGGGACTAAACCCTTCCACAAGGTTACAATGTAAAAGTCACTGTTTGAATGCCGAAGCTGATGTAGCCGTCCACATGGACAGAAATGTATAGACAGAGAGGCTTTGAGTTACAGTACGTGTGTGTGACCCATGTGACCATCTCTCCACCACAGCTTAGCAAGGAAACACTGTCCATAAAAACCTGCCACTGTGGCGGACCGGTGTTCTTTCTTTTAATGTATCGGCTGCTGTTGCTGATTGAAGGAATAACATTTATAGTACATCATTTTGACATCCTTTATTGTAAAGAATGCTGTTGCTGAGTGTTTTATATACTGTAGATAGGAAACATAAAAGGCATTACATGGATAATGATTGTAGAACTGTCAGTTTTTCCCTCTCCATCTCATTTACAGTTTCATAATATAGGACAAGTGAAGCCACTGTGACCACATTTCCAAATGTATTGTAAAGTTTAACCAGAAGCAAACCAAAGCGTGACTGAATGTTTTAATCCTTCACCGTGTTGTGATTATTGAGTCATGGAGAAAAGCAGCAGGTGGCGCCAATTCTCCAATCAGAAAACCATCATACCAGAGTTTCCTGATCCTGATCCCTCTGCATGCATGTTTCAGAGGTTTCCCTGCTCCCACACACGGTGAAACACAAAATAGATAGAAAACTAGATGGAAATATGACATAGCTGTTTGTTTCGTGTATTAGTTTGAGGGTGTTAGTCTCCTCACAGATCTGCTGTTTGGAGAACCCCACCGATAGTAAACCTGTCAGACGATATTGATATGTGAAATAACTGGTGAGGTTTCCATAGTAATGAATGGGTGTGTGTATATATATATATATGCATGTACACATCTTTTTATTGATGGTTACTGGTTAGAATTCAGTGAACTTTGACTGTCAATCAAAACAACAATAGCATTGCTTCATGCAATCCGGAGCAACTTTACATTTATAGACTAACTACCCCAATAAAAAGTGTCTCTGTTGTGTCTTGCAATTCTCTGTCTGCCAAAATGTTGAGTGGGCTGAGAGATGTTAGCTGCCACTGTCAAAAATATACCCACAATTGAAGGGTGGTGTGTGCTAATTTCAGACACATGCATAGACACATATAGAGAAGTTAAAAAGACGAAGAGTCTATAGCCATGTTAGCAGCTCACTGTGGCTGTGCACTTGCACTTGCACAGTGGACTTGGGAGCTAAATGCTAACATGTGCTAGATGATCAAAGTCATTACAATTCACCTAGAATGGAACACAAATGTCCGTATCAGAGTCGTTGCCAAGACATTTCACTGAAAACCATAAATCTCAACCTCAAAGTGGAGTTGGAGAAAAGGCGAGAGGATCACCAAACCAGTGGGGTTCATCCTCTAACAACACCATGGACCATATCTGAACCAACCTTCAATCTGGACAATAGTTGTTCTAATATTTCAGTAGAACACAAAAGCGTCAACCACATGGTAGCACCAGGTGAAAAGTCAGGGGATCATCAAAGTCATCAGTTTTTGCAGTGGTGTAGGGTAACATACCTTCTGTTTGTCAGCTTCAGAGCTTGGTGTCTCTCCGAGCTCTGTGAGGTCCCAGCTCTGCAGCTTACGGCCAGACTCATACTCCCATAGCTTCACAGTCCCGTCCTGACAGACACAGACACACTTGGCATTACAGTGAAACTCAGCTGCACAGTGGTATTATGTCCCTGATGAGACCTCTGCCTCAGCTGTGACACTGAGCGGTCAAAGCTTCGATGCGCAGAAGAATTTGGTGATCAGAAAATGTTTCACCTCTCTGCAAAGATGAAGACTGCATATGTGACACAAATATAGTAAATGGTGAGATGTGGGAGAACACAACACAACTATACTCCCAATCTTATGAGGATGTGTAAAATCTTTTTTTCTGTACTTTACCAGGTCTTTGTAAAAGATCTCGAGAAGCTTTTGAAGCTCCTGAGCAGAGAACAAAAACACGTTCAGGACTGAGTGCGACCTGCACTCAATACCATACATGAACGTACTGAGAAAAAGGGTCCAACCGTGGGCCTCACATTTGTGGATCCCAGGTCAGTGAGCCGATGTGAAGAGTGTCGCTCACGGTTCAGGACTAAGTGCACTTTTGCAGATGCTGAATAACCTGCCAATCTTTTCCAAACGTCTGATGATTCCTCGTTGTTTCTTCTAATTAGATTTAGTGGCAAAGTAGCAGGTACCACAACGGTTCCACTACAAAAATCATTTAGCAGGTGGAGTCGAAGAATCACACATACCCCTGATCCAGACAGCAGCCAGCGTGGATGACCTGACGGGACCAGCAGAGCACTGACAAACCTGGGAGAAAGAAGGACAAACACACAGGAACAGTCAGGATTAAAACAAAGCTCTCTCTCTCTCTCTCTCTCACTCACTCTCTCTCTCACTCACTCTCTCACTCACTCTCTCACTCACTCACACACACTTCAGGGCATTTTCCCCTTGGGGTCCAGTTACTTACTGTTGATGTCCCAGGCAGAAGGACTGGATGTTGTATGGAGACCTGAGGTGGCTCACTCTAATCTTCTCATCGCGGTCGGCTGTGATGATGTACTTGTTGTCTGGTGACGTGGTCTGCAAGACAGCAAAAGGCGGCGATCATTCAGAGGCAAGACAACTTCAGGAGAGGATAAGTATGCCATCAGCACAGCATAGAGAGATATCAGGAGGGTGGTCGAGAGATGTGGAATTGAATGCAATAAATGCCCCCAGCAGAAGTTGAACTGGGGACACTGTGATCTATTAAAATGTTTGAAACATCAGAGTAGTGCTTAGAATGTAATAAAGCAGATGAACGTCAGTATGAAAGAGTTCATTCTTGTCCAACTGTGGGCCTCACATCTGGGGAGCCCAGGTCTGTGAGCCAATGCGAAGAGAGTCGCTAACATGAGCTTCTTTTTCTGATTATTTAAAAACGCCCACATTGCTATGCTCAGGATTTCAAGTAGAGTTAACAGAGATTTTTCTGTCAGTTAAAAATCTACCTGAATATTCTTCATGTTTTGATAAAACTGAAGACAAAATCCTGTCTTTTGTTGTCCATGTCAGAGTGGGATTTTTTTTTAGTGAATTATGTATAGGCCTTACCCTTTTTATTAAAAGACATATTTCTAATATTACTTAACTCCTTTCCATTTAGTATAAAAGCTGGCAATGTTATTATTCCATATAAGGGGCCATTTTTCCCCCGATGGCCACTTGGAGCAGCTATAATCACCGACTTTCATGGCCGTGACACATCATACAAAATAGTTACTGACATCTTTAATAACTCTGATATAATGAGAAAACTGATGAGAATTCTTTGACAAAAAAATAAAGATTAATGTGCCTCATGAAATTTGAATGTGAGTCTTTAAATATTTGCACATATTGATGAATATTGTTATAAATCCTACAGACTACAGCAGCGTTGATAATGTTCCTTACTATTGACAGTAACATGGACAGGTGGCCCATCCTCAGCTCGCCCTCCCTCTGAGGCTCCACCACCGAGAAGGAGTACACATCTCCTGATTTGTCAGCCACCAGGAGCTCGTCCTCGGCCTGACTGAAGAGCAGGGATGTGCACCTCCTCACCACAAACCTGCGTAACACACACACACACACATTTTATCAACACATCTGTCAGTCCGCACCTTGCATCCTGATCTGTAGTGGACATGAAGCTGCTGTGAATGGAGGATGGACTGTAAGTAGGTAGGTACGTACCTGGTGCTGACACACTGCCATGAAGGCTCACAGTGGAACAGGACCAATCTCTTGTTGTCATCAGTCAGGACCGCCAGCTTTCCAGATGGAGACACGGTGAAGGCAAGGATTTTGTCACTTCCTGTTTCCTCTGAGGCGCCACCATCACTGAGGAAACAAGCTACAGCTGTCAAAAAGATATATATATATTTTCCAAGTACACATAATCTTTCCATGTTTTTTACATCTGCTTTCATAATTCTATTTTAGAGAGTAGAAAATTATGGATTTATTTACTTTTTCAATGCATTCTTACATGTCAGCTTTTTCATTTTTCATTAATGGTGACGCCTGTTTTTTTGATAAGTAAAATCCACAAAAATAAATATTTTAATCATTCCTTCATCCATAAGAGGAAGTCTCACCAAAAATACACCAGGTTGCCTCCTTTGCAAAACATAGACTTACTTGACAACCAAGGAGGCATCTGCCCGTTTTTACCTGCTGTTATCATCCTTCGCATTCTTTGGCTTCCTCTCTGCAGTGCTGCAGTCAAACACAAATGGTTCTCTGCAATAGAGAACAGAAGAGATAATGTATTCAATTTAGATGAGTTGTTGCACGGTGCTAATTTCATATTGAGTTTTTATTCATCTATCATTCATCTAGTTTGGTATGAGCCCAGCCCAGTTCACCTGTAGCTTTCAATAACATGGGAAAGAAACCCTGTTGGTATACAACTACCACTCATTCCAATAAATAGGCCTCTCCTCTGGGAACCCTTGGAAAATTAGTGCATAATAACATTTTGTCCTATCTCTGTGAGACCTGTAAAAATGTAAATAAATACATAAATTGCTGCTTAGTTGTACAGGCACTTACAGTTCAGGTGTTATGGCTCAAAAGTGGTATTATTGTATTTCAGCTTTCTATGAAATTCTCAGAAGTACAGCTGATGTGATCAGTCAATACAATGATTGGTCAAAGAACACAAAATTGATCAGCAATTTTGATATTTTGAAGTTCTTGAGCAAAAACGTCTCTGGTTCCAGCTTCTCAAATGTCTGGATTTGCTGAGTTTTTCAGTTTTAAACCAGCAGACTAAATATCTTTAGCACTTGAACTGTGGGTCCGGCAAATTAAACATTTGAAGACATCATTTAGAGCTGAGGGAAATGTGATTCAGTGCTGAAATTCAACATCGTGTTGTCCAATGAACATTCCAAATTCATTTTACAGTATTATAGAAATGCTACAAATACTTGCATTGGAAAACCTTCCAATCAGAGAATGTTGATGCTTTGACTGAAAAGGAATTATCAATATCAATTATGAAAATAATTAGATTATTTTCCTAAGTAATCATTTCTACACCAAATAAGACGATTAATGATATAAATCATAGTTTCTAGAGAGATTTCTTGTACAGCTACTTGTGATTCGGCAACATTTAAGAACATGTGGCTTTTTTCTACATGAAAAAGGAGTCTGGAAGCTATGTGTATATTTCTTGAGGTATGGCATTGGAAAAAAGTTCATCCAATGATCCAGCCCTACAGAGTTTTCAAACACACCATACTAGCTTTCACAGTACTGTAGTAGTAGTAAAGTACTGAGAAAAAGTTTCAAATTACTACATCACTGTGTAGATGATGATGAGGGTCATACTGTCACACAGATGCTACAACATTTGCTCACACGTTTCCAAATGTAGCTAGCTAACACTGCTGACAGCAATACTACCTGCCGGTGGGGGGGTTAGCACTTCGCCTATCGCCTTCAATAGTAGCACAGCGCATTTAAAGTAATAAAGCATTCAGTGTGTGTCCGACCTGGTTTGTTTGGTGTGAATTGCTATCAGCTTCTTGTCGCAGGTGAAGGCAAACCATTTGCCACAGAAGTCCACAGCAGCCATGGCTGATTTCTGTGTATCATGCGACAGTAGCCCACGCGGACAGCCATGTTTTGTCGCGCGCAATTGGCGTCATCGGCTGAACAACACACGCCCCCTGTAGAAAGTACAGAATGTACACAGAGCAGCGAGGAAGCCCATTGTACCGAACACACACACTGTAAGCTCGCTAGACCTTAATATAACATAGAGGTATGCTAGCAGAGTGTATAGTATCACTGTGGCTGTCATTCCTGACGCTGAAGCCACTTGAATCTGCCACATTTAGTACGAAGTGTTGGCTACACGAGTGAGGAGGCACACATCCACAGGGACGTCACATATAACTCCACATATCCATAGCACGCAGACAAAATGGACCAATGTTGACCACATATATATATATATGATACTCCCGGATTCTTAAAAGAGACACGTTGAAAAGGGACAGAACATGCAGAGCATTGGTGAGGGAGGGGGGCGGTGACTGACTGCCACACTCGTGTTACATAAAGGGTGATAAACTTGGAGCAGAAGCCCCGAGCATGCTGTGCTGAGCTGCCTCTGGAGCACTGACCACCTGTGAAGGACAGCACAGCTTGATTTCTCGAAAGGTAACAGCCCGTCTGCACGTTTATGTAAGGAGAGTTACATGTACGACATGTTGCCTTCTGCCTCACTGAGACACGCTGGAGAGTTTATGGCCGCTGTGTTTTGTCGTGTTTCTGTCCCTTGACACGATGCTAATAAAACCCAGTCCAGCTTGGAGGTCTTTTGACGTTGCTGACATGGTTGTACTGATGTGTCGTGTTCTTGTTGATGCACAGCAGAGTCAGTGAGCACTGGAAGATGGCGGCTTCCCTGCTGAGGATAGGACGACTGGGCTGTGTCAAGGTAATCTCATTTCAAGCGTCAACAACATACATTTAACATTATTTTTTCGGACCATTGTTGTAAATACTTAAAGTCCAGTAAATTCCGTTGGTGTGGACCGGGTTACCACTGGTCAGTGTCGCCCTCCATTGTAACATACTCCATGCACCAAAATCTTTCTATAGTCTGCGAAGCTAGCAGTGAAGTCTGGGTCTTTAAATTGTTTAGTTTTTTTTAAATGAAACTCCTGCAACTATGAAATTTAAAGCTCTAACTTGAGCCAGTCTTGTGAAGCTAGCTGCCCGTCTCAGTGGAGCAGGCTTTAAGCAGACACACAGGCCTGGCTGCTGAGGCTCCACGTTCTAGGACATGACTGAAAGGAGCACAGTGGAGCAGAGGGGGCTCTCAGGCAGTCTTCACATGAAGCCCATGGCCAGCGTTCACCATTTCCACATGTATAAAAGATGAATAAAGAGTTAAGACATTACAAAAGGGCCCAGAGCTGAGACAGGGACCACAGTCCAGAGGTAGAGTACCACAGTTTAGAAGCCACACCGTCAGAAGTACAGTTTTAAGCTTAAGCTTAGATCAATGAACAACCAGCGATCCCTGATCTGAAGACCTGAGAGACCTGATGGTGGCATTTGGCTGCAGGTGATCTGTGATGCAGGCAGGCGCCTGAACATGCATATCTTTACAAGTGATTACATGAACTTTGAATTGGATTCTGGATTTGACGGGGAGCCAGTGAAAAGCCACTGAAAGTGGAGTCACATCAAGCATCACCAGTGCAGTCTGTGATTACACTGGAAATTGTCCATGCATGAAAATGTTACTGGACATGTTTGCTTTTGTGTTAAGACTGGATTTAAGTCTTTCTTTAATGTCTTTAGCCCTTCGACATACCGGTGGGGCTGTCAACACAACCTCGTCCTGTGCATTCAGATGGTTGTTTTTCCCAGTCTTGGAAAAAAAAACTACTAAGGTTGAATAAAAAGTTGAAATCTAAATATTCTCATACATCAAACCTCACCAGTGCAGTTTAGAGTCAAAATGACAGTTCTGTAAGAGAGAGAAACCCGTTCCAGTGTAACCTAGCTGGGACATTAAAATGTAAAGTTTTTATGAATCTGTATCTGAAATCTCAAAATGCAGAGGCAGTTTTAAATGTAGGAAACATCTTAATTGTTAAGTGTTTATTGGCTCCCTGTCATTCTTTTCAACTTTAGAACCACTCTCCCACTAAATAATATTTCAATGATTACTTGTATATTTTATCATAATTATACTCTGGGTTATTAAATAGTCACTTCACAATTAGAATATCAAATAATGCTGACAAATAAATGATACCAACACAGTCTACCAGCAGAAATCTGTCCTGTGGCAGAATGCAGGTTGTTATTCATATGCAAGTTCTTGTTAAATATGTAACAGGCTACAGAGAGAAGACACTGATTTGTACAGTACCCATGTGTGCAGACACAAGCTCCATCAAAAGTGTCTACAGCTGTTACAGTGAACTGACAGCTGATCCACCTCTGATCAGCTGCTGTTGCTTCACCTAGTGCTCCAGAGTAGGGGTGGGCAACATGACCAACTAAGAAATTGTTCAAAATTCCGCCATGCAAACAAAAACTGCTTCACATGAAAAAACACATGAGTTAAAAACCATTCTCAGAACACTTCAACTATATTTTTTTCAAAATGGAGGCTTTAAGGTTCCAAAGAGAACAATAATTTCAAGTGTTGCAGGGTTTAAGGCTAACAGGTGCAAATAAATACCAGCATGACTTCAGTTAGTGGGATGCCACCTCACCCTGCTCTGTGTTTACAATAGAGTGCTGCAGGAATGAGTCCTTCAACCCAAAAATGAGTTTGCATCTTTGCACTGTTTTTTTAAATAGGTTTCTTGAATGGGTTTTTGGTTAGATGCTAGAAATCCGGTCTGTGGTTGACACCATCGTAAGAAATATTCATGTTTTGTTCTTTGACATAAAATATGTCAGTAAATACCCCCACCCTTGACTTTTGAAACATTTGTCCTGTAAAAGGCAGTTGCCAACAAGAGGCTCAATGAGCCTACAGAGGTTGTTGGGGACATGGACAACTCATCTACTAACAAGTCTGCCTTTTATAGCCTCTAGTTTCGTGCTTGCAAACTTTTCTAACTCAAACTTTCCGACTTGTAGATTTTATAATATCAATTTATAGTATTTTACAATGGTATTTTTTTTCCAAACTGTGGTGTAGTATAGTACGTAAACTGTGCGTCGTGGTAGTGATCATGCGACCTTGCTATATTCATGCGACCTTGATATAGTTGGTCTTTAGCCTAGCCTAGCTTTTACACTTCAAGACTCAAAAAGGCTCATCTTTGAAGATTATCCTGCTGAATAAAATTTGCAGCACTTTCACTCTCCTTCTCCATCTCTGCCCACTTATTTTGCCAGGCAGCTAGATTCACAAAATCATGAGACATATTTCTACAATTGCACAGTGCCATCATATTGCCCATCCCTACTTCAGAGGAAGGTGCAGCTCATTCCTCTAAAAACATTTCCTTTCTCCTTGCATGGTTTCCTTGTGTCTCCATGCTCAATCATATGCTCAGTGACACAGCAACGGACCCACGGGTACAGTCGGGTGGTGTATATGCTAAAAGCAATGGGCCCAGTAATAATAACTAAATGATTCGTGCTGATCGGCTACCTTAGCAGTTCTGCAGACTTAAAATGGGCATTTTCCACAGTGCTCGCTTATTGCACTTTTAAGTTAAAGAAAATGAATTTAAAGATGTATTGTGTGTGTGTGTGTGTGTGTGTGTGTGTGTGTGTATTTTCAGTGTTTGCAGGCTGAGAGCTGGAGTACTCTGAGTAGAGCACCTGCAGCTGCAGTCTTTTGCACAAAGTCTGGGGGTTCCAAGAAGTCACCTAAGAACAATTCAGGTAGGTGTCAGAGAGTCACTGGTGCTGGCATAACGTGGCTCAGTATGTATAATCTCTTCACTGAAACTTGCTCTGTTCAAACTGCAGTACAGATATTGATCTGGTCAAGGGAGAAACCTGTCACGCTTTGTAATTGTAATTTGAAATTTACTACAACAGTAGTCTTCACAAACCTTATATACATGGCTGCACGTCACAGTTAATTGCAAATGTAACATTAGTGTGTTTTAACCTGATTTTGTGATTGCTCTTTGTTTAGCCTGAAGTTTCTCACTAGAGCAGTGTTACAGATGTCAGGCAGACGTAATTCTGGACTTGTTTGCTGCTTTTTAGTTCACTTCAGGTCTGATGTATACTCTTAAGTTACTAGAGTATAGTTACTTAAGTTTTGTCAAGGCTTAATCTTTTTAACCACCTTTCTTCTTAGAGAAATAACTGTCAAAGGTGTAAAGAAAAAAAAAAAAAAAAAAAAAAAAAGGGTCAGGTGTAGCCCACAGTTAATTGAATCCATGGCAACACTACACCTCCTGCAAAACTCAGCCTTTTTTCTTCAGTGCAGAGTCTTAGAGTGCCTTATATCCCTGAATCTCATTGTTATATGTTCATACACAGACATTTACTGTGTTTTTTTTAAAAAAACAAAACAAAAAGCTGTGAAAACGGACACAGATATCCCAAATTATAATATTTCTGCGTAGCCTAACTTCTAAAAATAACTACATGCAATGCCTTCCTAAGACATGTAGTGAAACCCTTTTTAAAGAACAGATAGGATTTGGATATTCTGTGCATTTGTGTGCCGTGAAAAGAATTCTATTCTTCTTGAAAACCCTGCATTGATGCACTGATGTTGGTGAAGTATATCACATTTTCTCCAGCAGTGTGCTTAAGTACAGCAAAGGTCAAGAGAGAGATTCCAACCCATATGTTCCATGTTATGGTAAAAACACAAAACATGCAGCGACGCTTGCTCATGGTTGCCTATAGAAAACAATTGTAGGGTTGGGCATACATGTCAGATTAGTGAGGATGTGTTTTGGCTTGACCTGTTTTTAAAAATGAGAAAAAAAAATTGGTGTATGCACAGGTCAGGAGGTGGATGACATTAGTAATGATATTATCTTATTCAGTGATGCTCGCACCACAGTTAATAATTTCCCTTCTAGGCTTTCCCTCCACAGGTTTTGAAGATTATTTCACTGACTGCAGTTATTGTGTTTTAGGTCCTTTTTTGATAAGGAATATATTCCATTTACTGTATCAATATAAAGCCTGGTCAGGGTTACAGTTCTTTTCTGTTAGTTGTCTGTTAGCATTTCTAAAATATAGTTGATGTATCCCTTGGCTAACTCATAGGCTTGTTAAGTTTCCCTTTTTTAGATTTCACTCTTTATATTCCTGTAAACCAGTATGTTCCAGATGCCACCTCTGAAGATATCTCTGAATTTGTAAAATGTTGGTATTTTGTTAAATGCAGATGTATAATGGACATTTTGTTGTCCAACCATGTAAATGTGGTAAAAAAAATAATGCATCTTGTCTGCTTGCCCTCCTCCTTCGTCCTAGACAAAGACCAGCCTAAAACTTACTTCGATTTAGAGAAACTTGTTCAGCACAAGTCGTATGAATTTCCCAAGAAAGAAGTTTCTTCAGCAGCAGCCATGGCAGCAGCAGAAGCTGCAGCTAAACCAGCCGCTGAGGCTGAGGCTGTGGCAGCCACTCCTGTAGTAGAAGCTGCTGCCCCCGTGGTTGAAGCCACTCCCACTACTGAAGCTATATCAGAACCCGCTCCACCAGCTGAAGCTACTCCCGCTGTCGAAACAGTCTCCGAACCAGTTTCAGTAGTTGAAGCAGTCGCAGAAGCTGCACCTGTGGTTGAGGCTGTGGTTGAAGCAGTCGCTGAAGCTGCACCTGTGGTTGAGGCTGTGGTTGAAGCAGTCGCTGAAGCTGCACCTGTGGTTGAGGCTGTGGTTGAAGCAGTCGCAGAAGCTGCACCTGTGGTTGAGGCTGTGGTTGAAGCAGTCGCAGAAGCTGCACCTGTGGTTGAGGCTGTGGTTGAAGCTGTTACTGAAGCCATTCCAGTGGTTGAAGCTGTTCCTGAAGCTGCACCATCTGCTCCTTCACCTGAAACTCCTGTTGAAGCTGCTGCAGCTGAAAGTGCAGCCCCAGTAGATGGAGCCGCTATTGAATCCCCACCAGCCCCTGAAGCTGCTGCAGTAGAACCTCCTGTCGAAGCAACCCCTGAAGCTGCCGCAACACTTGCTGAGGCTGCCCCCGTGGAGGCTGAGGCTGCCCCCGTGGAAGCTGCCGCAGAGCCCGCGGCTGAGACTGCCCCCGTGGAGGCTGAGGCTGCCCCCGTAGAAGCTGAGGCTGCAGCTGCCCCTGTCGAGGCTGAGGCTGCCCCGGTGGAAGTTGCCGCAGAGCCCGCGGCTGAGGCTGCCCCCGTGGAGGCTGAGGCTGCCCCTGTGGAAGCTGCCGCTGAGGCTGCCCCCGTGGAGGCTGAAGCTGCCGCTGAGGCTGCCCCTGTAGAGGCTGAGGCTGCCCCTGTGGAAGCTGCCGCTGAGGCTGCCCCCGTAGAAGCTGCCGCTGAGGCTGCCCCCGTAGAAGCTGCCGCAGAGCCTGGGATGGTTGAAGCATTGGCTGCTGAGGCTGCAGCTGAAGTTTCTGCCCCTGTGGAGAGTGCAGAGGAACTGGTGGACCCTGCCCCAGTCATAACGGAAGCTGCAGGAGAGGAGCTGCAGGCTGAGGCCCCAGTTGAATCATCTGAGGGTACACACTACAACTTCCCCCTCCCCCACAATCCTTCTCTTTTCCTCTGTGGACCCTGCAGTATACCAGCAGTCCTTTTCATCACCATTTTTATGAATATACAGTAGTTGTTTGTGATGAGTGCAAAGCTAAACTGTAAAGGTACCAGACATCACAAACCTATTTTTTGTGCTAGCTGTACACATATTGTTCCTAATAGTCCCTTTTGCTGATAAAACCCTCAAACAATACCTTCCCTTTTTCATGCCATATCCACCAAGCCATACACAGCCTTGCCCCATGTGGCTGGGACACCTTTCATGTACTGTAGCTGTAGTTAAAGTCATTGCCTAATGTGTCAGTGCTGCGTCAGCCTGTCTTGCATATGATGCATGTTTTAACTGCACAGCATCTTGTCTTAAGATTTATTTTTTGCTTACTAATGTCTGCCTGCTACATGCACTAATTTCTTTTGTTTTCTTTCCACCTATCCACAAGTCACTGTTCTTTCCATCTTTTACTCATTGCTCATTTTTATTCTAGTTAAAATTATAGATGTATTTGGTTTGAAGAGCCACAGTCACATTTCCAACATTAGATGTTCCAATATAATAGAAATTAACCCCAGCCTTCCTCCCCTGCTCCTGGTTTTCTGTTGTGGTTTTATGGAACTGTTCTTCTTGATTTTTGTATTGGGGATTGTTAACCGTTAAAGTAATGTTAAAGGTTCTGTTTCGACTGGTGAAGGAGAATGTTATGTTTGCAGGCCTTAGCTGTCATCCTGTTATTTATTTTTCAACTTCAAACTTCTACCTCCCTCCTGTACACTTTGCACATATTTGCGAGTCACATGGTAATAGTACGATGTGTGTATTGTTAATGGATAATGTGTAAATGTAAACTCTTCCCCCATCTTTCTTTCACGGTAAAAGCACTTGGTGAAATTTGTACCCTGGTTGCTGTGTGTGGAGTCAGAAGTTTAACATCTAAAATTTGGTTCTTTGGATTGTTTTAAATGTTTTGTTTGACCAGACTGTTGGCAACTTATACTTTGCAGCAGTTCTGTCAACATATGGAAAAAATACAGTATGGAAATCTAGCTTAGCATGACCTATCACAGCAACCTTTTAGCCTGACAACTGACCTGATCTTTCACGTGTTCTTTTCTATCCGACTCCTGTAGCTGGCTACTCTGTCTACCACTCCCAAGTGCTGTTTTGTGCATGAGGGTTATGGTTAAACTGGATTGGTTGTTATTTATTTGTTTCAGCCAAATGGACAGATGATATCCAAGTGCATGTTTATTTTAGTATTTTTCTATGAAACAAAAATTTATTTTTTTTTTCTTTCTTCCTGTAACTCTCAGTTCAAATGGATCCAATTCAGAAGCTCTTCTTGGACTCCATACGGGAATACTCCACAAAAAGCCAGTAAGTCTCACTACTGTTTGTTAGTTAACAGGTCATCTCTCAAACTTTGGTCATTAGCTGGGTTTTTGAACAGATTCAACTCATTCAGAAGGTTTAAACTGTAACTGCATGCTGGGGGAAAAAAAAGCACAGGTTTAGTTGGACAGCAGGTAAATGGGATCTCAAATGTGCAGTGGAAGTTACCTTAAGGTTTGCCGCACACAGATGATCCAGAGAAATGATGTCATTAAACCATAATTAAGGAAAATGGCTTCACTTGCCAGACTTTCAGTTCAGCTGACCATATCACAGCTGTGGAAAGGTCTAGAAATACTACGGGAACAATATACAGGTCATGTTTTAGTTGAGATTGACAATAAGTGTTCCACAAAAACAAGGCACCATTGATGGCATACATGTTCTGGCTTATTTAACCCTTTTTTTGTTTACTGCAGAATTCCTGCGTTCCTTCATAATTTTGATGCCTTCAATATTAATCTACAATGTAGTGTGTCCAAACTTTTGACTGGTACTGGTTTTGTGTGTGGCTACCACTTTCATTTGGTTATAAAATTGTAAATTCTATAAAAAACAAATTAGCTTGATACCTTGATTAAATCCACAGTATGTCTGGACTCAAAACCATGAAAGAGAGAAACAGAGAAAGATAGCAATTCACAACCCAGCAGTGATGCCACTAATCCAGAAGGCACAATGGACCATTGGAACACCCCTCTCAATAATCCTCCGAAAGAAACCATCATAACTATACAAATTCAGCCACCGTCAGCTCCTCTATGATTACATTCAACCACTGAACTGAGCATGTCATGCCCACAAAATGAATTGAATGTGGGGGAAAAAATGAAATTGCATTGAAGTAATAATTGATCTTTCCCCTCCTTCTGTAGGGCTTCTGAGGGGCTAGTCGATGCCGGTTCCGAGTATGAAAAGGCCTTGGCAGAGGAAGTAGCAAAGCTTCAGAGACTCTATGGTGGTGGAGACCTCACAGCTTTCCCAGAGTTCAAATTCACAGGTGAGCCACGTTGATCGGCTGTTTGTCGACTATTACAATTTGTATTTGAAGAAAAACTAGCATTGGATATTGAAAGTGTAAATGTCGCCACATAATCAAACATGCACTAAGTTAAAGCTCTGCTTTGTGTTTTTTAGAGCCCAAATTCGATGAAGTTTCCCAGAAGTGAACACCAGCACTTTTCAACTGAACTTTTATATTGTCGCCTTTTTCCTGGACATCTGTGCTCCATAGTGGAACGTTAACAGTTACAGTAGGCTTCTTGTCAAAGTTAAAACAAACCCTTGCCTCTAGCTTTGTATGTGAGAGTAAAGCTGTTTCAGTAGCTACAACTTTAATGGGAATGTAAGCTAAAGCATTAGATGTACATCTTTGGCAGACAAAATGAACTTTGAGCTGTGAAATAAGGCTTGTGTAGTCTGATTAATGGCTGCGCTTAATGTAGAGGAAAAACAATAAATTTGTGTTCATATTTCTGTTTGCATGCCTCTGTCTGCCTCCGTCACTGAAAGTGGGACATCGACATCACAAATGAACGTTAGTTTATGTTGAATATCACTGACTTAGCAGTTAGCAGTTTATTTTCACAAACCCTGAAAATGATGGGTGATATTAAAAGGAAACCCTCTGCTGCCACAAACTAATTTCACTCCAGACTGATAGAAGGACATTCTGGTGCAGAATATCAAAATTAAAGCTCTCTCAAATGTCACGTTTTATCTGACACGGACCTGGAAGAAGCCAGAGCAGACAGCTGGAATTGCAGCTTGTTCCTTTAAATCTCTTTACATCATTATTTAACTGTAAATTACTGAATGGTCCCAGCCTTCTATTCAAACTCACCCAATTGACAAGATTTTTCGATCAATGTAAAAAGAGACAGCAAGATCATCAAATCTAAAGTTTTGAAAAAAAAAACTTGCTTTAACAAAGAAGCACAGTGAACTAAACATAATATGTCCATATAAGAACTTTACTCTTTTTCATCTTTACTATTACTTTTATGACTTTAAACTTATGCATCATGTGTTCCATTCACACCATAGGCTGCATGTGGTTCACACCAGTATCAACGTGGAACCATGTATTCCCTCACTGATCACTGAAACCATGAAATGGTGACTTCCTTGCTAGGCTGTGTTTCTTTACTATTTTTACTTTTATTACTTTAAACTTATGCATCATGTGTTTCAGTGCCTGTTCTTGTAATGGTGTGTTTCTTCTTCTTCCTTCAGATTTATTGTCTCAGTTTTTATTATTAATAAGACTGAAGGAAAATGGGTCTGTGGAAACAGGTTTCCCTTTAACATCAGTTATAAATCTGAAGTAAAATAACTGAGTAGGATTTAGATGGCTTTAATTTTGAAATTCCCCACCAGAATGCCCTGAGCTGGTCCAGGGACGTCCTGAGGTGCTCTTCTATCAGTGTGTGAAGAGTGAAGTTGGTCTGTGGCAACAGGATTTATTTAAAAAAAACTTTTAATATTAATCTGAATGTAGAGGGAACACAGTTTATGTTTGAGAATTTAGAGGGCTTTAATTTTGAAATTCAGCAGCATTCATACTAAAAATTCTGCATCAGTACGTCCCGGTATTGAGACAGAAGCGCTCACATTCACTCCTACGGGAAATTTAGAGTCACCAACTAAGGGAACCTGCATGTTTTTGGACTGTGGGAGGAGAAGAAACTCCACGAAGACCAGGTGTCCAAGCCTGGATTCGAACCCACAACCTTGAAGGTGAGGCAACAGAACTGCCCGCCGTGCCACCGTGCTGCCTATAGACACAAAGTATTTAATAGATGCCATGAAATAATGGGCAGTATGGTGACCACAGGACAGAAGTTCACGAATAGGTGAAAGCAGGAAAAGCGGAGGGCAGCGCCCGTGGTAGTTACACTGACCCGCGGACCATGTGATGAGAGTTTCAGAGAAGTAACCACTGAGCTAAACCTCTGCCGGAAGCTCCAGGAACACGGAGTCCTAATGAAACTGTGGATGAGGAAGTGTGGCTGAATGGGACTTTGAACAGACTGATTTACGTTTGTTTCTATGTTTCACAAGCCTTCATCAGCCTATTTAATTGTTTAATAATTTTTTAACTCGTATGACAGATGACACTGGAACACAACTATTTGATACGCAATAGTTTAATTGATACCATTACCACTACTACTACTACTACTAATAATAATATTAATAATAACCAAAACAACTGTAGACCGCAAAGTTTCCGGAATGTAGATGTTATAATATGTAGACCACCTGAAATATACTTGCTATTAAAGTAGCCTAAAGCAACAGTGTTTTGAAACGGAACTGTCTGTCAGTCTGTCTGACACGTCCATCATTGGTGAGCCAACGTGCGCCATCTAGCGGGTTTAAGGCGTTGTGGCATGCAGCCCTTGTAGAGAGGACATAAAGATTACAATGCATCTGACTGCAAACCTCGGTAGATCTCTTCTGTGGGGTCAAACTGTACAACAGCATTTAAGGCCCCATTCCTCCTACCTACCAAGCGGTCACCTGAATACCCTGGATCATAGATATTAACAATCAGTGATGAAGAGGATGGTGACAGTGAAAAAGCTGTTGCGATTGGATGAAAGAACACTTGTGTGGATGTTATTTATCTGTTTACATCTTCCTCTTCTTCTTATTATTTTTGTTATCATTATTACAAGGGTGGAGCACATATTATATGTCACACTGAAGCCAAATGAAGGACGTGTTTCCTTTTGTGAAGTGTAAACATTGTTAAAGCAAGTTACCCTGAAACTGATTTGGTTCCGTTCACACCATAGGCTGCATGTGGTTCACACTAGTGTCAATGCGGAACCGTGTAATACCTCTTGTTTCCGACCGGAGCATAACACTGAGACCACGAAATGGCGACCTCCTTGCTGCGGTTAGGGCGACTGGGCTCTCTCAAGGTAACATCATCTGAACTGCTTCCCAGACGACTTACAAGTTAGGACAGCACACCCCCACACAGACCCGCACACAGTGGAATTATTCGTTCCGACCCTTAGACGTCTTCTAACGGACATGTCGCCATGAAAAACAAGGGCACAGACGCTGGGTCTCTAACCTTAGACTCTCCTGGCGTTGGCTGTTCTGAGCTGACAGCTAACGTTAACCACAACTAATTCATCAGTTCCAACACAGAGATCCCACACATCATGGTGGAATCTGCGGAAATGGGTTTAGCTTCTCATTATAGCTCCAGGGTACAAAGTAATGCGGCTGGCTAACTAACCAACTAACTAACTAGCTAGCTAACTAACTAGCTAACACTGAGTCTCAAAACAAATTTGGCGCTGACAAAACTCTGGACGCTACAATTAACATCTACATGTTTTATATGTATTTAATTTAGTTTTTTGTCTTACTTTAAATAGTTAATTGAATCTGTCTCCTTGAGTTTAACATTATTAGCGCCACCTAGAGGTGGGCGTATAGTGGTGATGTTACAATATATTGTGATGGTTCAGTACGTTATTATAAGTTATTATAGTTTTGTGTTTTTCATTTAAAATGTTTGATTTCAGCTTAGTTCCAGTTACTTTCCAGAGTGCATTTGCACATTTCAGTTTTATTGCTTAAAAATGTTTAGTTTTAGTTTGGTTTTTATTAGTTTGACTTTTTTATTGTCATTATATTTGGGGTATTTGTCAGAGGCAGATTGAAGAAGTCCAGAATTGGCGTTTTAATACCAACACAACAGAGAGCATCTCATGGAGACATCCAGTCTCAATACACAAACAGACCAATGCCTCCTCGTGCTGGTTGTGTGGACAAATTCCACCAAATTGACAAAGACTAAACTGCTTTTTTCTAAAGTCTATTTTCATTTAAGTTAACTAGAATGTTTTTCACATTTTTAGTTAAGGCTGGGGTAGGCAGTTTATCCATATCCAAATAATCCATATCCATTTCACATTGTACATCTATCGGTCTGAGAGAAAACTAGACATCTGCACCGTCTTTTGACTCTGCTTTCAGGATTAAAAAAAAAAAATCTATCTGGTGACGGGAGACTTTAGCCAATCACAGGTCCTCTCAGAGTGAGAGCGTCCGTGTTGGCTGTTCTACGAAGGCAGACACACTTGCACATCTCTTCAGGTGCTGTTGAAAGTCTGATCCAATGGTGGAAAGTGATTTCAACATTGGCAGCTACTGCCTACACTGCAAAGCAACCGAAAAAGAAGCTAGATTTATCAATACTTTGAGACAAAGCTGCCAACTTCATTATCCTGTAATATCTAAATGTGTTGCAGTGGTTTGTTATGGATACGATATTATATCATATTATAGAGATATTAAGACCTCTTATAAGACGTGCGTATGTGTAGGATGTAGATTTACCAAGAAAGCAGGTAATGAGTGGCTGTGTTGAATGTTGTAAATACTGTAGTTAAGCCTCCTATTAAAGGTAGGGTTAGCCAAGGGCTCATGGCTGTGGCAAAGTTCATGTTTATGTAATGTTTTATAACAGTATCGGGATCACAAACACAATTTGGATGCTTGACACTGCTAACTTCATCTTCCTGTATTATCTAAATGTGTGTGTATGTAGATCTGTAGAGTGGCAATGTTGAATATTGCTTAACCTTCTGCTTAAGTCTCCTGCTAACTGTCCCCAAAGTCTTCAGCTAATTCAAGGTCACGTTTATGTAGCTAAGGCTAGCTAATGTTAGAGCCTCAAGTCACAGTTTATCATTTCAGGGGCTTCACTGGGCTTTACAAACTAGATTTCCCTGCATGTATGAAGCGCATGCAAATGCCCATGCTGCTGGCTGTTTTTGGTCTGTTGTAGAGAACTGCCTCCCCCAGCTTTAACTATAAAATCTCAGCCTTTTTGGATGTATTTTATATGAAATCAATGTACCCACCAACATTTTTTAAAGGAGAATAAATAAACACCAATATAAATCAAATGGAAGTAGTGCCACCAATTAATTTTTTTTGATCACATGAGACCAAATAGGTGAATTGTGGTTTCTGCAAGTTGGGTATTCATACCAAAAGGTGTTTTTGCTCTCCTGCAGTGTCTCCAGTTGGAGAGCTTGGGCGTCCTGAGGAATCGCTCGGTTGCTTCGTTCTGCACTCAGGTTGAAGAGCCTGCAAAGCCAGTGAAAAAGAGAAAGGCTGCAAACAAGAGTAAGGCCATTTGATTCTGTTCTTTCCATAAAGTTTGAAATTCAGGGCTTTTTGCTGGCTTTTCTTCTTTTTGTCCATATGTTATATACTATATGTATGGTTTATGAAATAAACGTTTGCTGATTTCAAAGTTTAACATATAACTCTTTTCTTACAGTGCAGGAGATGTGCCTTAAGGTCTAAAATATGGTTTCTCTTTTAGTCATCTTTTCCGTCAAGAATAATTCACTGTTAAAATTAAGTTTGTGATAATGTCGCTGATAATTGTGAATATAAATACTGTGATAGTATAAAGAAGTTAAAGGTAAGTATAATGTATTTGATACATTGTGTTGTGATAATTCTGTTTTTCAATTTGTTTGGCAGTTTGTAAGGGGCAAGATAAAGGAAAAGGGAACTGAAGGAAACTTTGATCGTTTTGAAGTCATGCCATTCAATTGGAAATGTTTGTTAATTTTTTTACCACTCTTGTCCCATTTGCCGTTTTCCTCAGCAGCAGAGGCTCCAGATGAGAGAGCAACCTTGCTATCCTACAAGACTGCAGTTGCCTTTCCAGTTAAACTTTCAGAGCCTGGAGTTTTCCTAACACAGTCTCTAGGTATAACTGAACCAGTGGCCAGCCCCACTGAGGAAACAATTGCAGGTGCATCAGCTGCAGCTCCTGTCAGTGCTGTCACTGAACCAGCTGTAGCTGAGCCAGAGGTAGCAGAGGCTCCAGCTCCTGACCCAGATGTTGCTCAGATTATCGCTGACACAGCTCCACCTGTGGTTGACGCAACTCCCACAGCTGCTGAGCCCCTGGCTGATGCAAGCAGTAAAACCTCATCGCCAGACGACACTCCAGTTGCAGCCCCTCCCACAGACGATGTAGTACCCTCTACTCCGTGCTCATCTGAGCCTAGTGATCCAGCAGCTGACGGATCATCCTCATCATCTAGCGACTCAGATTCTGACTCAGACTCAGACTCAGACTCTGAGGATGAGAAGTCAGCAATGAAGACTGAAACCAAGACCTCGCCACCAGAGGTGTCAGAATCCACTGTGAAAGATGGAGCAGAAGTCAAGGAAGTCCCTTCTAATGAAGCTACGAAAACAGTTCCACTGGAACCTGAAGCTTCTTCCTCCTTTGCTGCTGAGGCTGTACAGGAGGCTGCTCCAGCAGCAGCACTGCCCACAGAAACAGGTCCAGCTACCATGGAGGCCCCCAGTATTGACTCTGAGGAGATGGTAGACTCGGCTCCTGAGATCTGCACTGCCACTGAAGACACCCCAGAGGGCACTGTGACCAGCCAAGAAGTTTCAGCTGACGCTGGGGTGGGACCCACTCCAGAAGTAATACAAGATGTTTCACCCCCTGCTATCCCTGATGCCCAAGTGGAAACTCCAGCTCAAGATGTGACCACGGCTGCAACTTCAGAAAAAGCCCAGACTGACACTCCTATAGAAACCACTGAGCCTGCCTGCGCTGATTCCCCTGCACAAGCTGCAGCCGAGCCCGTGGAACCTTTAGCTGCCCCGGCAGAAGACTCCATAGAAGCTCCTGAAGAGCCTGCCCCTGCTGAAGCCCACGTAGAAGCTGTCCCAGAAGAAGCTGCTGAAGCATCTCCTGTAGAAGCTGTCCCAGAAGAAGCTGCTGAAGCCCCCGCTGAAGCTGCTGAAGCATCTCCTGTAGAAGCCGTCCCAGAAGAAGCTGCTGAAGCCCCCACTGAAGCTGCTGAAGCGTCTCCTGCAGAAGCCGTCCCAGAAGAAGCTGCTGAAACCCCCGCTGAAGCGTCTCCCGTAGAAGCTGCCATACAAACTGAAGCTGCCCCCGCTGCAGCTGAAGCTTCTGTCCCTGTGGAGAGCAGTGAGGAGCTGGTGGACACTGCTCCAGTCATAGCTGAAGCCGCCCCCGCTGCAGCGGCTGCTGAGGCTGCAGCTGAAGCTTCTGTCCCTGTGGAGAGCAGTGAGGAGCTGGTGGACACTGCTCCAGTCATAGCTGAAGCTGCAGGAGAGGAGCTGCAGGCGGAGTCCCCACCTGAACCATCTGAGGGTAGACACAACACCACTTTATTCTCCAAATCTCTACTTCTCCCTTTCTTCTTTATGGATTTTTTAGCCCCTACAGATGACCATACTTTTCTCTCTATCCCTCATAACACATTCTGTGTACTGATAAAGGTGTTAACTAGAGCGTCAACACCCTCACATATAGTACTTGCTATGGCTTTCACTGCTCATCCCTTGATTCTTTTTAAATAGCCTCTTTTGCTCCATCACTATGTCAACTAACCTCCCATTGCCTTGTTTTCAGTTTGGCTGTTTTGCATGAGGTGGATGTATTGTACATGTACAGTATTTTAACCATGGCTTCTTGGTGCATTACTTTTTCTTACACATTATCTGAATTTTCTATTTCTTGAACACTGCCTTTGCTTGTATCTTACAATTTGAGGTTTAAATGTGCCTGCCTTTGACACAGCTATGGTGTTGCTGTCAATGCATGATCATGGTGATATTGCTTCTTGTATATCTTGATACTAATCCTGCTCAAGTTTCTACTCTCTTACCCTCTTATTGTGACGTAGGAATATACCACCTATCTTTGTTTTAATCCCTCTCGCTTAGCACCCTTGCAGTTGCCAAATCCATCTTTACTCCCAGAATATTTCATTGATATTCTACTATTAGACATATTGCTCATTTTGGCCCATATTCTAATGTCTTTGTATGAAATGTGGGTTACAGGATTTCTGAGTTAATGTGAAGGTCACAGGCAATAATGCCATTGATTGGTTTCATTGTGCCAGGTAATGCTATTGCTAACAGTAATGTTAGAGTGCTCACGGTCATTATGTGGTTACACTGAAGACGGGTTTAAAGGCGTCCTGTTCCTGTCAGCAGCTGGACTAGCAGAAGCTGGGAGTAGTTGGAGTCAGCAGAACTATTTCAGGAAGTTGGATTACACAGTTAACAAGATGTTTTAAAAAAAGATTAATTAGATCATAGACACAATATGTGTTCTGTATGTCAAACCGATCAGCAGCTGCCAAAAGATGTGTAGCAAAAGGATCTCAGAAACAGACTTAAATTCGTAACATTCCTATAATTGCTGCCCTTTGTTAAACTTTTTTGTCCAGCAGTTCTCTGACCAACTGGGTAATTCTGCTTCCTGGAGCACCCCCCTCCACATGTTGGCCGTTAATTTCAACACTTGTTAATTTCTTTCCTTTTTTTAACTTGGTAAATTTGCTCTCCACTCTAACGTTTTTAGGATAAGCACGGCACTGATTAATGAACTGTAAATGTGTCTTTAAATGTATTTCTCTGTGATTGTGGATGACTGTTTAAGGTGATTTTTCTCTGTCTCATTTATTGTTTATAACCATACTGTCACAGCATGCTAAGGGATATCCAGACAGGTTTCGACGTAAAAGGAAATTGGTATTTAAAGGACACTATGCACCTCTATTTATTCAAATCCATCAAAGCCTTATTTCCAACACTATGAATTTGACTGTCGTCCTTTTTAATATCAATTTCATGCGTGCCTCTGCAAGTATCATTATATCTCTCGTATGGGCTTTCTTTACCGTCTGCTAGCACGTTTACCTTCAAATGGTTTCCCCTTACAAACATGATCCTTGAGGCCTTTCACACCAGAGTGTCTCTACACTCTGTTGGGGGTAATGCGGCCTGCTGCCGTAGGAAATACCCCACCATAAACCACCTTTGTCAGCATGTGTGAATATGCAAATGTGCTGTCACTTCAGAAATCTTGTAAAACATCCACAAAGCAAGCCACAGTCTTGTTTTCATTTTATAGCTTATCACAAATGCTGAGGTTGAGTCATAATTACAGATTTTGTTGCTTGAAAAACAGTGACAAGGACACAGGATGAGAACCAGTATTGCATCTGGCTAACCTTGTGCTATTTCTGTTTTAATGCATGAACAGAAGGAAGATTTGTATACTCACCTTTGTACCAGACTCGGCTTTAATGCCTTTTCGTTTCTTCCCCTCCTTCTGCAGAGGCTGCAGCAGCGGCACCTCCAGAGCCCGAGGAGCCTTTTGACAACAGCACTTATAGAAACTGCCAGCACCACAATTACAACACCTTCACATTTGCAGACCTGGATGTAGAGATGGCCAAGTTTCGTCTCCCTCAGCCCTCTTCCGTCAAACACTAGAGGAGCTGTCCTGGCTGCAAACTTTTATATTGCTTAAAGATTGATGGTGATGGTTTATGTATATGAGATCCTCCCAGCTGTCAGATCTGGATGAAATTCTGCTGTTAAAATGTTATTAAAGTACACAAATAAGAAATTAAGTCTGTATTTGCCTAGCGTGATTCTATTGTGTTTTATATAAAGGAGTAGGCGTATAAAGGGATAGGCAAAGATCAAACACTTCTTTTACACTGCTTTCCTGCCTTAGGGGAATCATTTGAATAGAGCTGAGCATGCAAATGGTTTGTCTGTGTTTCTATTTTAATGATTACAATTTTCTCTCCTTTAACCTGCCTCCTTGGACATAATACCCTAATTATTCTAGCTGTATGCATTCTTTTAGGAGAAAACAATCAGCATCTGTTATGTTTGTGTGTTAGTGTCTTTATTATTTGAGAAAATTCATTGAGTAACGTAGAGCTGGAGATATGCATAAAAATGTGGAAATGAGGGCAGTGCATCGCGTTTGCCAAGCAAAAAAACCCCAGCAGGTTGCAGAGGGACTGTTGGAGACAGCAGGACGTCATGTCTCCGCCCACCTCATAAATATTCATAAGTCGAGCGCCCCTGCGTGCCCTTACGCGATGACGCAACGCGACAACTGCGGGTCCCGATTGCTGCAGCCGCTTGTCAGTGTGACGAAGATTGGCACTCAGGTAAGCTGTCACTCAAAATCCCTCTTTTTCCGTTCCCTATCAATCAAACAATCTGGGCCGCACGCAAAAATGCCCCAGGGCGAGGAGTGCGGACCTAGTCAGGCAGTAGAGGGTGTGTTTGGAAGGGAAGCAGAGGCGGCAGAGCTCCGGGAAGAATTAAAAAAAATCTGTATACAGGGGAGGGGGGTAAAAAAATATGTCGGCGTTTTGGGGGCAGAGGAGGATTGTGGAAAAGCAAAGGGCTAGAGCTAGAAACGAGGCCCGACAGTTGTAACGTTAGCGCGGAGGGGAGGGGAAGGCGAGGGCAGCTGTCCCCGCTTGATTGATTGACTGATGTGGGAAGGATTTGGGAATCAACCGGGCTAGCCTGGTGTGGAGCCAATGTTTGTTAATATTATTGCAGTTACGTGACTGCATACAGCTGACTAGAAATGCATATTCATTTAAAATATCTACTGAAATACGCTAACGCGACCGAAGCTGTCTTATTTGGACAAACGGCTCGCTTCGTATCAATCCGCAGCGAGGTCTTTTTTGTGTACCTGACTAGCTAGGTTAGCTTGTTTTCTTGGCACCGATTCCCCTGGCTAAATATGGCGCTTTGCATTTTGGCTGCACTGTAGCAGCATGAAACACTTTCAAGTGAACAGTTAGCTAGCTACCTGACTAACGTTAGCTGGAGCGCGGCCATACGGCTGCTCTTCTGGGTTAACCTTAAATTGGGTCCGCGAGCTAACGCGAATGTGGCGTTGCAGGCTAGCTAACAGCTAAATATTGTGGAAAATCGAGGCTTACTCTAGCCAAGCTGCTTTGTCTGCGAGTAACACTAACGTTATCCCAGTTGGAGGATAGTTAGCTAATGGCAGCCTACCCGCTTTTAAGTTTTATCTTGTCTTGCCGCCACAAACGATGTGAGCAGCTAATATGGGGCTACAAGCTAAGTTCGTCGTGGTGGGTGTGTTAATAGCAGTAGCAGCCTAACGTTAAGCTTATTATTATGATTATGATTATTATTATTATTATAACAACGCACCTCCGGGTTGGTAGATATATCGATCATCTTATGTCTTTAAGAGCGGCGTGAACAGAAACATTTATGAATATTGACAAGACATATCGAAATAAATGAGTAAACTCTGTCCCTTTTACATAGCGTTAGTTTTATTTTCTAAGGGTGCCCTCACATTCTCTTGTTCTTGCCCAGAGTTTGTGTCTATACCAGCACAGAACATTAAGTTTTCCATGATATTTTTCATCACTTCTGCTCTTGTCTTATGTCCTCCACACGTAAAGACCCGGAGTTCCTACACAACATAAAGTAACATCAATCAGCACTGATGTTCAACACAACATGAAAAAGAATGAATCAGTGTTGAAAATAAGCTTGTTTATTCACTGTTAATCACACCAGCCCAGTTTACGAAGCTTCTAATATTCTTTCATTCTGATATCATGACAGTTAACAATATTAAAGCTTTTCTGCCTACACTCTGGGCATCTCTAGTTAACTGTTTAATATGTGTATTGTGTAGGTTGGCCACCTGTCCCTGCTCTCTATAATGACCCAGTGTTTGCAGCATCTGCAGTGAAAGTGATGGCAGCCCAGTCGGTTTCCTTAGACAAGTACCCAAAGGGAGAGCAGCAGGTGGGTGAGAGGGAAGAGTTTTGGACCTCCAGGCCAGCACAACCTGCTTCAACTGGACTAACTGCACTTTTTTTTGCTTATTTGTCAAGTATAATAAACCACAGCAGTGTTTGTAATCACAAAACCTAAATGTTTCAGGTACAACTTCTGCATTCTTTGCTCATGGATCCATCAGTTAAATTTAGTTTAGTTATTCAGTTAAATTGACTAGACAGCCTGAATATTCAAACAAAGAGCAACACTTAATGCATGTAACACTAGAGCACAGCTAATGTTAATACTATTACATCAGTTTTAGTAATCTGTTGGCAGTGTGCTTGCCTGTCTGTGGCAGGCCACCACAAATAAATCACTGTACGAGAGACACCGATGCCGTATAAAGCCCTTTTTCTGCCTAGTATTTCTGTCTGTGTGCTTATGTAAATTGCTTACAAACCATCTTTTATTCAAGTGCCAAATTTGGGGTTGTTGAGCTGGGACGGATCTATGGCTAATGAGAAATTTTCCGCCCCAAGCAAGTGATTATTTTTAGTTCGTTTGTGCTCAATCTAAGTCATTGTTGGTCTCAGTCACATGGTTGGGGATGGGGTTTATGCTCTGGAAGGGATCATGGGTGGCTGGTAGGCAGGCATGGTGTGAAAATGTGTGAAAGACAAGAAGGAGAAACTTAGCTCCCATTCTATGAATGCGCCTCGAGTGGAGCATCGAAGAGGCTACTGCCACATTTTAATGTGTCCATTCATTTGCATCTGGTAACAGGTGTGCACACACAGGTTTGAAATTTTCCGATATGGTGGTGTTAAAGTCTGCATTCCGATTGCAACACAGCACTGTCTACATGGTGTGCTTACAGACAGCAATTTTCGGAGACTGGAGGGCATGAAAAAAATGCAGAAAGATCTAAATGCATCTGTACACTGGAGATGCATTAAACGCAACCACAAGAATAAACTCTGACACATTGGGTACCTCTAAACTAAGTGCTGGAGATTGGCAGTGGCTGAGATAGAACTAACAACTCAGGATATTATTAATACCGCTTTCCGCCTTGTTGATCACAGTAAACAAGGCTTCACACTCATTCGAAACAAAATTAAATTCAGTCTTTAATGAATAATGTATAGTTTTTTGAAAGTGCTTTTCACACGATTTCCTCATGACTTTCCACATGGTTCATATTGAAGCAAGGCTCTGTGTTAGGCTTTTCCCTCCAGCTACTCTTGGTCTTCACATGATGTCTTTATGTCTCATTCTCCACCTTCCTCTGTCTGTTTCTGTCACTTTCTTTTTCTCACTACTTTGTCTCCTCCTTGTCCACAGATGCAAGGTGTAATAAAGGTAGACAGCGAACCAGAGCAGAAATTTATTGAGGGGACATTGGCAGAGGTGCCCAGCCCGGCACCCACAGAGCCGCAGACACCCATGGATGCAGACAAAGCCTCCATATATAGGTAGAGCTTCTGGTTGTGTGTTTGTGAGCAAGAACAAACACCCTTCCATCTCTAAATCTGTATTCTTCTCTGCCTTAACTTTATTCATCAGACTGGCCAGAAACTAAACATTCACAAGGAAATATCTATGACACCCCCCCCTTTGTTCATGTGACTTTCATATTGCTATCTGGCATTTGAAACGTGAGAG
Source organism: Pempheris klunzingeri (assembly GCF_042242105.1). Lineage (NCBI taxonomy): Eukaryota > Metazoa > Chordata > Actinopteri > Acropomatiformes > Pempheridae > Pempheris > Pempheris klunzingeri. The sequence goes on from NC_092021.1 coordinate 4,153,041, forward strand.
GGTGTGTTAACACCAACTGCTGAGGTTGTTGTCTCAACTAATGGTAATGTTTGTTGCATTTTGTTATGTTTGCACTGCCCACTTGCAGTCTAATCAGGGCCTACAAACAAGTCACATGGTCTCACAAAGAGCTGATTTATTGTACAGTATTACTAATCTTTCAAATGACTGTGGAAGACTGTAGTCATCCTCTTGTTTTCAGCAATAAGACAGCAGGTGAAAAAAATCTGAACAGGTTATATGCCAGTTCGCCGCCTTCATTTTGATGTGCCAGGGTATCTGTAATTTGAAGACATGCTGTATTACGGGGGAGTAGTGTAATCGTGTGTGTGTGTGTGTGTGTGTGTGGACACACCTTTCACAGGCATCCCCTGTTCCCTCTTTTGGCCCTGCTGTTTGAGAAGTGTGAACAGTCCACGCTGAGCTCTGACTGCATCACATCCGCAAGCTTTGACGTGGACATTGAGAACTTTGTCCGCAATCAGGAGAAGGAGGGCAAACCCTTCTTCAGCGAGGACCCTGAGCTTGACAACTTGGTGAGATCCCTCTGCATGTTAGGGACAGAAACTCTCAGCTTTCTGGTTGTTGATTTTCCTTTTCTCTTTTCCCCTCAAGCATTTTGGTGAAACAATTTTAACAGTGATCTACACAGAGTGGTTTTGGATGTAGTTGGCAGAATTAAGTCTGATGTGAAAAGAAGAAGAAGTCACAAAACAAAATGGAAAACGAGAGACAAGAGGATTTTGGATTACAGTTTTGTCTCAACATAGACAGCTTTGAATTTGTTGCAGGTTTTACGTCCAACCATGTTGACAGATTCGACTAATGGTAATTTCCCACTCAAATCTCAGCCTCCTATTTATATCTAGTGATGATGGGGCAATGGACATAAGCAGATGACTGAACACACCTTTTAGTCTCAAGGTATTTGACCAAACCAACACAGGGACATGAAGTATTTGACAAAGGAGCACAAAACAAAACCCCCAACTCACTCACACACTCAATAGTGTTTGACTTTTAACCTCAAGAGTGACACAAATACAAAATGAGTCTGGCATAGATATCCTGGAACCTCTAGTACACTGTTTAACTGTGTGTTTGTGTGGTGTTTTAGCTTTTGCTCTTCACGGTCAAATTCCTGTCTAATGCGTCCCTTAAATGTTAACAGGCTAGTTGCTGGTCTTGAATAGTTATGAAAAGGTGTTGCATTCCTCAAAAAGGCCTCAGAAGGAATTAAAATTTTAAATTTAATAGGCCTGCCCCTAACAATAATGATCAGAATTCTCAGTTAAGAGGCCCCTGAATCGACCCTCATTCTGTCAGTTTGTCTTTTTAGCGTTGTCATTGTACACATCATCATCAGCAGTTGTGTAATGATGGATCCAACTTCAGGGAAAGACTCCAGCAACCTGCCAAGTATGTGGACCCACATGGACTGTATAATGCACTGCTGTGATGAGGATTCCGACTCAAACCTGGTGTCACTCCAAAACCTGGCATCATAGAAAACTTTGCTGAGGGCGGCAGAAATCAGGCATCGTTTTCCTGTTTGGACAAAGACGTGTGTGAGGGAGATATTCAACCAGAGCAGAATCATTGCTGCTGCTGTAGCATTTGTTTCATTGAAGAAATCCCTGGATTCTATTACAAAATACCTGCCTCTGCTGCTGGAGCTGCAGAAGTAAGTCCAAAAAGTAAGCAAATCAGTGGTGTATGATGAAAAGTGCATCTTCTGTGACAAAGTATATGCAGGGCCAAAACACAAAGAAGCCTCTTATACAGAGTTATGTGCGTATGAGTGGTTCCAAAAAGCACTCGGATGATGTCTGAGTCCAGGTTTTGGGGGCGCACCAGGTTTGAGTCCTCATCGGAGTCCTCATCAGAGCAATGAATGATGCAAGTCTTGCTGTTGCTTTTTCTTGAAGTTGCCTCCATCATTGTAGTGCTGCTAATGATGTGGCTCTCTGATATAGAGGAGTGACTATTGTTTGACATTAAATTACCAACATTAATTATCCTAAACTAAAATATTGTCAACTAATAAATGGACTTCTGTTGCATATCTCACTAGATTTGATAGCGTGATCTGGATTTTAACTTAAACCTGACATTCAATTTCTGTTTCTTCCATTTTTATGTTAAAAGCTGAAATTAAAATACATCATTTATCTCCACCAGGCATAAGCCTGGAGGGCAGCTAATCTTGCATACTACTGGACCAATTGGTCTAATATTTCTGGGCACATTTATACCTGTATGGTCAATGACCTTGTGGTTGTGGTCATTTACAATGTTTGAAAACCTGTTCTGTTTTTTACTCCTCCTCCTCGCCTTAATCGACTAGTAGGGGCAGCAAGTGATCAACAACTCCTTTTCGTTTGAAATCAAATGGCAAAAGGCATGTAGGCAGGCTGGGCTAAAACGAGCCTTCCCTCGTCTGTTGCCAGCCACATTTTGGCCTTTCTGGCTCAAAAACTAACGTCTATAGAAAACATAGTTCTTGTTTTGAACCGGAGCAGATTAATCCAATATCTGATAAGTTATGATCCGCTAAAGGTGTATAGACATGTAAATGCTGGTTTTCACGTGCCAATACATGTACATACTTAAACAGCATTTTTTCATTTCAAACAACAAAATGTGTATTCAGATTAGTTTAATTAAAATTAAGAACTTTCATTCATGTTTCAATTGTTTTAGGCTCAAGATAGCGTCAATGTTAATATGATATTTCCCCTTTGTGTGCTTTCTGAAGATCATGCACAGGCATCAAAAAACAGCAATGTCAAATAAATATGAAAAGCTGTTCTTTGTGGAAAGGCTATAGGCTCAAAACATTCGCCTGCTGTTTTTTGTTTTTGGCTGTAAGTACGCAGACCATAGAGGTAGAAAGGTAGATTTATTGACAAATGCTGTATGTTGCCACTATGCGTCTGCCCATCCATCATATTGCCAGTCAAGGTCTGTAAGTAAGTGATACAATGTGTATCGAGAGAAAATCGACCCCAGTAACTGAATTCAAAGGATGACTTCAGTATTTGTAAACCTGCACCCCCCCCCCTTTTTTTTTTTTAAAAAACAATTCGCATTGAAAATGCCTGGTGGGCACAAGAACGTTGGGAATTGATCCAGTAGATCACCTCTGCTAGCAGCCAAGAATGGGCAGCAAGCAAGGTACAATGGCTGTAATGTAATCCTGCTGGGAAAGTACATCCACTGAAAGTGCTTGTTTTTTCAGATTTGAACATTACGGAACATTACGGAAACCCCAAATATGTGAAAATAGGCCCAGGTTTAAAAATATCAGTTAGCCTTCAATTCCAAATAAAGTGTTTTCTAATCACAGATCTGCTAAACACCCATAAACAAAAAGCAGGATTGTTTTGACTGTGCTGGAAGCATTTCACTCTTTGTTTTTGTTGAGTTTCACACCTGTCACTGTAGCTAGCTATATTAGCAAGGATGGTCAAGTGATCATTTTGAGGCCATTTTTAACCTTTTGTCAAGTGTCTGAGTTTCAAGCATTACATATATGTGATGGGCAAGATACAAAGTGTGGCTGATTATCTATGTTGTCCCTAAATCCTCAACATTGGACACTGAGGGCACAAGAGAAGGACTGTTTCCCTTTTCCCCTTTGAATGCCATGAACCTTTCTTTTTTTTCTTCCTCCATACCTCTGACCTGTAGATGGTGAAGGCAATCCAGGTGTTGCGGATCCATTTGCTGGAGCTGGAGAAGGTGAGTGACCTTTGTAAGGACTTCTGCAGCCGCTACATCGCCTGCCTCAAGACTAAGATGAACAGCGAGACTCTACTGAGTGGAGACCCAGGAAGCCCATACTCCCCCGTACAGGGCCAGGTCCAGGGCTTCTCACCCAACAAGACTCAGGTATGGACTGTAGGTGGAAGGTATGCACCACCACTACCACCAGTGGGTGCAAGAATCAACTACTACAAATATTTGGATGTATTGGTGCCTTCTTGAAGTAAAGGTCTAATACTAAACAGGGACTGTTATTGTTTTGGATCAGGTTCTTTGCCTGTAAATCATCTCAGCCAGTTTCATTTTTCTAATCAATCGATGTGCTTTAAAAATGAGGTTACAAGGCATCAACATGAAAAACATACATGTGACCCAGACCCATTCTCTGTTGTATGCTCTGTTACTCAGACCCCCAGCTCTGTCTCAGGGACCATCAGTCCCCAGGGTCAAATTGTGGTCCCTGCGTCAGCCTTGCAGCAAGGGAACGTTACCGTGACAGCGGTTAACCCCACCCAGGTGGTCGCAGGTATGTCACCATGGCATACACCCCCCCCCTCAGGTACTGAAACTGTTGTGACTGTGTTGTGTCATGTACCAGTAAGACACTTTGCTTAAAGCTGTCTTTGCAGCCTGCTTTCTACAGCTCAGCAGATTATATTAAGCTCTGTGTGTGTCTATGTGTGCCTGTGTGTGTGTGTCTGTGTCTGTGTCTGTGTTTGTATGTGTGTCTGTGTCTGTGTTTGTATGTGTGTCTGTGTGTGTGTTTTTAACTCCAGGTGGCACAGTGTACCAGCCTGTTACAGTCGTCACTCCTCAGGGCCAGGTGGTAACACAGGCTCTGTCTCCTGGGACAATACGCGTCCAAAACAATCAGGTAGTGCATCTGTCTCTGTGACTGCTCTACATGTGTTTGACAAGCTGTGTGACTCTGAGGCTGGTGTATCCATTGAAATCAGTGGCTCCTAAAATGAAGTGTTTAGAGGCACTGCAGGAAGACGTACGTGACCCCATTCATGAAATTGTATTGTCGTCCAAATAGGGGAACAGAGAAAAAAACAACTGGAACCACTGGTCTGACTTCCCACGGTTTTAAACTGTGTATGAGTTTATTTCAGACCTATTTCATTATTTTGATGTAATGTTTGCAGTAAGAAAGCACATTCTTTAACATCACTTTAAGACATCTTCTTTATGACTTATGAATAACAAACAAATTTACTTACTAATGCATGACATTATAGATTCTAGCACAGTTATACTTTGCATTAGTTAAGGCTTCCATTCAGACATGATTAGTTGTTTTAATCAATCCTCAGGTTTGCACCTTTTTTTATTTATCTTGTAGTAATGACATGACTGCATCCCTGCCTCATGATCTAATGGGGCATAAATGAATTGAAAACTCATTGTGATTCAAAAATTCTAATTCAGAATCTATCTATAACAGCAATTCAGTGCAGGATTTTCTCTGCTGTGATTATATGAACATTAATCTGTACTATGGAATTTTGAACATCTTTGAAAAGATTTAGAGGAATCCATTACTCAGCTCTAGCTAACTTCTAAATACTTCTCTTCTGTTGTTCAACACCTGCTGATGTTTCAGATGTTATTTTTGTCATTAAGAAGAAGCTTTGGAGTGACACAACTTGTTCGGATTTAGTGCAATTATTACAAAGTTTTAAACTGAAAACCAAACTTAGATTGTGTTAAAAGGGTTGAAATTTGAACAGAGCAATATGTTGTTGGTATGGAAAAGTGGCTAAATGAATATCTGTCTGCTCAGCTCCAGCTGCAGTTTCACCAGGACTTGAACCTCTTTAATCACGACGACAATTCAACCAAGAACAAACGTGGTGTCCTACCCAAACATGCTACCAATGTCATGCGCTCGTGGCTCTTCCAGCATATTGGGGTGAGTCGGTAGTGTCAAGTCTTTGCCTGTGTATCTCTTTAAAGTAAAGAAAATCAGTGAATAATGTCTTCCCTGTTCTCTTGTAGCACCCATATCCAACAGAAGATGAAAAGAAACAGATTGCCACTCAGACAAACCTGACACTTCTGCAGGTCAACAACTGGTGAGTTTGAGCATCCTCATCCTGGTGGCCCATGAAGACACACCCAATACCATAACACTGTCCAGGGTCATTTCTCATGTGATTTCATTCATGCTTCTACTTGCATTTCATCCTGAAAAATCCTCCTGGGAAATGCAACTGAAACAAAAGCAGCAAATATGCGGGGTAGACCTCAGGATCACAGAGTGCAGGTTTCTTTCCAGAGCCGCAATTTTGCTAGACCAGATTCCAGTGTAGCCACAAGACGCATTCAGGGTTTGAGGGCCACAGCCTCAATCATAGTCTGGTAGTTTGCCATTTTCCATCTTTGTTGCTGGCTAGCTACATGAGAAACAAGTTTGGAATTTCAGGGGAGATGATTTCATCACAGCCTTTCAGGACTAGCGTTGTAAAGGTCTGCAACACCTGCAAGAAACTATGAAAATGCACATTTCGGCCAGATTGGTCACAGATGGACAAACCAACCTGAGCGGTCTCATGTTTTCAGGTTTATAAATGCGCGGAGGCGAATCCTGCAACCCATGTTGGACGCCAGCTCCTCCGAGACACCAAAAACCAAGAAGAAGACTCCTCAAAATCGGCCATTGCAGCGCTTCTGGCCTGACTCCATCGCTGCAGGGGGAGGCACTCACCAGCAAGTTACTATGCCAGATGGTATGCAGCAGTGTTTTTGTATTCAAGTTAAGAAAAAAACTAAAAATCAAATAATTTGATAGTCTTTGTTCAGTGTCTTCTATAACCCACCCAGAACTTCACGGTGACATCATAATGATTTTGGACATAATTTAACACCACAACTCAGGAAATATGGTCACATGTTCTACATTTGGTGGGATACTGAATTGGTGACCCTAATCCTGTGGTGATCTTCTGTCCTGCTGGGCTGAAGATGTGTGCGAAGTGTCCATGTTCTAGAATATGTAGCTTCTTTGCAGCAACATCCACATCTGAAGCATTATCTGTTGTCACTGCTACGACTATGTGCTCTGCCCGAATCAACTTTATTTGCCAAGCATGTCAACACAAGGAATTCTTTCAATGAACTCACACACTAATCGAAATTAAGCAAAACAAGAACAACAAAGCTAAGAAAATCAAATCGATTTTTCTTTATATATCACAAATCAAAAATGTGCCTGAAGGGCCGTCACAATCTGCACAGCAAACAACATCCTGTGCCATCAGACCGTATATTCAGATGAGGAACAATTCCTTAAACTGCACAGAACATTTGAGTCTGGACAGACATGGATGTGAACGGCAACTTGACTCGGTTGGCGTAGGAATACAACCATGATACAGTAATTCTGTTTGAGGCAGAGAAAGGGACAGGGACTCATTTAGAGATGCCAACAAGTCTGCCTAAAGCTACAGCTGTAATAGTAAAACTGTTCTATGTCTAACAAATGCATCATCACAATCTTCTAATTAATTTTTAAAAACTGTTAATGATTTTACCAAAAGTAATTTTTATATATATATACACACACACACACTAGCTAATTATTGGACCTGTGGGTTACATAATGAAACAGTAGGAAAGCAGGAAGTGGTTTTTGATGGCATTTGTAGGAGTTTAAGACAACATCACACATAATTAATTATTTCTTTGTTACAAATGAAGGATTTTGAGCTTTGAATTCTAAGTGCCTGCTACAGCCTCTGTAAATACTTGTTCTGTATTCTTCTTTGAGAAGTTTTATATTTCATGATTGTGCCTACTACCTTTTGCATTGGCTCCTTTGAATGCTGTTAGTTCTATGTAGATGGAGAACCTGCTTGGGTACAGGCAATCAAATCTTGCCATAGAGCGGCAACATGAGTGTAACACACGGCGAGCAGACGGTCACACTGTGCCAGACTGCAGCCTGCTACACAACAGAAGAGCCACAGACTCTTATCCAACTTCCAAACATGAATATGCTTCTTGTCATGCACCGTGGCTTGTTGAACAAGCCAAAAAAACAAAACAAAACAGTGTCTTATTTAGGTACTCTGCTTGCAGAATATTAAGCTGTATGTAAAAACACATGTATATGTTCCTTCAGTCTGGTTAGATGCTGATATGGTTGCTACTCTCTTTACCTCTTCTAACAACACACTGTCTGCCCTTGACATGTAAGCAACAGCGCAAGTTTGTTTGTATTGAATTGGAGTTGGATTGTATATTTGTTTGTTGATTTGTAGGGATGATAACCTCAGGGTTTGTTGTTTTTAATATTACATGCGTTGGTAAAAGGATAATTCTTCCCTCTTATTCTCAGGCACAATGGTAACCATGAACGTGGAGGGCCTGCAGAGCCTTACGTCAGACGGCGCCACGCTGGCGGTACAGCAGGTGATGCTGGCAGGCCACAGCGAAGACGAGTCGGGGGATAGTGGAGATGAGGACGATGACCCAGATATGGCCGGGCTGGGCCTGGACAACAGCGACTCGTTGCAGTAGAGGACGCACTCCCTCACACTCTGATCTACACGTACACACAAAATATGTGTGCGTTCTCAAACACACGATAAATCATAGTACAAACAGACACACACTTTAGGTTTACATAGAGCACAAAACTACAGGACATAACGGGAACGGTCCTGCACTCTTCCAACCCTCCACCCTGCTGAACGGCGGTTTATGCTGTGTGTGTGTACATCAGGAGTTTCATTTCAGAAACCGTTTTATAATTATTTAGGTGATGTATGCGAGTGCACTTTTTTGTATATTTAAGCTCAAAAAGATTAAATCAAACAAACGGAAGAAAAAAAGAAGTGTTAAAACACCGGAGGCAAGTTTGTATGCTCCGTTAATAAATGTTGACTGATTTTTCTTTTGGTTTTTTTTTTTTTTTTTTTTTTTTTGTTCTTGGCCTCTTCCCCCTGTCCCCAGTTGAATTCTCATTTTGGATGCCAACACTTTAAAGTTGTATGTGTAAGGGTTTGTCTTCACTTTTTGCATGCTTGTGTTTTGAGTAGATGTGCGCACTCTTACAACTGACTCCACGGCTCTCATACGGGCCACTGCAGGGCGAGCAGAGCCCAAGTGAAGAGATTGAGGGGAGGGGGGGTTAAAAAAAAAAAAAAGGAGAGATGCTTATTTTTATATACAAACATATGAAATTAGTGTTTTTTTGTTTCATTTTTTGTGTTCTCCTGTTTTGTAAGGAATATTTATGTACAGATTCATAATTAAAGCTAGTGGCCCTGTTTTCCAGGGTTTAAGGTTTTCTAAAAAGAAATAATTGAATGCTGATGAAAATTGCTATTTAAATTGGTTTTAAACTTACAATACTAACAAGGCCTTACCTGTTTTCTTTTCTAAAGAATTCTTGCCAAGAAGCACAAAAAGAGTCTGACCCTTGGTGAAATTGGTCAAAAAGACACTAAACTGCAGAACACCTGTGAGGTTCTGTAAAGCATTGTTAATTTTACTTTGTACGGCAACGTCTCAGTTATCTTACACAGCAACTTGACTTGATTTTTTTTAAAATGCAGCTCCAGTTTTACCTTCATTGTGTATACCATACATTACATCTTTTAATCATTTTACAGTAGTAGTGTAGGCATCACTTTCTCAAATGCACAATCCAGAACACTATGCTAATCACACAATCACATGGGTCTGAGTTGGAAACCCCTTGGGTGGGCAGTATCCACAGTGTGGTATGAACTCCATCAACAAGAAGCAGTGGACTTTTTGCACGCATTAAACTTTTATTTATGTACACGAACATGCTAATGCATTGAAAACAAAGAGCAGTTGAAAAGTTGGACTCCTTGTTCATTGTCTGCCTGAAGGACTGGGACTTAGAGCTGCAGCCTCTGTTGGTCCCTCTGCCACAACATACACACATAGTGAACAATTTGAAATCTCTTAATGTTAATATTACTGCACAAATTGGGGTGCCTCTTGTTTGACTATCTGTAATATTGTACTGTACAACAGTTGTCTGTCAATAGTTGCAGTAATCTGGTTTATATCTCTCTTGTAAAGTTGAGACTTGAAATGGTTCATTTCATGCAGCCTGAGGGTGTAGTGACTCTGGGTGGGCCCTCGCTAAGCTCTCGGTTCCTCACTTGCGTATGTCTTGCTTTTTATGAAGCGTTCTTCACTTTTCTCTCGTCTGTTTTGCCTTAGAGCTTTCTATTTTGGAATAAACGATGCCTAACTCTCTGCCGTGCGTCATCTCTTGTCTCTGCTCCGTCTGACAGGTCTTGTTCGGCTCTGTGTGATACAGTTTAGCTGTTTAAATTTAGTCAAGTGTGGAAACTCCTAAACAAAATGCTGTTAGAAGTAACCAAGTGGTTCAGTTGTCTGTACTCTGAGTTGGAGAACCAATAGCTTCTTCTCTCTGAAAGACAATATAGAAATGGACAAATTTTAACACAAATGAACATGTGGACAGACATGGAACGATATGTAGACATGTCTAATGGCTCTGGTAACACGAATGTCATGACTGGCCACAACTGAGGTCTATTGACAAAGTACGGTTCTAATCTGCAACACTTTTATTTGAAAGTTTCTAAAACCACCACAAACAATATCCCAATACAAAGTAAAAGCATCTTGGATTTGGATTTGCAGAATATACAAACAACACAGTCATTCTCTAGAAAGGTTTCATTTCTGTATGAGTGTGAGGAACAGAGAGGGTAAATTGTAGTGAGGGCATAATTGCAATCTGATTTGGTTTTTTTCCTCCCCCGTCCAGTGATTGAAGTTTGCCAGTTACTGCACACAGTATCACATGAAACATTGAGTTCATGTATTCAGATCAAAGGATCTTAATGGTCTACATGGTGTCAAGTTTCAAAGCTTTTACCATAGAAAGACAGCTGAAATGAGATGAATAGGACGACCCTGCCAGCTGCTATACTCAGAGCCTTGGACCGACAGCTGGTTGTCCTCCTGAATGGAATCTAATGCTACTCTCACAGTTTCATTTTTACTGCAGGGTTGATGTGTTCAGTAATGGGCAAGATCTGAGTAATAGTTAGACAGATACTGATTTATATTCTCATTTTACTGTCAGAGAAGAGTGTAACACCACAAAACACTTCCAGCACCATAAAGTCCCAGCTCAGTCCGGGCCTGAGCAGCTGTAGCTCCTTTAAGTGGGAGGGTTTCAGTCAGGCTCAAAAAAGCTTCCTTAGATAATGACTGACGATGTACACCGATCAGGAATAACATTATGACCACTGATTATCTCTTCATCATGGCACCTGCTAGTGGGTGGGATATATTAGGTAACAAGTGAACATTTTGTCCTCAAAGTTGATGTGTTAGAAGCAGGAAAAATGGGTGAGCGTAAGGATTTTAGCGAGTTTGACAAGAGCCAAATTGTGCTGGCTAGACGACTGGGTCAGAGCATCTCCAAATCTGCAGCTCTTGTGGGGTGTTCCCGGTCTGCAGTGGTCAGAGCCGGCTCTAGCCATTTTGGTGCCCTAGGCGAGATTATGGTTTGGCGCCACCACCAAAGATTTAATTGTTAACACACCAACACACAAACAAACACACACTAAAATAACATAAAATAACAATAAAGATAATGAAATGAAATAAAACCAGAGTTCCTGTTGAGGTTTTGTGCAAATATTTAGAAAGTCCTGACAGCTCCCACAATATGAACAATAAAAAGGTGCTACGTTCAAACAACACGAAACAGTGCAATATAATATAAAAACAGAATACTAAAGTTGCAGTGTGGGTTTAACTCAAAGTCAGTCCCAGTGACAGCAAATCTGTTTTCCTTTTTTTCAACAACATAAATGGAAAGTCAGTGAATACTTGGTAACAATGGGCCTTATAGAAGCAGAATGTGCAAGACAACAAGACAACATAAAACTAGAATGTACAGTACAAAACATGTAGCTGCAGCAGACAGACTACTGATGTGTTCAACATAACATGAATCATTATCTAGCTGTGATGATGCAGCACTAAAATAAAAGAGGTTGCACAAGAATTATATAGTTCCACAGTAGCTGCAGAATTATTAGACAACTTTGCTTTATTTCAACTTAGCTAGCCTTTAGCTGTACAACTGAAAAGTCAAACAGCATTTTTTAATGTTAGAAAAGACGACATACCCCTACACTGGGACCTCCTCTTCGCACCTGAGGGTTTGGGCGGCCTTTTCATGATGACAAATAGAACTTGTTGACGTCTGTCAAAAGGAACCACTACCTGAGATGAGCACCGATAACTCGTCCCACCCCTTCTTCCACAGTGCACGGTGCAGAGGAACAGACAGACCACGAGGAAAGGGCGCCAGTCGGGGATGCAAATTATTACTGTTATTTATCTTATTTTATTTATTGTTTTAATTGTTTTTTGTTTTGTTTTTGAGGGCTTGCAGCAGCGCCCCTCCAGCAGGTGGTGCTCTAGGCGATATGGCCTATGCCAAGAGCATCAAAAGTGGTCCAAGGAAGGAACAGTGGTGAACCGGTGACAGGGTCATGGGTGGCCAAGGCTCACTGATGCACGAGGGGAGCGAAGGCTGGCCCGTGTGGTCCGATCCAACAGACGAGCTACTGCAGCTCAAATTGCTGAAGAAGTTAATGCTGGTTCTGATAGAAAGGTGTCAGAATACACAGTGCATTGCAGTTTGTTGCGTGTGGGACTGCATAGCTGCAGACCAGTCAGGGTGCCCATGCTGACCCCTGTCCACCGCCGAAAGCGCCAACAATGGGCACGAGAGCATCAGAACTGGACGACGGAGCAATGGAAGAAGGTGGCCTGCGTGTGCGTCGCTAACCTGGGGAACACATGGCACCAGGATGCACTATGGGAAGAAGGCAAGCCAGCGGAGGCAGTGTGATGCTTTGGGCAATGTTCTGCTGGGAAACCTTGGGTCCTGCCATCCATGTGGATGTTACTTTGACACGTACCACCTACCTATGTACACCCTTTCATGGAAAGAGTATTCCCTGATGGCCGTGACCTCTTTCAGCAGGATAATGTGCCCTGCCACAAAGCAAAAGTGGTTCAGGAATGCACAACAACGAGAGGTTTTGACTTGGCCTCCAAATTCCCCAGATCTCAATCCAATGGAGCATCTGTGGGATGTACTGGACAAACAAGTCCGATCCATGGAGGCCCCACATTGCAACTTACAGGACTTAAAGGACCTGCTGCTAACATCTGGGTGCCAGATACCCCAGCACACCTTCAGGGGTCTAGTTTAGTCCATGCCTCGACGCGTCAGGGCTGTTTTGGCAGCAAAAGGGGGACCAACACAATATTAGGCAGGTGGTCATAATGTTATGCCTGATCGGTGTATATGACTGCTGTATATTTCCAACCGGTTACAGCTCTCTGAACACCTTTCTCTTCTCATTACTCCATCCACAGCGCTGATAACAAACCACCATGAGCCATGTTTTCTTCTTTTCTGTCTTAAGCACAGAAACATGGCTCTTAGTTCACTAAGCCCAGCACTTAAGTCCGTCTCTCTTTTTGTGAAACTGTCTAAAACTGCTGAACAAAGAACACAAACTACTTTGTAGTCCATCACAATGGGTTGACAAGGCTCTGACAAATGTAGCCTACCACTGTCTGAATACTCAGTATATACAGTATATTTAGTGTTCTAGTGCAGAGAAATGCAGCCACCATAGTGAATCCTCTGTAGAACATGGCTCTGTACTAGTCTTCTCCAAAGGCCAATCCTTTGTAGGCCGGATTCTTCTCCTGCAGGTACTGAAACAGGACACAGCTTATCATGTACTGACCTCCATCTGTTGGCGGATCCAGCTGAGTGACTGTGTAATGCGAGTGTAAACGCCTGGCTTGTTTCTCATAGCACAGCCAATTCCCCAGCTGGTTGCTCCAACCAGCTTCCATACTGATGAGTCCTCACAGGCTAGAGGACCTCCACTGTCCCCCTGAAGAGACACACACAGGTCAAACAGTCAGACAGACGGTCACTAACCAAATCGCCCATCCTTCACAGTCTCATAAACAGATGACATAATGAGTATTTTAGTACATTTGAAATGGTGACATTTTATTTCTTCAGGCCTCATAGTTTCCAAATGATTTCTTATTTTTAGAAAGGATTGGATAGGCAGCTGTAAATTACTGCAAAAAACTAAATGAACTCTGTGAAGCAAGGGAGAGCTGCAGATTCAGGTGCTAATTCTCTGTAGGTTCATCACTAAAAGTATCACCTTTAACATATTTTTTTTAATATGTTATTTTAATAAAATGCTTTTTTGTATAACTTTATTAGGCAGTGACAGTAAAGAGGCAGACATGAAATTGGGCGCAGCAGGGTATGACATGCAGCAAAGGTTGCTGGCTAGAAGTGGTTTAATGAGTAGCCCCACATCCATCCAGTGCCTCTCACCCTGGGCAACTACGGAACAGGACCGGCCTCTCTAGGAGTTTGTTTTCAGACTAAGTGCTGCGGTGAGATGGATGGTACCGTTCCACATCCCTGGAACTTGTCTGCGATGCTCATGTTCAGCATGCCTGGGACCTGCTGTCCGGCTTTCAATGCACCAGACCCCGGTGCCTACCCCTGGGTGGTGGGCCCAAAGGGCAAATAAACACCCACTGTTCTGACAAGAACAGTGAATTGGCTGTTTAATGCTTAAAGAAGAGCATCTTTGCACCTGACAGGAGTCAGTTCCTCCCTCCAAGTATCCTGCACAGATCATCCAGGAGGAGATGAAGCCCTGGTAAACTTCTGGCTGGTTGCAGGTTTTGGTGGAGAGGAGTGGCACCATGGCTGAGCGCAGAACCACACTTGTCTCTCCTGGAAAAAGCACATCATTTCAGGGATACACGTGTCAGGAATGGCAGGACCACTAATATGTAAGTAATGCAGCTATTACATTACACCAACTTTAGAATGCAGCTGTGGCAGCATGGGTGAAATATTAGATCAAAGATTAGCTGTTGTCTGTGTTCAGACTCACCTTCATCCTCAGTTGCTCCCCACCCAGAGATCCAGCACATGGTGCCCTCCTCAAACTCCTCCCCATAGTTGGGCAGGCAGATGGGCTCCACATAACCTACAGAGGAGAATTTCAATGAATGACATATCAGAGAGTATCAAACATAGTGTGCACACGGTGTATGTGCAGTTTCCACCATAATCAGCATCAATCAACCACACAACAAACAACTCCATTTGCTAAAAGAAGTGAAGAAGGTGAAGACTAATGGGTGACAGCTGAGACTCAGACACATTGACTCTCAGCAGTCAGAGAGCAAGACACCTGAGAGCGAACGTGCAAGGGAAGAGAGAGCATCACCTCACAGGACCAAGAGGAGACAGAGAGAGAGAATAAAGGAGGAATCGTGAGATTAGAATCTCTACAAATGTGTTTTTGTTATAGACATCACTAAAGCAGGGCCTTAAGGTGGTTTGTATTGATTAAACTTGTGTAAAAATATAGTGTAACTACAATTAACATACCCGTTGATATTATACTATCTGCATATTCTTTCAAATCAATTGCTGTTTAATCATATGCTCACAAACTAACTAACTAAGTTGAAAGTGCTGAGATGTGATGGAGGAGGTCTGGACAGCTGTGAGGTACGAATCACTGAATGTATGAACATAGAACAGGATGAGAAAGAGAGTGAGGATTCAGCAAGGTCTTGAAAATTCATTACCATTGAAAACAAGTGAAGCGGCCAGTTTCATCAGGGCAATGTCGTAGTCCAGCCCTTTGGGCCTGTAGCGAGTGTGGTACACGATCTGCTCCACAGAAAGAGACTGAGCCCCATGGACCGGCAGCTCGGTCAGCCCCACATGCACCACCCACATGGAAGGGTCTGCGAACCTGGTGAGAAGATACAGTGAAATAGAAAATTTATGTCAGTATATGTGAGGGACACAGTTAAATGAAATCCACCTACGGTATAGTTGTCCGTTTCCTTCCAGTGTTTAAGCACAAGTCACATGTTCAGTAAACAAGTAGATTACAGTCGCAAACTTCTTTGCAATTTATTTGTACTAACGGTCCACCAATGCAGTACGGACAGATACATTTAGAAGAATTTATATTGTATGTACTAATTGGTACCTATTCAGATACTCAAACAATATGATTTACAGATCAACAATCTTTCTAATATAAGCATGATCCTGCTTGAGGGCTGCACACAGGTCATGAACAAGTGTGTGGCAACTGAGACTGTCTTCTATAGAAGTGTTGCTGAGGGATGCTAGAGAGGTTTTGTATAGAGGGATGTTTGCCTGTGCTTTTTGGCACTAGCTATGCATAGTTTAGAATGCCAGTGCAAATAGTTTGGAATTAGTATTCTGCATGCAGAGTCATGGAATGACTCATAGCTCATGGATGGTATTGTACAAGGACTGCAGTGTTTGTGTCCTTCACCGGTCATGACAGCTACACTGTGACGGAGCATCAACTCGATCATCTCCTCTGCCTCATCATAAGAAAGTGTGAACCGTCTTGGGCTGCTGAAGTCCCCTGTAAGTATGATGTTGCGTCCCTATACTGGTAGTAGACCCACCATACAGCACACAGTAACATCGAGGCCTACAGTATGTTCCTCACAATTCCCCTGGACCTCTGTATGGAAGTAAAACACAAATGTCCCCTGTAGTTATTTCAGAACCTTTCCTAATCATGTAGTGTACCATCTGTACCACCCTGTGGTGATAAATAGTATGTGTTCATTTTGAAATCAATCACAGCATATTTGTAAAATGCAGCGTGTGATGCTTTGTTATCCATTATTCATTGATTTACTGTCATTTGCTGTCTTCTGTTGCATTATGTTTTTTATGTTTTATTTTGGAAAAATGTTAAAAAAAAACTTGAATTGAATTAAGAAAAGAAAAATGCTTCATAGAACCTACATTACCTCATCTTTCCCTAAAGGGGGGGAAGCTTTACTGTTCAGTGGGTCCTACTGCACCCTGTAATAATGATATTAGAATAGGATTGGTAGTAATACTTACATTATAAATCTTTTTTATTCCTTTAGCTCTTTTAAGTTCCCAGATTGTTACCTCCTTATTTTGTGACTTCACATCTTGCCTCCTTGTACCTGCATGTATGTATTGGTATGTCCTACACTAGTCCACATTGTGGGCCACTAACTCATTTAACCTACTGGGTTAGGTGACGAATACTCTGATTCCAGCTTTTACAATCTAAACTATGCATGATGGAATAGCAGCCATATGAAAAAAAGCTGGCTGACACCATCTGACGCCTTCATCAATAGCATTCTAATCATTTAAGCTGCGCGGGGTAGCCCTGGGTCACATGAAGAAGTGGTTCATAATCCAATACATAAAAATCCTGTAAGGTAATGACAGTAACACACACACACACACACACACACACACAGCAATTTGCGTTCAGTGGATTTGCAGACTGGAGGAGCTGGCGATTGAACCACCGCTGTACTTTCATACTTTCTATCAAAAAAAGGATCTGAGTGACACTGACACAATCTAATTGGTAATTCCCCTTACAACACATCTCTTCTAGATGCTTGCAGCATAACATCTCAGATCTATAGATTGAAGGTTTTGCATGTGTGACTCACCCATACACACAGTGTGCTGCAGTGAGGACCCAGCGCGACGTTATGATGGAGCCTCCACACAGGTGCTCACTGTTGAAGTGGAGGCTGACCTGCCACGGGAACTGAGCTGGTTTGGAGATGTTACCCCCAACGATACGAGTGTTATATACAGGCCTGGAGCCGCACTCTGAGGACAGATAGATGGAGGGTCATAGGTCAGCTTGTGCATCTCTAAGGCATGGATGCAAACACAATAGTAATTGGAATTAACAGCATGTGTTGACCTTTATTAGATATCAGTATCAGTCAGGCAGTCCAATAAATAAAGTACATTTTCATACCCTGTTTCAGAAGAGTTTCACTGTCTCATATGTTCAGATATGTTCAGATGAAAAAGGTTAATCCAATGGAGCACTGCAGTGATTTAGTATTACACTTCCCTGACATTAGGGGAGAATGATCCAAGTCAGTGATCTGATTTTTATGATGTCATCAGGGCTTTTTTTCTTGACTAGACTAGCTCTTTGAAAACCACAGAGGAAATTACACAACTGTTGACTGTTGAAATGACTGTTTTCACAGGTTTAGTGCTCCTCATCTGGTCTTTATGTGTAAAATTGGTGCGGTGCCCCTTTGCAGCTTGTAAACAGTGATCCAAATGATCAGCTATAAGCAGTGTCAGCAGTAAAAGTATCAGTATCAACCTTCACAAAATGCATAATAGTTGAACCCTTGTACATGCAGACATGCAAGCACAAACACATACAACCACACAAACACACACTTATGCACACACTGAAAAGTTGAGTAATTCTTTAGGGGTGGTCTAGACAGGAAAAACAGCAACACACACCTACATACACATGTGTATGCCGTGCAAGAAGACATGCACGAGCCCCACGATCTGAAATCCTCATAGAAAGAAATCCAGAGTCAAACCAAGATCACTCAGTCTGCAGTGTGTTTTCTCACCCAGACATTTCAGAGTGGTCACCTTCCCTGAGTTGCACTGAGTCTTACTGTGGTGACACAGGAGGTGGAGGTCAAATCACAGAGAAAGTCAGCAAAATGAAGAAGTACTACAAGTTCAGATTTTAATGTCCAGTGAGTCTCCAGATCTGGAAACGGGGCACAGACCACGATTCAGTTGTAGAAGAATATTTCTTAGAACTTAGAACGGAAGAGCAGTTACACTCATCAGTGTCAATGAAGATATTTGATGGCTTGGAAGTAAAGTAACTAAGTGCATTTACACATTTCACTGACGTTTAGGCTACTCTTGAGTAGTTGTTGAGTAGTTCAGCAGTTGGAGGTTCAAGAAATTCATATGAGCATCCACTTCAACTGTGGTTCTCCCCAGCAGTCAAGTAGCCAAACAGTGGGTGTTTTCAGCCCTCTGGCCAGTTAAAGTTTGACTCCCCCAATCAGGCAAAGAACATACTGCACTCAAAATTCTATTCAGACAAACTACCTACTACTATACTAAATTATAATTATTATTGTTATATTATATTATTTGATGTGGAATATTCCCAGGGAAACGTTTCTACACAATGCATGTCAAAGATCTGACATCTGTGGTGTCTAATAAAATATATAATTCTTTTCCATCAAAATGCCAGATCACTTCATACCAAGAGATGATTTACACGTCAGTTTGGTCCAGAAACATTGAGATCAACATATCTATATATACCAACACTTCCTGTGGTAACTGGGTTGTTATTCCTCTTCTACATAGAAATTACATTTGTATGTTATTTCTATATTGTATATTTAATATCTGATGCTGCTCATGTGGGGATTCTTGAATCCTTAATTTTGAATTCCTGAATCGTTGGGTCTCTCTCTTAATTAAAGGGTTTGGTCTAGACCTGCTCTTTATGGAAAGCGTCTTGAGATAACGCTGTTATGAATTGGTGTTCTATTAATAAAGATTGATTGATTGATTGATTGATATATTACTCAGTTGTTTTCATAGCTGACAAATCACCATCAGGATCGTGCTACAGGTGTTTCTTTGAGTGAATGAAACTTCACAATTATCTACCAGAGAGATGGACGGCGGTCATACAGAGTTTGCATCCACACTCAGGTGTGTGGTTATGTTTGGGCGACAAAGATTAGGAGAAGATCGTTTTGGTGGAAAATAAATAGAAATATGCATGAAATCAAATACACAAAACAAATGAAATATGTTGTCAGTGAAAATGTTGCTGATATGTTCAAACATTTTTACATTCATCTCTTATGTATCAACATTTTTCTGACTTGTCAGGTACGTTAATTAGCAACATTTCCTAATTATGTTGATGAATAACTTATTTCTTTTGCCATTATGTTTCCCTGAAAATGTCCACAGAATTGTAGAGACTTGACCCAACCTTTGGAGCAGCATGTGGTTCATTCACTGATCTGAAAACCATCAGAAACAGAAGGCTTTTCATGCAACATTAGGCCTATGATTTCATTCTTTATTTTCAGTTGTGGTGATTCATTGCTTCATTATTTTAGCATCTCCACTCTTAACATTTCCTTCTTCTTGCATTAATGTGTACCTGCCACATATTATTGCAGCCCTCTACTCACCTACAGCTCAGAACAAAATAGATAAATGAGTACCATTATTTGCAGATTGAGCTGGATTAGACTTAATTGTACTCTTTAAGCTCAAATAAGGTGAAGAGAAGCAACACATGACAAGTTGTAATGGAGTGTACCTCAAGGTGGTGGCATTTTGTAGCTTAATGATCTGTGACTGGCTCAGGTTGATGGAAACCAGGTTGTGCTGAAGGTCCTGATCAATGGAGGTAAGAGAGACGAAGAACGACTCCACATACCTGACAGACACACAGCAACACAGACAGAGTGTGTGAGTGACAGTGGGGTTATTGATGTTTTAACCAGATAACACTGTTTTAAAATATTGGGACGGGACTGTTATATGTGATGTACATGAAAATGGTCCAGTGGCTGGTCTCCATGTAAAGCTTGTGAAGTTTTGTATACTGTGCTTCTGATATGCCGAGACAAGAGCTCAAAATTGGACTATAACATACTCTATCAACATGTCGAAGTGTCCTTGAGCAAGACACTGAACCCCAACTTGCTCCTGAAGCATGGCTTCAGAGTGTGAATGAGTATGAAAGAATAGTCTCCTCCAAATTACATTTCTCCTGTATGATTGATGTGTGAATGGGTGAATGAGGATGTCATGTAAAGCGCTTTGAGTAGTTGAAATAACTAGAAAGGCGCTATACAAATACAGACCATTTACCATCAAAGGGACACCACTGATACTCAATCTCACAATGTTTTAAGTTTTAAGTTTCAATTGAATTAACAGTTGGTCACTTGGCTTCTTATTACAGCCATCTGATGTAACAAAACAGCATTAACACCTTAGTCCAGTTCAACAAAAACACTTATAAAACACTTATTATACTTGTAATAATGATGTTTTCAGACAGAAAACCACGTCTCTAGGTCAGCAGGGATGCCAGCGTGAAGGGTCACTTGGCCAATGTCATCCAACCAAGCACTGCGTTGGCCAGTCAAATATGTGCAAATTCATATTCCTAGCAGATTATTATGAGACATGAATGCGTATTTCTACTTTCCATAGTTGTAAAATCATGTCTAAAAGCTTATAAACCACTGTGCAGCGTTTTGACATCTGACAAGCCTTCAGACTCGTAGACTGGTTGCTCAAACTCAGTGGTGGAACTACATTTACTCCAATAATGCTACTATATTAAATGCTACTCTTTTCTTTTTTGTCACTTTCTACTCCAGCACATCTCAGAGGGAAATGTTATACTTTTTAGTCCACTTCATTTATCTGACAGCTTTTCTTAGTATACAAATGAAGATTTTTGCATACAAAACATACGAAGAGTTTATCAGATATCATATTTTGTTACATATTAGCCCACCCAAATAAGTGCAGCTGAAATGATTAGTTGTTAAATCAATTAATTGATTGACAATAAATTTATTGGAGCTATTTTGATAATCATTACATTTTCCTTTGAATGATTTCAAAGATCTTTTTCAAGATTTTGATGTATTTTTGAATCATTTTGAGGTTTGGACTGAAGGTGTCACTTTGGGCTTTGGGTAATTGCTCACTATTTTCAGAATCTTTACAAACTAAATAATTATTCAATTAAGATCGAATACAATCAACAGATTACATAATCGGCATAATGAGCGTAATCATTGGTTGAAGTTAGGGTTGTATTGGTTCTCAATACCTTTACGGTAATAATCCAAATAGCCTGATACTAAGTAGTATCCAAACTTCTCCAGTCAAACGATACCTACCTTCCATCCTTTTTTTTACCCAGATCTGGAAAAAATTACTATTTGGTTTTGTTCGCAGTCAGTCACCGTAAGCGATCTTCTATTTAATCTGAGTGACTGGCCCACTATCGCAGCAACTACAACCCATGCTATCTGTGGAATGCAGTGAAGTCAAACACCTGCAGATTGGTACTCTTTTATATTTCTATTCTGTTGATAAATACCAGGGAAAAGAACCAGGCACCTGACACGAGCAGCAAAAAAAACAAACAAAGAACAAGGAAAATAGCATCAAAACCAAAACTTCAGTGAAAGAACAGCTGAGCACATCTTATCTTGGTATCCCTCTTACTGACAGACTAGCAAGTATTTTGGAAGTGTACACTCCAGGATGGAAGGAAATGCTATTTTTAGATTGTTACCACTAGTGCGACAAAAATCTAAATTTTGACCTGACAAAGTGCTAAAGGAAAGGCCATGTTGTTGCGTAATGTAAAACACAAGATAACATGATAAATTAGCATTTATCTCAAAGTGGACCTCACTGCATTTGGTCTACATTTGCACTAGTAGAGGTATCCTGGCACATGCTGAACAAAATGTCTTGGTGATCCCTGTTCAGATATTTGGACAAATGTGTTGGACCATCTGGTCATCGTGCATTTCAGAAGACACAAGTCTTCCATCACACCATAACATGGTGATAGAGCTGAGAAAATGCTAAAGATAACAAGGGAAGAGAAAACTAGGGATGTGAGCCACAGTCCCAATCTGACCTGGAGTATCCCAGCTGCTTGCAGGCGGAGATCCCCAGCCAGTTGTTCCAGCCCTCTGAGCAAACTGTTCTCCATACTCCCCCTTTCTGCACCTGCAGGACTGAGGTCCTCCCACTTAAACGCACTGACAGACAGAAAGACAGACGCGAGGACAGACAGAGCAACAGACAGGCACAAAGACAAACACAGAGACACAAAGACAGACACAAAGATAAGAAACTGTCGGTCTTCATCTGGTAAGTGAGTTAAGAAACCACAAATCTCCAAAAGTCTTGTAATATTTGTTATTACTTTGATTTGTCATATCTAAATTATTCAGTCAAAGTTGCAGTTTTACCTTTCAGCGGGTCCAAATGCTGGTTTAACAAACCTTTTCCACAACGCTGAAAATTTAATTCCACTAAAACTAATGAATAAGAGGAGTCAGCATTAACTCCTCTTATTCATTTATTGGCCTAAAGGTATTCACAACCTTAAGATAATGGAGTCTGCAGTGGCCCTGAGAGCTCAGTGCACTTCTGCTCAAGAAAACACAAGCAAATTAAGAATATATGTTTATCAATTTAACAACAACTGCAGCATTTAGAAAACACAACCAAACACAGAGAACAAATTCATTGTAAGTAGCACAGGCTAGATGAGGATCTGTTTCCAGGGGACACTGAAAAGTGATGAACACAGCTGGGACACGCTATTATCACCTATTGTGTTTTCAATGTTTGCTACTGTTTTCTGTGTTTGCTTTGGCTTTTTTATTTGCATGTTTTTTCTTAAGTTACAGTGTGTTGAGTGCTCAGGGCCATAAATTACTCGGCCCATAAATTGCTTGGCTTTGAGCAATTCATTGAAAAAAATATCAAAATTGCAATATGGCCAAGAGCAATATCCAAATCCCAGGAGCTGTAGTTTTTTTTTTTTTTGAATAAAGGTAAGATGTGTCACAACATACCATTATAACTGAAGCTTTGTGGTGAGGCTCCAGCCTACAAATCACATTATCCAGATGTAGGAGAACATGCTTATATATCATCATTTTGTTCAGTGAAAATGAAATGTAAAAATTACCATTACCGACTCAAATCATGACTTATATCGCTATCAAAACATTTGTCAGAATAACCACTACCTGTTTTTTTTTTCATATCACTCAGTAGGGTTTTTTTTATGGAACTGAAATACTAATACTGACGTCCATCCACCAGCTCAGGTAGTTTTCTGTTTGTGTTCAGTTTTCATCCCTGATCATCACATACTAAGCTGTTGTTAGCAAGCTGTTGCCTCTATAGTCAATGTCATTCTGCCAGTTTGTGCCTTGACTGAAAGAGTTCAGGACATCTTACAGTGTACTGTGGCAGAGCTGTTGTACTGACTAAAATCTAATTGTGGCCAGAATGTGAGATGATGCACAAAATCATTGTTAAAAAAGCAAATCAAAGTGCTGTTGACTTTATTCAGAATGAGTAGCATGCCAAGCCTTTAAAGTTTACAGTTTTGTGACGAAAATGTTCCTTAAGCAATCTCTCAAGTTTTATTCTTGTCAGGGAGGATGAAAATTACGTCCCCCATTTATGAAATCCAGGATAATAAATACAATATTTCACAACATATTTTTTCCATTTGTACATTTAAAGGTTAAAACAAATATGTGCCTCTCCCCTTCCACAGTAGCAGCTCCACAGCTGGATCTCTCATTCTTTCTTGTCCGGTCTGTAGACAACCATGAATGGCAGCCTCTCTTAGCTACTGGGTAGTGGCTAATTTTTCTTGCGACTACATTCTTTGCTCAGGTCTCCATTACTCCATGCATCCTTACATAGCAAATAGTCGCGTATTGCTATATTAATAGCAATATTCTGAATACTGTACAGAGACCTTTAAGTCTACGTTTACGACAATGTTGTATTATGTTATACTTTAAGTACACCAGAAGCTGATTGAGTGTTCTGCGAGACAACATCCAATAAATACACTGCTGTTTTGTGGTGTAGCACAGTGTTGCACTGACACTAGCAAGATGATCAGCAATGCATTATTAAAACGCTGGATGTTTTTGTTAAGGCCCATACTAAGACATGCTACTAACACATGCATATGCTATGTCCTCAAATATGCCAGTTTAGAGGATCTTCATCTTTCTCTATTTGTATCCTGATGCATGGTAACCATTTAGCTAAGTGACTGAATGATCTATCACTGTGTGCGTGTGTCTCTGTGTGACTCACCACAGCCGAGCTCGTCTTCTCCATTGTCACAGTGCACCACACCATCACACTGAGCCGAGGTGCTGATGCACTGAGACGATGAGCCACAACGAAACTTTCCCACACAGCTCAGACCCACTGTACACACACACACACACACACACACACACACACACACACGGGCAAACAGACAGACAGAGAGATGGTTCAAACCCAGATGGAATGACAAATTACTGATGGAGTAACACTGGTGAACAAAACTAGGAGTCTGCAGCCATGCTTGCTGCAAACATACAGATGAATAGCAGGTATGATTTTTTGCAATGCCCCCCATATAAGTTTGTTAATTAGCACAAAACAAAAAGCACAGCTGAGGCTGCTGGGAATACTGTTAACTTTGCAGGTCATCATAACATTACAAACATTTGTCCATCTGAAATTTTGACATGAAAATGTGCATGATGGAAAATCAGGGAATCACCAGACTGCTGACACTGTATCCTGAGCAGGTCATGAATGTACCATACCAATACCAAATTCTTGCCAGTACATCCAACAGTTGAACATTTCACTCAAAACCCCAAACCAACCTCATGATGGTGCAAGAACAAGCATCAAGCAATCAACAAATTCATAAGGATACATTGTCTGGGAACCACGATAGACATGAGATAGTATTAGTCCGTAGGGTGCCACTGATATCTGACCCAATTTCATTGCATTCCATCCAACAGTAGTCAAAATGTTTCACTAAAAGCCAAAAGTGTAAATCTCATGGAGTCACAATGGAAAAATCAAGGGATTAATCCCAAAGTCATTTATCGTCAAGACCCTGAATGTCTTTACAAAATCTCATGGCAACCAGTCCAGTTTGTTGAGATATTTCAATCTTGACCAAAGTGGTGGACTGGCATGGCAATCCCTAGCACCATGCTGCTAGCATGGCTGAAATATTAATCTGAGGTTTTTCAGATTAATGGGACCAAATTAGGGTTCATAGTGCTTCAGAGTCTACACTTTGAACAGGATTTTTACATTTCCTACTTTGGTATTATCCAGTGGTAGCAATGCCAAACACCATCTTCATTTTTAAAAGAAAATGTCAGTCACCGTCAGTCAACCTCTCCAAGGGCCTTGTGCAACAAAGTACAATTAGTCGCTGACTCAGCTATTTTTGGATTTAATTGGGTTTTCTAGAACCACGATGCGACTCACTTTTAACTATGGCAGATCACCATGGTAACCTATGCTGCAGAGCTACCTGTTCTGGAGCAGGTTAACTCCAGAGCATCAGATCAAACCCCCTAACAGCTTGACCGATCTCTTGAAAAGCTGTCATCATTCTTACAGGATCCTGAAGGGCCAAACGATGAATTTACAATGATGTGACGAGTAATAAATAGATACTTTTTGGCTGGACTGCAGCAAAACGGTGCCAGCCCTATAAAAGCAAAAGTCTGTCTTACTTACTGAGTAAGTGAAGAAGTTATACCATTAGTTGATTGACAGCCCCGTTAGCTGTTGCTCCTCCAAAATGAATAGACATGTAAGTATTGTGAGAACCAGAGAATGGAGGTGAGATACAACATGGCATCGTCCTGTTTCCAGCTGTAGGCTGTGCAGACATTTCATACAAGCAAACTCCACTAACTCAAACAAAAACCATAAACCACAGACTTTGGACTAACCCTCACAATGGAGGATTTATCAGACTTGGAGGCCTTTATCAATCACTACTACCATCAGTGAGACCTGGTAAAGTACTATGTGAACGGCATCTTTAAGGTTCCCATTCGCTGAGTGTCATTCTGAGCCTCACTTCATTATAAACTCTGTTTCAAATCAAACATTATAAGATATGAGTGAAAAATTTTGTTCTTCCAACTTTGTTCATAGTATTTTTTTAATCAAATGTACCATAACCATGTCAAGTGATCTGCTACTTCAACACTTTAAGAGCATTTATTACTGGGACCACTCCAGAAAACTGCAGATGAACATTTATTATCCAGGAATTCAGTTTATAGACACTACCGCTGACTATCTGTGTAACATTGCGGTCACATTTTAGCACAATGACCAGGTCCAGTTGAGTCGGTTGAATGGTGCATTTCTTTCATTCAGCAGGACTAATGACAGAAAAGACACACTCATATTTCATCACCTTATCAGGCATTAAGTACTTGACTCAGTCACAGCCTTATATGGTAGGTCTTCCTGCCATGTAAGATGTGATCTGCTGCCGACAGTGACTCAGTACCATTTGACACCAGGTACTTCCTAATACTGTTTGGGTGAGCACTGCTCTCTGCACCTGTGGGAACACAGGTAGCCACTGAGGTGGTATTTTTAGTGGTTTTACTCTACACAAGCATGTTGGCTTTAAACTTTCAGCTTTAAGGCTGTTTGAGGGTGTTTCTCTGTAATGGAAAATGTTGAATATAGGTAAATGTATGTAAATAAGACATTCTGAAATAAATAACTGCATGAATGAATAAATTAAATGTATAAATAAACCCATAAATTGTGAAACCATTCAATATCTATTTCCATCATTCTTATTCCACTGGAATTCAGTTTTATTTCATTTCATTGTATAATTTTTTTATAAAGTTATTTTTCCAATGTCTGTCATTAAATGCCTGTGCTTTTGCTCTCCACAAAGTTCTGCCATCTTTCAAATCACAAAGCTGCAGAGGTAACTGGAGGTGAAATGGACCAACCAGCTGCTGCTGTTAACACTGTCCCACCACCTCAATAGAGTTAACCAGGCTCACAAGGTTGCCTATTTATGAATGCAGTCCTGATACCGAGGAAATATGCTAAATATTTATTTTGCAATGTACACATAACAATTCTTGTTGGTGTTAATGTGTTGTTTTTCCCCCCCCACTCCTTAGGGTTGAATCTTAGGATAAGCTAAATTCTATCTCCCCCACTAAACTATAAATCCAGCCTTGGTCGTTATTTTTCTCAGCAGTATGTCATGTGGCTCACTGCACATATGTGGATAAGGTGAGAAGTTTTTTGAAAAACGATTTGATTATTAAAGTGTTAACTTAGTTGTAATGACCTAATATGGTGTGTGGTTTTGATGGTTAGCAGTTATCAGTGAGCTGAGTGTACTGAACTCTACTATCTTAACCCTTTCATGCATGAATTATGATAACCTCAGTCAGGATGTTTTTACTAAGTGTTTTTTTCATCTTTAGGCGTGACAAACAAGGTCTGAACTTTAAATATGTATTTAATATAAAGATATATTTACATGTCCAGTAGTTGAAATATAGCTAGTGATGCATGATGTACAATTCAGTGGACATGTGATTAATCATCATTTCCTCCCAATATAAAATCAATACTTGGAAAATTTAGCAATTGCATGACTCCTTAGATGTTACTTGATGTCACCATATTTTTCTTACCTGCAATAGTCTCTTTTTATAGAAGGTTTGAACAGAAAAAAAATGAGCAGCTTGGTGTTTCTGGCTGTCTGTCGACCATCTTGGTTTCACTTGCAATGGCTTCCCACTGGGCAGCAGTGTACGAGATGATGCAGTAGCATCCACTGTAGTGGCTGATGTGCAACTATGCCATCAAAACTCATGCATATACAAGAAAACAGCTTTTGAATAGCTGTACACTGTAGTGACCTCTATGCATGAAAGGGTTAACTTTTTGTTAGTGGAAAACACACAAATGGAACAAAAAGTCGGCCAAATGATCACATCCCACCAGAAACCTTTTTTACCTGCCTAGAAATAGCCTAACTGTATGTATGAGAGGCATAAACAGGGGCCACAGTTAGGCCGTGTTTAGCTGTTAATTCCACGTCATAAGCATTTGGAGCAGACCCCAGAGTCTTGGGGCCACAGATGTCAGCTAAATTGAACTCTCAAATCCAAGCAGACACATACCAGCTAGGTTAGGACAGAAAAAGCTGTTTTTATGCACATTGTTGGAAATAAGTACGTGAGGTTTGATTCTTGTCGCATATCACAACATTAAAACTGGGACTAAACCTTATAGGTGTAAACTGTGACTTTAACACAGAGAAATAGAATTCAAACATTTGAACATGTCTGCAATGTAATATTTTCCCTCTCTGTTGCAAATCTGCGTCTTCAGACTTCAGACATTCGACACACTGCTTTCACACATTCAAATCTGCTCTTTGAGCTTTGCTTTGTTGAAAAGACCAGACGGGCCTGAAAGGGAACCCGGGGCCCGGAGTGTATCGCCTGTGTTCTGAAGTACGTTCATTTCATCTCTCATAGAGAATATCATGTGAAAAAAGGACAGCACCTTTTACAGCTGATTCAAGCAGAAATGTGTTGTTGTGCTTGTTATGTGCATTATTGTTGTATTTGTCGGGTATATTGTTGTGATTTTTATGTATTATGAATTTGTTGCACAATATTAAAAATGATAACTTTCTTCTTTTAACTTGTCCCCGTTACACTCTCTCTCCGCTAACGTGTTGGGAATGTATAAAAGAGGTAGTTTCTACTCTGCTCACGTGACATAAGTGACCATCAAATTAAAGCTGGAAGAGGACAACAGAGTGTCACTGAGCTCATGCATTCTGACCGCACTCAGTGGGCGGGACCTAAATTGTATAACAGGTAAGGATGGCATCAAATATTGATGGAGCAAAGGCAGTCCATGCTACAATGGCTCCATTATTGCCAAACTGACAAAGTTCACACAGCACTGAGCTCCTTACCTCCGAGGCCGATGCCAAGAACGAGAATGACCACCAAGATGAGGCATGAGGCAATTAGCAGCTCCAAACGGTGGGCCAGCAACCTGTTCTTCCAACTTTTCTCCAAGTCATCATCTATTGAGACAAAACAGTTGTGAGCATCTACCATGTTTAGATATTATACAAAAGCTCACAAATATGTAGTATCGTCATAAAAAGGTACAATAATTTCCCCAAGCAAACTTTGGTGAAATAGAGGGAAATGATCCATTTGTTGGAATCTATTTTCAGCAGCAGACTAATCCACAGCTGGTGGAGTGGAGAGTTATACTCTTTTAGGCAGCAGGACACTGTATGTGGGATTAAGTCAAATTAAACAGTGGCTCATTGATGTGATTTTAAAAGCTTTTAGACAACGATCCACTCTGATACACTCACTGTTGGTTTGTGTCTTTATGTTTTCTGACGAGAATCATAGAAAATAACACCAGCAGTATCTAAATAATCCAAAACACACTCTGCTGAGAAGAGGAAAAAAAAAAATCCACATCCAGGTGCTTTCATATTCACTTCATACTGCTCTAACCTAACTAACGTGAATCCATCATACTGTGCCCAGCTCACTGACAGCATGTGTCATGTGCGACTGGCTGATTGGCTGATAACTAGAAAGGTGCTATACAAATACAGACCATTTACCATTTAGTTTCCAATTTACCAATGCACAGCTAAACTAACTGTAAACCTGTATTGATCAAATCGTCATTCATCTCCCATAAAAATAACTTCAAAGCCGAATAAAAATGACACAGAATTGCACATTAAGGTAAAAGAATCATTCTTTCTGTTGGGAAAGAGAAGAGGAACAAGGAGCAAAGAGCTAAAGATTAGAACCTATGACTTAACTTGGGACAGATGTTGCACCATTGTCACATTTCCAGCAGACCTACTCTAACTCTACCTTTGTGCTGTAATCTCCATGATGCGTTATCCCATGCAGAACCATTACTTCAACAACATCACAGGGTCTCACCGTGAATAAATGGCTGCACCTTGGTGATTGGCATGGTTGGACTGGGTGCAGCTGGAGGTTTGGCAGAATCGCTCTCTGATTGGGGGTCAACACCAAAGCTGCCCAGTGGGCTGACGTTCACTGTGTTGGGGGTCTCGACAACGGGGA